>NC_142774.1:11353928-11671071 GCF_988280905.1 Pimephales promelas
TCCGTTGGTGCCATTAGACAGAAATCTGAATGAGCAAGATCAGCCAGGTCCTTTTCAAGAACAAAAAGATGGGCAAAAGGGCACTGAGGCCTCTACTCAAGGTCCCTCTCTTTTTGTGCAAAGTTGTGGGCCAGAGATGAGGGAATCTGATGTTAGCAAGACAGCAATACCAGTTGGGTCTTCAGGACAAAAAGATGAAGGTAAAGTCTTTGGTTTATGTTATTTTAAGCCGCGATTCCACCACAGGAACTTTCCCCAGGAACTAGGAACTTTGGGGTGGTACTTGGCGTGTTTACACCGCAGGAACCAGGGTCTAAGTGAAGAAAAAAATTTCCCCCCAGAAAGTCCCTGCTGGTGAGGTAGTACTTTTTCAGTGTTCAGGAACTTTCGGGTGGGACTTGTGCGCTGAACATGCTGATCGGTTGAGCTTCTTGGTTCTTTCTGCTCGATCCATCTCACGGTCAATGTCCCCTATAGCTGATAACAAATGTTGTCTACTTTTATATCTAGCATTACAAGCTTTCTGAATATGCTTTAGTGCTAGTGCTTGTCTCTTTTCTGCCATTTTGTTAATGACCTTGTTAGTAAACCAAAAGCTTACCAAAAAAAGTAAACCAATAGAAGATTCCACAAAAGCTTGAATCTCCTCCATACTTAAAACTCAAGATGCACTCAAAAAAAACAACAAAACGCAGACTAATCTTCCCGGTACTTTAGTCCGCATTGTAAAAGCAGAAAGCAACCGGTCTGGGGCAAAAAAATGTCATATGAAAGTAGTTCCTGGGACAAATAGTTCCTGGTAATTGCAGTGGAAACGCGGTGTGCATGCATGCATTATTTTGAGTGTTTGTTTTTGTTTACTAATTGTTTACTTACTTTACTAATTGTTTTTTCAGACCACTCAGACTTTCACAGTCAGTCAAGTTCCAATACAGTCGCACTCCTGACTCAGTCACCTAAACAGGACCACTTGAACCAAGTTCAGAATCGGGCAACTGCGTCAAGAAACTCT
This sequence comes from Pimephales promelas, assembly GCF_988280905.1. Lineage (NCBI taxonomy): Eukaryota > Metazoa > Chordata > Actinopteri > Cypriniformes > Leuciscidae > Pimephales > Pimephales promelas. The sequence continues at coordinate 11,354,941 of NC_142774.1, forward strand.
CCCCCATCACTTATAGAAGGCTTGAGTTTAATTCCAAAAGCCACAGCTGTCCCAAACTCTGTTGCAACTGGTGAAATGCCTAGCCTTGTTATGACCAGCATACCTGAGGATAGGCCAGATTTAACACTACTACAATGCCTTTCCCCCCTTGAATCAGAAAAAGAAGACAGTGATGTTCCATCAAAACCATCACACAGACAAGACTCTGAAACACAAAACCTTCCCTTGTGGCTTTCTGAATCACCACTGATATTGGACTTCCCTCTAAGCTCAATGATTGGCAATTCCTGCCCACGTCCACAGCATGACCTCAACGCCTGCAAAAATCGATCATGCCCTGACCTTCTAGAATGTCAAGAATTAAAGACTTCCTTTTCACATAATAATTTGATCAGTGGGAGTAGCTCAAACTTCATTCAGCCTGGTGTGAGCGATGCTAGTGAGCATCCTAAACAGAGAAAGACGAGAAAACGTAAGATTGCAACTCAAAAGTCAGGAGTGAAAGGGAAAACGGAGCGCCAAAACCTAAAAAATGGGGATGAGGTTCAACCAAGGATATCCAAATGTGCTGAGCCCCACTCCGGAGACATTAAGCCATCAAATTCTGACACATGTGGAGTCAGTACCCGAATGACCAGTGCAAGCACAAGAGTAGCTGCAGCTATAAAGAGAAGACGAGAAATTACTTCACCTCTCAGTAAGAAAATGGCTCTGTTAGACGCCGCCAGTAAACAACATCTCACTGGTGTTGTAAAACGTGGTCGTGGCAGACCACCTAAATCAGAAAAAACTCCTGTAGCTCACTTGGGTAACAATGCAAAGGAAATGCCCAGTTCAGGCCAAGATGATTGTGAAGTGGAAAAAACTAAGATGGACAATACGATTGAACAGGGTAGTAAGCAAGAACCAAATCCACAGCAGGAGAAAGACTCTACAAAAATGGAAGAAGCCGATGTTAACGGCAATTTAGCACAGGCAATGCCGAATTCTCACTTGAAATATGCTGGCCAGGCGAAGGGACCAAGTATCCTTCATCAAATTTTCCACCAGGCTCATTCAAGTGTTGCAAGCCAGCGAGACTCGTCTTTTAGCCTTCAAAAATTCCAAGGAGGAAAAAGTTATAACGTTAACAGTAAATCAGTGATGAATAGCAGTGAACAGATCAAAAAGGCAGAGATGTCTACGCTGATAAACGAAAAGAAAGACGTGGAGGTATCTGACAATCATGCAAGGTCACCGTTGTCATGTGGAGACATGCTAGATAATGTGAAATATTCAGGTAAAGACGAAGATATTTCCATGGAGGAGGGCTCAAGTAGAACAGCCACTGTTTTACAGAATGGTAATTCCCAAAATGAGATGGGGAAAGACATTCAGGACCATACAACTGAGATGTCTGTCCTGTTAACATCTGAGAAGGAAAAAGTGAAGGACGCCATGTCACCTGATGGGGATATTGATGATGCTGATCATGATTGTTCACCCACAAAGACGGACTGTGTTGTTCCTACCAATGAAGTGACGGTGATGGAGGGAATAGAAATGAATTTCTGTTTGAATCCTGATATTACACAAGCAGAACATGTCACAAATGACTTGGAAACTACAGTTTCTAATGAGCATTCATTTGAGAGGACATCAGATAGTGAAAAGAAAGTTCAGGCAGCACGTGGTCGTGGTGTTGACACTCTGGATATTGACTGGGTGACCAATTGTTTGGAGAACAATGAAGAAACGGATTTAGGTTGGAACAAAGATGATCAGATGATTGAAGAAACAGGAGAAGAAACTGAAGATCTGAGTGGACATACATTTGAAGAGGAAAACGAGGTACGTTGGGGAACCACGAAGGGGTCGGATGATGATTATATTGATGTGGAGGGCGTCCGATACAGTGCTGAGGTGTTCGATGGACAGACCCTTTTGGAGGAAGAGGAATTGATTCAAGGACACATCACAAGTGCTAAGACTGCAGATGATCCATCAAAAGGAGGTAAAATTGTGAAATTTACATTGTTAATAATAATAATAGTCAATATTCCTGATCCTGCTGTTTTGTTCTCATAGCTTTTCCTCAAGAAATAAGCACAGATGCTCCTTCTGTCCAAACTGAAGGTTCAAAGTTCCACTGCCCCTATGTGTGCAATGAAGATGTCTCAATGGTGCTGTCCATTGGGGGCGATTCAGAATCAAAAGATGACTGCCACTTAAATGAAGAAGACATTGAAGTAGATGTTGTAGGGGATTCTGTAGAAGAGTTTCCATTAGGGCTTTTGGCTGCTGGACAGGTTGTCACTTTGCCTGTTGTGGGTCTTCTGGACCAAGAGGACGAGTTGGATACCACTGAAGAAGAGGAGGTAGATGTCACTGGAGAAGAGACGGAATAAAATTTTATGTTTATGTTAAGTGTACATGTTTCACATTTTGAAGTCAATAGCAGATGTTTGAAAGTTCTCAAAACCTAAAGTTTAACACATCCAATGGTGAGAAATCTCTTTTTTTTTTTTGTCAGTTTGACGTTACTAAAGTGAATTGGCATCTTAATTTATTTTTGACTGTCTCGTACATGTATAAAGTTACATATAATGTTATGTAAATTAAAATAAATTTCTATATTATATATAACACGATGTGTGCTTAATTTTTGTATATGTAAAATTATACAAATACAATATACATATTTGGTATAATTATTTTGGCCTGACTTTATTTGTGTTACTTATCCTCTGTTATCTGACATTTTTGAGAAGAAATAAGTTTGTGTTTAGTATAACACAGAATAAAATATAACAGTATATATTTCTCAAGGTAAAGAACCTCAAAATATAGGTAATTTAAAAAATTGTGATTATATATATATATATATATATATATATATAATTGTGCTGCTGCTTAGCTATAAAACATTTTATTGGTTAGACATTGTTTATTGTGAGTGTGATTTTTATAGAATTATGTTTTAATATCTGTGTAATCAGAACTTGGTAATAGCTTCACTTTTTACCAGTTTCTATGACCTCCAGTTGTAGCAAGTAAAATAATAAAATACAGTTAAAATAAAGCAGTAAAACAATTAATATTTTTTTTATTATACAAAAATACTTAAAGCATAGCATAAATTCATTTACAACCGCAGGAGCAACGAAGCAAATGTACATTCTCTGAATGTACTAATGTAGCAGTTGGTTTTGAATGGGAAAACTTTATTGTCAGCGGAAGTGCAAATTTCAACGCTGGATGGAAAGGATCCACGTGGGTACTTCCTCCGGTCCGGTCAAGCAGACACACACTGAAGGTTAAGCAAGCTGTTTGGGCTCTTTGTTGAACGGGACCAACGAGCTGTCCGGTGGGTTTGAGCGAGTGTGAACCGAAAGGTTATTTGCCGAGATGGACCCCATGAAAGCGCAGCAGCTCGCCGCGGAGCTGGAGGTCGAAATGATGGCTGATATGTATAACCGGTATGAAGCTCTGATGGTTTACATGTGTAACGGCATAATTTCTGTCAAATTACTGACGTTTTCGATATCTGACAGCAGGAAAAAATATGGACTTGTGTAGTAGATTACATAACTAATGAATAGCATTTTGTAGATGTTGTAGTACAATTAGCCTATGGCTATATGGCATGATATACGTTTTATTTTATTATTAGATCTTATTTAGACACCAGGCCTTAAGAACGCATACTTGAATAATTTAAAGCATGAACTTAGAACTTGATGATTTTATAACCCATAATGTAACCCGCCTGTAAGATCAATTAATGCATTGCATTTATTCCTGTTATGTATGTATTTAGTAAACCGTTATTTTGATAATCGTTTATTCTGTCAATTATTATTGATATGCACATTGCACACACTGCCCGGCCAAAAAAGTACCTGCTTGGATTGAAATAGGCAAATTCTTAAGAGTCAATGATTAAATTATTATTGCAGTGATGATAATATTTCTTGCAAATATGTTAGGTAACTGTTCTTCCAATCCTAAATGGAGTGTGTAGTTTTCATTTCATAAACAACCATGTAGGAAAACACATCATGGCCTTATTCTAGGATGACAATTTCAAGCTTTATCAGGCTCAAATTGTGAAATAATTATTGGGACGGAGCTTGAAAAATATGATTCACACATGAATTGGCACCTGAGTCCAAAGACCTTAAATTCATTGAAAGTCTTTGGGTTGTGCTGGAGGAGACTTTGCAGAGTGTGGGAGTCTTGCATTGTCAATTCAAAATCTTGACCAAACATCGATGCACCCCTTGATGGAAATAAATGTTGTGATGTTATTTCCATTAAAGGGATACTTCAGGACTTACCATTAAGCTTTGTATAGAAAACCTGTAGTATTTTCAAATTACCATTCTTTCCACCCCCATATCCCCCTGAGACGAGAGATTTGTTTGTTTTTAGTCTGGAAAAATCGTCATTTTGCGTCGATTTTTTGACTAAATTTTTTTTTTTGACTTTTGTGAGGCTAAAGACTACAGCCAGTAGTAGGGGCTGTCCTGCGTGTTTTCAACCCACCCATAGAGGGTGGTATCTTACTCACAGAATGTACACATAGTGTCAGACATCTTTTTTTGGAAGCTAAGCTAGCAGGCTTTTGTTCTGTGGAGAAAGCCGAGTAGTAGGGGTTACAATCCTCTTTTTCCCGGACATGTCCGGCCGTCGATGTCCGGGATTCAGCTTTTGCTTTCTGCAGTCACCATTCATTGTTTGCATGCACAGTTTTTGTTTCAATCTAACTGAATTCATTCCGATTGGTGAATCTGAATGTAGTGTTTACATGAACAGGTGATCATTTGATATGCGTTCTAAGAAAATTCCCGCTCCTCCGTGAGAGATACGAGACCAGTGCGTCTCACAGGTGTCGCTCATCTGTAATCACACCACCGGCCTCATGCCGTTCTAGCCTCGTCCTGCTCGCCAGAGTAAACATGATGAATGGCGACTGTAGAACGCAAAAGCCGAGTCCCAGACATTTTGGGCAATCTCGAAACACATTTTCGGGCAGACTAATCAGGGAGACTCACTACCTTAGACTTGTTGTTTAACTACTGCCCTCTGTTACTGGTAGGCGTGGGCTCCTAGGGTAGCGAAGCAAGTGCATTCTGGGAGTTGTTGTCTTTCATTCACATAAGCCAAAAATACGTTTTCTGTCAAAAACAATTTTACATTTCTACTACATAAATGACCCATTTTAAATACACATTTATTTTCCAGAGGTGAAGTATCTCTTTTAGAGGTGCTGCATACATTTTTGGTCAAGATCAGACGTGTCAAACTCAGCTCCTGGAGAGAAGAGCCTTTTTTTTAATGGATAGCAATGGAGGAGAGGTTTCACTATGCGGAATAAATAGCTTTTGTGAGGAAATATCTTCTCATTTAATGAATCGACAGCCTGTTTCCTAATTTTCAACATGTTTTACACTATACTAATTGTGCTGAATTATAGATTTTATCTTGGGGAAAAAAGAGAAGGCAGAGTAGATTTGTCACAACGGGTTGGACTCCTTTAAGCCATTAACACCAGCAAATGTATAGTACTATTTAATAGGCCTTGTGTAATATTGAGTGACAAAAAAAATAAACAATACCGTATTTATGTTTTCTTTCTTTTGCTTTCAGGTTTTACCAATTATAATAAGACTTAAATGATCAATTAAACCACTATGATGCTCACATATTAATGTAAAAGAGAAAAATGTTATTAAAAATATTGCATTATATTGTAGTTTAATGGGGAAAAAAAAGTATTAAAATGATGTGTTCTCTCTATGGCTTCCAGCTGTCAACAAAGGAATTAGACTTTAATTGCAATGATTTATGTCCAGTGTTGTGCAAGTTACTTCCAAACTGTAATACATTAGGTATTACTAGTTACTGTTATTTAAAAGTAATTCATTACCTTACAATATTACTGTCCCAGAATTGTAATGCGTTACATTACTCGTGTATTACTTTTGAGTTACTTTCACCAAAATGACTAAGTAGAACTTAACTTTTGGGCTGTAACGATATGCAACATGAAACCGAAATCGCGATTCGCCACACGACTCAGATCCACGAACCTACAGAATCGCAACACACCTCTTCCAACTCCAGCGTTATTCTCCTTACCGTCCAGATCCAATGCTACCTTATCTTTAAATTAGGCTATTAGTATTATTTGAAGTTAACATTATAAAATACGTAGACCTACACCACAAAACTAGTCGAGGATAAATTATTTAAAATTGGGGAAGTCCAGCATTATGGACATTACATTTGCAATCATAACTTGAAACAAAAATTCTCAGAAAATACATAATGTATTGAAACGTATATAGGGTACTTCCTTATAGGGCTCCAGACATTAGACAAATATCAGTCTATGTTTTATTTTTAATATTAGGGAAAAGACACACAGTCATGCGTGACAAAAAAATAGGAGGCAAAATATATTTTTTGTAATTCTGTTAATTACACTGCGCAAATCGGATGAGGAAGGGTTGGCTCTCCAGTCTTCATAGAACTTAAAATATTCATTTTATTTTAGTTTTCGTGTTCGCATTTATGAGGAAAAACAATGTTACAGACGCGACCGCTCTGAACTGGCACTAAAAGACTGCTTTAAAACTTTCACATAGTCTGTTGCCTTTAAGAAGTAAAAGCAGACAATACACTGTAATACAACTGTAATATAAGCCTCACTGAACATGTAACGAGTAAAATATTACTGAAAATTGATTAGTAATGCCTTACACTACTGCGTTACAGCAAAAACTAATATGTTACTGTAATGTATTACTTTTGTAATGCGTTACTCCCAACACTGTTTATGTCTACAGTGAATGTCTAATAGAAGTCTCATATGTCTAAAAGAAGTCTCTTCTGCTCACCAAGGCTGCAATTATTTGATAAAAAATACAAAAAAAAAACAGCAATATTGTGAAATATTATTACAATTTAAAACAGCGGTTTTCTATGTGAATATATAGTGAAGTGTAATTTATTCCTGTGATCAAAGCTGAATTTACAGCATCATTACTCCAGTCCTCAGTGTCACATGATCCTACAGAAATTATTATAATATGATGCTCAAGAAACATTTATGATTGTTATCCATGTTGAAAACAGTTTTTTACATTTTTATTTCAGGATTCTTTGAATAAAAAGTTCAAAAGAACAGAATTGATCTAAAATGGAAAGCTTTTGTAACATTAATCACTACCAGTCAAAATTTGGGGTCAGTAAGAATTTATTTTTTATTTTTGGGCGAAAGAAATTAGAAAATACTTTTATTCATCAAGGATGAGTTAAATTGGTCAAAGGTTTCTGTAAAGACATTTATAATGTTAGAAAAGATTATATTTTAAATAAATGCTGTTCTTTTGAACTTTCTATTCATCATTGAATTTTTTGGGGGAAAATGGTACACGACTGTTTTCAACATTGAAAATAATAATTTATTTTTTTGAGCATAAAATCCGAATATTTGAATGATTTCTGAAGGATCATGTGACACTGAAACTGATGTGTAATCAGCAACAGTAATGATGTTGAAAATTCAGCTTTCAAATTACATTTTAAAATGTACTAAAATAGAAAACAGTCATTTTAAATTTAAAAACATAAAAAATGTTACTGATCTAAAACTCTTGACCTTATATATATATATATATATATATATATATAAATACATATATTTGAATGTGTTTGCGTTCTCTCACAAAGTTTTGTGTCCCTCAAGAAACTTTGCATTCATTCGCAAAGAAAGTGCACTGTTTATTGTGGGAAACTGTCTTCCCATCAACATGTCCCTTTAGGGTTTCCGTAGCCCTCGTGTGACCCACAACAAAAACAAACAAATATACATGCAATAAGGGATGCAATTGTTAGACACTTTCTACTGGTTCATCTAATGTTGTTTATATACAGTGGATAATCCAGATTTTCATAGGCATCCCAATCGTACTAAAAAGTTTTAAAAAACGCCAACGATTTGATCCAGATCAAAACTAGGATTGGGTTTTGTGATCTAATCCAATTTCAGAAACAAAAATTCTTCTTTTGAGCAACCCATTTTCAAGATTTGACCAATCCAATCAGATAACTTTTGACCAACTTGTCCAAGGTCCGTCATCTCAGCTCTCCTGTTTTTTTTCCTCATGCAGAATGACCAATGCGTGTCACAAGAAGTGTGTTCCGCCTCATTACAAGGAAGCAGAACTTTCAAAGGGGGAAGCTGTGTGTCTGGACCGCTGTGTTGCCAAGTACTTGGACTTGCATGAGAGACTTGGCCGTAAACTCACTGAGCTTTCCGTTCAGGATGAAGAGGTGATGAGGAAGGCCGCTGCGGGCACTGGATAAGACCTGACATGGTCTCCAAGGGTGGGGCTGAAGGCCTTGGATGGGCTCGGTGGGCACTTTGGACATCCGTTACGGGGAAATCAGGCAGCATGTCCATTGGACATCAATATAAATATTATAACATGAACAATATTGAGACAAATATTGATTCAATGTTAGATATGCAAGGAGGTGGGATACAGCTTGCCCCAGGAGTTGTTAGTTTGTTAGCATGAACATTATTTACATCACAGGAATAAAACCTTGTGTGGTTGGGGAGATATTTTTGAGTGTGGTGAAATTGTGTCCTTGTGAAATCGTAGGTGACTTTTTTTATGTTAACACGTCATTGTAATTTTTTACATTCTCCGAGTCATTTTACAAAATGTACCTTTATTGCATAACAAAATTAAAATGTTTACCAATCTGATTAGCTTCTGGCCCTTTATTTCAAATTAGGAAGAGAGATTTTGCTGATAAGTTTGGAGAACACCTGCCAAGAGATCAGAGACCATTCCTCCATTCAGAATCTCTACAGATCCTGCAGATTCCCAGATCCATGTTGGCACTTCTTCTCTTCAGTTCAGACTATAGGGTTCAGGTCAGGGACTGGGACAGCCATTACAGATGCTTGGTTTTGTGCTTGTGATGTTTGTTTATGTGTCACTGTCCTGTTGGAAGATCCAAATATGGCCAGTTATAAGATTTATAGAACAGGCTGTCAGGTTTTTATTTTTTATCAGCATCATTAATCCAGTCTTCAGTGTCACATCCTCCAGGAATCATAATATGCTGATTTGCTGCTCAAGAAATGTTTTATTATTATCAGTGTTGAAAAGAAAAAGAAGATATTTCAAATACATTCTGTTCTTTGGAACTTTTCTATTCATCAAAAAACTTTTTTTTCCGTATGTGTGTGTGTGTGTATTTAATTGGGTCAGGGTTGTTACCCGATGGTTGAGATCGTAGGTTTCAAGAGGATTCATTTAGAGTGACTGCTGGATTGTCAGTATGCTAAAAGTATTTTTGAGGAGATGTCACTGAATTAATCTTCTTTTACTAGTCTAACAAATCTTCAGTATTCAATGGGACATTTCCTGTTCATTTTTGGAGCTTTGCAGACATGGGCTGCATCCGAAATCAAATAAACCATTAATAATATCCTTAGTTTCTGTATATATGACTTTTTCACCCATTTTGCTTGAAATCATCTTGAAGGGTAGCTAAACCCTAAAACAACTTTTTTTTTTTAGTTAATGATCTATAAGACGCTTTATTAATGCTATTCATTGTTTCAAGTACATTTTTTTTTTGACATTTTAGTATAAAGTGTTTTAATTCTACAATATATGGTGTAAAAGCGTCTGAGTTCTGCCCTCTTCAGGTTGAATGGTGGCTGCCTAGGCTACTGCAGTTGAATTTTACAATTGGAAGTTGTGGTGCCCTGTGATGTAAGCAGGCACCAGCCAACCAAGCCCTTGCCAGAGAGTCCTGTATCAGGTGCTCTGACCAGGGGTTTAGTTACCCTTTAAAATGTATTTAATTGCTCATTGTTGCAGTTGGTCCAACACTCCCAGGTAGGTTGGCATGGTTTTTGCCTTCTAAGCACTTGGCCCTGATTTTTATTATGTCCTGATATATATGTAAAACCATAGATTTCAAAAGGGTGTACTTTCTTTTTCACATGACTGTAGAAGGGCAAAAACACGTTGAAAGAAGTATTTCCGAATTCCTACTCATAAAAGCCAGAGTCAGATATTGAAGGCACTTTTTTGTTTCTCATTGTATATTAAAAATAAGACTGCATATGTAAATGAGTTTGGTATGTTGATAGAAAGGCTAGTTTTTCCTCATTAATTTCCTTTCACAAACATTTTGCGAGAGAATACAAGCAGGCTGTCTTCCAATTTCCTTGTGTAATAGGCTACTGTGAGCATAGCCGACATATCGAAGCACTATCCCTTTAAGAAAATGGGGAACTTGAGAGAACACTTTCATTTCCTTCTCTGTTTTCTTAATAAAACCAGCTCGCAACTGTTCCAAGGGGAGAAGTTTTATTAGAGTCTCGATATAAGTTGCTTAACGTTGAGTTTCAATCATTTAAAAGACTTTGCAGAGTTTGTTGTTGTAGCGAAGTTCATCGTTACCAGTTTGGTGAGTTATTTGCACAAAGTTAATGTTTAAGTTACTTCGCCTTACAGTATCGGCAAGCTTCATTGTATAATAGAACTACCTATAAATGTTTTAAACTTTAGCGGTGTTGATGTCGATTTAACCGGTTTTGTACACTTGTTTTATATTTTCAGATCCCAAACCTTGTTTTTTTATTAACTCAATAATAAATGAATGCATTACTTTAATGAAATCGTCATTATCAGTGATCTACCTGTCCTACATCTCTCTTGTGGTTAAGGAGCAGTGCGGCCGCCAGATGGCAGCAGTGATCACTGAAGATAACGTGTACAGCGAGGCTGAAGTCAACGACGCGCTCCCTGCTGGTGGAGATGATCCGGTGGAGCTGCCCGGTCCTGATGGAAACATACAGGGACAGGTAGCTTGAGCTCTGTCAAAGACACGGCATGTTGCCTGATATTTCTTCTGGTAGCTACTTTTGCTGTAATGACGACAAGACGGCTTGAAACTTTTTGTTAGCAGAATACAATCAACAGATTAGATAATCAACCCTAGTAATTTTAATGATTATAGAAGTTTCTAGAGAACTGTGTTCTTCTTCAATTAAAGCAACAGCTGTTTAGAGGTACTTAAGTAAAAATATTGCTACTTAAGTGATAAATTACTTGAGTACAAGTAGAAGTACTAAAAACTACTCAAGTAACTATGTTACTTAAAGTAATATAGTATTATTTTCTCATTTTTATCCAAAATAGGGAGATGATAGTGATCTGTTTCATTCATACTGAAAGCCTACTACTGATTCATACTTTGTGCAGAAAGTCCACAAGTGAGATTCATAGAAGTATTAAACTTATGACGTTTCAGGAAATGCCTTACATGGATGTAATAATATGCAAATGGAGACGTTTTGACTGATGAAACACGAAGACAAACACATAGCGATAATATTTCTGTGTTCAAGCTATCACAGGTATTTTCATAAGAATGATGTGTGTCTTTAAAGGATAGTTCACCCAAAAAGGAAAATTAGCCCATGGTTTACTCAATCTCAAGTCATCCCATGGTTCCCATGGTTAGCCCATGGTTTACTCTAGTTATATTTAAAAATGTCCTGGCTCTTCCGGCAGTGAATGGCTGGAGAAAATTTGAAGCCCAAAAAAGTGCATCTGTCCATGATAAAAATGCTCCACTTTTCTCCAGGGATTAATAAAGGCCTTCTGAAGTGAACCCATGAGTGCGTGTAAGAAAAATACCCATATTTAAAACATTATAAACTAATCACTAGCTTCTGCATCGATTTACGGTGAAAGACTAATCCCCGAACCGACGAACAGCATAATGACTTACATGGAAGCTCAGAGGTAAAAGCAAAACAAATCCCTGGTCGCAAATTATCAATTTTGAAGAGAAATGCCGGAGGATTTCTATATAATAGAAGAGGAGCTTCAGTTTGTTGCACAGCCCTATTTGTTTAAACCGCGAAAGGCGTCTTAAGCTTATGATACACCTACATCCTACGTAACGTCATACATGCGTCAGGGGTTACTCTTGTGGCACAAGCCAATTTGCGTATGCGTACGGTCGTCTGGCGGAAGCTAGTTATTTTATATTATTATGAAGTTATAAATATGTATTTTTTTTTTTTTACAAAAACCCATGGCTTTGCTTTTGATGGCTTTTATTTACCTACTAGAGCCATGTGGAGTATTTTTTTTTTATCATGAATGGATGCACTTTTTGGGGTTTTCAATTTTTTCCCGCCATTCACTGCTATTATAAAGCTTGGAAGAGCCAGGACATTTTTTTAAAATATAAATCCGATTGTATTTGTCTGAAAGAAGAATGTCATATACACTATGACTTGAGAGTGTCACTATGACACTATGGCTAATCTAAATTTTTGAACTTGTATGATAGAATTTAATAAAATAATATATTCTCACTCTGTGTCAAAAAGCAACATGAAACCACCGACGTAATTTCTAACACTACTGACATGTATTGTGATTTAAGAGCAAAACATGACATTACATTCATAAATTATAGTGTTTGACGATATGCTAAGCAAACATACTAGCTTTCCCTGTTGTCAAGAGCAATTGTTTTATTACTAATTTTGAAAAGTTATTTCAAGTAAGATAATTTGAATGTCATCATTTCATAATTGAAAGCAAAGAAGGTTAAGTGAGAGATGGACAACAGCATGAATAATAAAAAAAATTAAGTTGGGTAATGTAGTTTTTAACAATGTTAAATGAACCTAAATGCTCTTTTTTTTTTCGTCCAATCGAAAATGTGCTGGGAGCCCACATTGCTCTAATAACAATCTACACTTTTACATACATCTTATTGACATCATGCAATCTTATTTCACCGTTAAAGGGATACTTCACCTCTAGAAAGATGAATGTGTATTTAAAATGGGTCATTTATGTAGAAGAAATGTGAAATTAGTTTTGAATGTGAAGCTTTCTAGATTGAGAAAATGTATTTTTGGCATTTGTGGATGAAACACAACAGCTCCCAGAATGCTTCGCTGCCCGGAGGCCACGCCTACCGGTAACAGAGAGCAGTAGTTAAACAACAAGGCTAGGCTACTAGTGAGTTTCTGTGATGTCTGCCCGGGATTTCGAGATCGCCGCTGGATATTTTCAATGTTGAAAACATTTCTGCTGATTAATATTTTTGTGTAAACCATCATCTTTTTTTTTTTCAGGATTTTTAAATGAATAAAAAGTGCAAAAGAACAGCAGTTAATATATATATATATATATATATATATATATATATATATATATATATATATTGGTAATATAATTATTTGTTTCATTATAAATTACACTTTTGATCAATTAAATGCATCCTTAACTTTTAATTTCTTTTAAAAAGATCTTACTGATCCCAAACATTTGAACGGTACTATATATTAGCAAAAACAACTTGATTGAAAAGTTGAACCAAAAAATGGACATTTATCAATGTCATAAATATGCTTAAATGTAGAATCTCAAATATTCAAAATTATTAAAAAAAAAAATAATCAAAACGTTTCTTTGTTTAACTTTTGACAATTTTCTCTGTGTCCCTTTCCTCTACTAACAGGTGGAGGAGTTTCTCGGCCCACATCCTGATTACGATGAGGAGGAAGAGGAGCGCAAGTACTACAGACGAAAGAGGCTGGGTGTAGTGAAGAATGTGGTGGGGGCCAGTTGCGGAGGAATGATCATCTACAGTGTTTACATGGGTCAGCCATTTACGCACCACACACCACAGGCCAGCGTATGATTCAGTCCAGCGATGACCTCATACTCTTTAAAGTCTGCGTGCATGGTTTTATATAAAGATTCTACTGTAAATACGACATTGAGTAGGACTCTACGTCTCAGTGGGATTTTATTATGCACTGCTTCTATGCAGTGCCAATGATTATGACATGCTTTGTGGATGGCATACTTGAGTGACACTTCACTCATCTGGTCTTTTTTAGCAAGTTTATTGGCATTAATGCCTCAAAGATGTCTCATTTGGTCTGAGACTGTGAAATTGAGGAACAGCTGACAAATATCTTGCCATTTGGCAGTGTTGTGCCTGTTTTTTATACAAATTGTTGCTCTGTAGGTCTGCTACAGATGCAGTTAATTCTGCACTATGATGAGACGTACCGAGAGGTCAAGTATGGCACCCTAGGGCTGGAGGATATCGACAACAAAATGCTGATGGGCATCAACGTTACGCCTATCGTCGGCTTGCTCTACACACCGGTGCTCATTAGGTAGCATACTGTGATACTGACTGTTGTTAGTTGTTGATATTGGGTAATGCTCATGCAAACTTACATTATTCAGCTTTTCTCATTTAGTTTGGTTCTTTGGATGTTTGTTTGTCACCCACCAACACTGTTATTAGCAGCACTTCTTTACTGTCCACTTAATGCTTGAGCAGTTTTGGCCCCAAAGGTCTTCTCACACCCATGGTGTAAACTAAGAATGACTTGTGATAACTGCAGTTCAGTACGGCCACTATTTCACTATTCTCTATTTCTTCCTCAGATTTCTGGGGACTAAATGGATGATGTTCCTAGCTTCAGGCATCTATGCTCTTTTTGTTTCAACCAATTACTGGGAGCGATACTACACTCTTGTACCTTCAGCTGTGGCCATTGGTGTTGTCATTGTTCCTCTGTGGGCATCCTTGGGAAACTACATTACCAGGTGAGGGCGTAGATCAATTTTAGTTTTGGAAGAAATTAATACTTTTACTCTGCAAGGATGCTTTAAATTGATCAAAAGTGACAGTAAAAAAATATTTATAATATGAAAAAATTAAATAAATGCTGTTCTTTTGAACTTTTTATTAGTCACAGAATCCTGAAAGAAAAATCTATGTTAACCATAACAATGTCAACATTTATAATAATATCAAGAAATGTTTGTTAAAGGTCCCCTGACATGTGGTTATTTTATTATTTTATAATGTTCCCCGGGTTTCCCTTATAATGTTAGTGTGTTTTTAGATCAAAAATAGTCATGATTTATAAATAAAAGACATTTTTTTCTAGCCTGATTTTAGCCTCTGATTTGAACGTTCTGTTTGAGGGGGCGTGTCTGCTGTGGGATTCAGTGTAACCGCCCACTGCTGTGATTGGCTGACATGCTTGCTTCTGTGAAACTCTCTCAAATTCTTTTACTACAGCTATTATAGGTTTTTACTATTACAGCTATTGAGATTAACAAATCGTGAAAAGTTTTTAAAGTATTAGATCTATTCTCATCACATAAAATGTTGCTGTGATGAGCAGTGAGCGAGCAGATGACAGCCTGTTGATCGCAAAAATGAAGATCTCATCATTGTAACGCAGTTTCTGCTCTCTCTAATGCTTTCACCAATGCAAACACGATGATGTACATACAGTAAGAGCTTCGTTGTCCAGTGTCACGTTATGATTTCATAACGAGTTGTGCAGATAAAGTCGTGCTGTGTGGAAAGGTTGTTCTGTGAACGCTTTCTGTAAAATTTGTTTACAATTTAAATAAGATTATTTTCATCCTACTAAAAGAAATGATGTGAAGTTGATAGTTTAGTCACTGGCTTGACTTATGCATAAACAGTACTGAACGATTTTGAGAGAAAGATTACCTGTCTTAACTTGAACAATTAGGCTACACATCAGAAATGGATGCTTGGTTGCTCGATCGATTTATTTTCAGATGTTCATCGAGGCCAGCTCTGTAATGGCCCAAGTTGAGGAAACAGTCGTCGGTGAAATGTTTGGACCATACAAAACTTTGCAAAGTTGTATCGGCGCATTTCTAGAGAAAGATAGCCAAAGCTTGGTTTACACAGCCACTGGGGGCCATATACAGGTTAGGGGAACTAATATTAATATTAAAAAACCTCCGAAAGTGACAATTTCATGTCAGGGGACCTTTAAGCTCCAAATTAGCATATTAGACTGATTTCTGAAGGATCATGTGACACTGAAAACTCAGAAAATTCAGCTTTTCCATCACAGAATAAATGACATTTAATATATTATATTAAAATAGAAAACAGTTGTTTTAGATTGTAATAATATTTTGCGTTATAACCATTTTTATTGTATTTTTGATCTAACAATTTGGCGAGCAGAAGAGACATGAAAAAAAACAATCTTACCTACCCCAAATTTTCAGTGGTGCTGTATATGCCAATCATTTCATGTTTTAAGTACTTTATTTTACTACTTAATATTGCGCTAATTCATTTGGCATAATATTTAGCAAAACTAAAGGTGCAGTTGTGATACATATTTTATTGTTATAATATGGATTATTGACAAATATTAGAGATTTTTAAAATGTATCTCTTATATATTTTGCGGTTAATGACCATAACATGAAAACACTTACTGGTATTTGTTTATTGGTATAGGGCAGAATTATAAAACTGGTGAATCCTTAGCTGTGTGTAATATTTTCAAAACAAAAACAATATCCTAGTTTTAGCAGTTACTGTAAGCCTTTTCTAGGTTGATTTCCAATAGTGCAACACCAACTCAAGCAATCAAATCCATGAGTTGATAAACTGGAAGTATTTAAGAAGCCTGGTCATTATTTTTCTGATTATTTAGCTGGCAGTTCTCAGCTCCTCACATCGTCTAAGCAAAAGCTCACTACTCAGTTATACTTCTATTTGTATCTTACTTCCCACCTGTGTGCTTATCAGAATGGCCCAGCAGTACTACGAGTATGTGAACTATAAGGACGAACATGTCCAGGAGCAGAAGAAGCCCCCCAAAGGAGCCTTCCATCCTTACATCATCATTTTCCAGTCCGTCTTCTACATTATTTTCCATGTAAGTTAAGATAAGCAGTAAAAAAAGGCACTCATAAAATGTGTGAAAGGCTGTAAGCAGTATAGTTAGCATCTGAGTAGTTGTGTTCTCCCCTTTGCCATCATAACTAACGTATTTGTGTGTATTCACAGCTGCGTGTGTGTGTGTGTGTTTGTGTGTCAGATGCCAGCTGCATATGTGGGTTTGTGCATTAACATGCAGTTATTTATAGAGTTCACTCACTGTCTCTCTTCTCTCTCCCTGCAGCTGAGTTTCGTGTTTGCCGAGTTCCCCATGGTGCTGTTCCTCAATAACTTTCTGAATGATTACAATCACACTCTCTTCAAAGTCACACAGTGTGGTAAAATCCTCTTTTTAGCTTTACACGCTGACATTTTAGGAGCGAAGTATGACATTTGCAAAGTGTTAGTTCTCATGTCGTTTTGTGGAGGTTTGACATCCTTGATTCATGCAGAATAAGAACAGTAAAAGAAGAACTTTATAAAGTAGTCCAGATTTTCTAAACTTTGAGACTTTTAAAAAGATGTTCTTTTTTTGGATAATTCTGGAAGTTATAAAAAAAAAACGATAAAACTTCCACACCAAGCATAAGGTATAGATATATAACATATATTTATAAGGGGCCAACAAATCTTAAAAACAAGAAAAACTTAGACACTGTGGAAAAACAATATCTCACCTAAACAGCTGTTGTTTGAAAACCAGCTCTACAAGACTCTACAAGAAAAAGTTCAATCTCCATGTGCAGTGGCCCCAAAAAGAATCGACACATAACCCCTTCTTATAAGTGAATGATTTACATAACAAATTATCATACCAAATGCTATTTATGTATACACTGCCATTCAAAAGTTTGTTTGTGCAATTATGTAAGGGTTTTTACAGAAGCCTTTAGTTTAATGCTTACCAAGGCTGCATTTATTTGATCAAAAAACAGTAATATTGTGAAATATTGTTACAATTTTAAAGATCTGTTTTTTATTTGAATGCGTTTTAAAATGTAATTTATTCCTGTGATGGCAAAGCTGAATTTTCAGTATTCAGTGTCACATGACCCTCCAGAAATCATTTTATTATTTAATCTTTTTGAGGAAACAATGAGACATTTTCTGTCAGCATTGTTCATCAATTAAATTAATGTTAAATATGGCCTAAAAGTGTCCAAATGCAATCAACACCAAAGAAAACAATTTCAAAATCTTATCAAAACCATCTTGTATAACCAATGTATTAGTTCCATGTGTTGATGATGAGAACATATCTCGCAAAATAAAACCAAACGTGTCAAGAATATTTACAGTCGGTTGGATCTGATGGGGAAAAAATCAGTCATTTGGCAATTAAACTTCACACCTCTGACTTGCTGCAAACCAAGGGCGTCAGCACATCTGCTCTTCAATGCACTGCTGTGTCTGGCTCTTCCTGGCTCTCAGCAGAGATGACGATAAGGCTTTTTTTAAACCAATATTTGAAATAGCAAAATGGCCAATCACGCCAAATCACCAGTATCACTGCAAAATGTGGGACGTCACCCACTTGCCATGTCATGCAAAAAACCTGAACCAAGTCTATTAAACTTTATGCATCCAGACCAAATTTTAGTTTAACACATTTGCAGTCTTGTTAGATACTCTGTACAAAATTATAAATGCAACACTTTTGTTTTTGCCCCCTAATTTTCTCTTCTCATCTTATCCTCTCTCTCAGGTGCTAGTGGGAAAGGCGTGATCGAGAATTTCAATAAGACAGTCTTGCGCAGTTTGCCTCGCTCTCTGCTGCTCATCGAGGTGGAGAGTGTGCTCATGGGGGCGGCCTTCCTTGCCATGCTTATTGTAAGACCATTATTTTCTTTATTATCACCATTATGATGTCTTTATTCTCTGCATCATCTTAAGTACCCCCCAACATTAGGACTAAATCAGTGAGTAAAACACTAGATACAGTTTAAAGCCAACAATAGTTTGACCTTGATAGACCTCTCACATAGACATTTCAAATTGAGCCAAAGTTTAAGGGCTTTTTTTTGTTGTAAATATGGATAAAAAATTAATATCTTCCCTTAGAAATGAAAATCTTTTATTTAACCCCAAGTAACTCTGGTAACACTTGACTTTATTACTATAGTAAAACAGTAACAGCAAATGATTACCAACAAATGATTACAATACCAACCAAACCCTAACCCTAAAGTACATATTGTTAATTAATATTATTATTTGTTTAATTACACTGTAACAAGGTGTGACTGATTTTATTTTCTTTATGAAAAATTTCCATGTAGTGAAAGTGAACGAGTCAATGACAAAAAAAAAAAAAAAAAAGCATTATAAAATGATCTTAGAAGTGGTACATATCACACATGCACTATATTCCAAATCTTTGTGGGGTGAACAAACTGAAATTTGATCAATGTTCAATAAAAGATAATCTATGTAACTTTTTTTTTTTTTAAATTAACCAAATTTAAATAATGATTCAATACACATTCACCCTGATTCACTCTTGTAGTGCTATTATAAGTATTTATATTTTAGACCAAGCGGGATGTTTTTCATACAAAATTGTGTACTTGCATCACTCGTTCGTGTATGTCTATGTCACATCCGTGAATAGAGAAAAGCTGCTTCGGTTTCATAGGTTAGTTGTCACAATGAGTGAGAAAGGTTGACATGGAGCAGCTAAATCTCCAACCTCTGGGGAATCACCAGTATAAATCACCAGTAGTTTGGCTTTCCGGAGATGATGACGTGAACTGAAGGATTTGAAATGGTGTAAAAGCAACACATAAATGGCGTTTTTATTACTCGATAGGTGCGTAAGGTATTTTACTGAACACATACCGTAAACTCCCATATGTAGCTCTCTAACTGAGTTCACTGTAAAACATTATCTATTGTGACAGAATTTCATTATGGTTGTAGCGCTGTGCTGGAATTTATTTTCAAATAAGTACTGTGTCTATTAATGGATATAGCTACGGTAAGTCTGCTGGTCAGATCCAGTCTAAACTGGATATATATTTAGGATTGAATGTTTTATGAGCAGTAGGATAACCATCTTCATCCGCACAGTCACACAGAGCCGATTAATTATTTGTATGTAGTTTTGAAGAATTTTAATTAGAAAAATTTGCCTTATGAACAAGCTAAAATAAAATAAAATATAAAAACGTATTTTATTTCAGTTGAAGTTCATGGTTGTAGTTTGTTAACTATATTATAATCGATATTTACCTCACACTTATGTTGTTCCAAACCCATAAGGTTTGATTAATCTTAAAAACACAAACCAAAATAATTTTATTAAAAAACCCTAGAAGGTTTTTTGTCCCTCCATTGAAAGTCCAGTTAAAGTATTCAAAAAGGTCATAAAATTAACCCTAATGAATAGAGATACTTAATCAAAGTCTTGAAGAGTTATGATCGCTTTAAATGATGAACAGATTTAATTTAGGCCTTTGTTCACTTATAAATACACACAAATCACATACGGTTAACATGGAAGTTTGTGTGATGCGTCCCATACTAGAGCAAACCTCATTGGTTCGAATTTAATTGTTATTATAACCCTGAATTAAGTTAACTAAAAAATCCTGCCCTTGTTTGATATCAGCAAAATATAATTTGGTATGTTCTTCTCACAAAGTTATCATATGGTTTCAGGAGACTTGCATGAGTGTTCCACTTTTAATCTTTTTCATTTTTGAGTGAACCCTTTTAACAGTGTGCTTCCAATGTTCCCCAAATAGTTCCTGGTGTTGTGCGGAGCTGCATATCGGCCCACAGAGGAAATTGACCTTCGCAGCATCGGCTGGGGGAACATCTTCCAGCTGCCCTTCAAGCACTTACGTGACTACCGTATCCGCCTGCTCTGTCCGTTCTTCATCTACTCTGGCTTTGAAGTGCTGTTCGCCGTGCAGGGACTCACACTGGTGAGAGAAAATAGACTGTGTATAGACTTATAGACTATAGACTTAATCAAATGTACAGTTGAAATCTGAATACCAAAAGTCATACAGTTTAAGCTCTCAGCACTGAATATTTTTTAGTTTTTCGTGGTGCCATTCTACAATATTAAAGGGTTATTTCCCACAGAAATAAAAATTCTGTCAATATTTACCTCACACTTATGTTGTTCCAAACCCATGAGACTTTGGGTAATCTTTAAAAAACTTTAAACTTTAAAGTCATGAGACTTAAAAAAACCCTGGGAGGTTTCTGTCCCTCCATTGAAAGTCCAGGTAAAATATTCAGAAAGGTCAAAAAGGCATCATAAAATGAACCCTAATGAATAGAGAATCAAAGTCTTGAAGAGATCCGATCGCTTTAAATGATGAACGGATTTAATTTAGGCTTCTGTTCTACATCATGTTCTTATAAATACACAAATCACATATGGTAAACATGGAAATTTGTGTGATGCATCCCATGCTAGAGCAAACCTCATTGGTCCAACTTCCACGTTTACCATGCGTATCTGTCAATCATTGTTTATATATAAATAAAAGCCTAAATTAAATCGTATCTCTTCACAAGTCTTGAATCAAACCACTTGATTCATATGGATTTGTTTTATGATGCCTTGATGACCTTTTTGAATCTTTTAAGTTTTGTTTACCTGAACCATCAATGGATGGACAGAAACCTTTAATTTAAAGGCTAATTCCACCGGTGGAGACATGAATATGTATTGAAAGTGGGTCATATATATATATATATTTATTAGATAGTATCATAAATTTCTAATTTGGGTTCTTCTTGGCCAATAAAAGGCATAAAATTACTTTTTAGTGCCTGTGGATTGTAGACAACAATCCCCATAGTGCATTGCAATGCTCAGCTCCACAGGCCACTCCCACTACCCCGCCTATCAATGTAGACTAGAGTTGAGCTCCACTTTACGCTACCACCTGGAAATCATTTTGCATAGTGAAATCAGATAATGTGCGCTAATTTAATATGACCTTGCGCCTCATGACACAGAGACTCAGGCACCAAAATTTTCTTTCTTTTTCGGTCTGGTTATTACCGTTTACGTCGGAACCAGTTCCCTACCGCGTTTCGGTACCCAACCCTATCCATAATCCGTCTGCGTATTCAGTACCTTCGTCCATATTTTCGAAAATGTTTCTGACGGTGAAATCAAAAGCACTGGCACTGATCTGTGATAGGTCCGCATTAGGCCCAACCCCCTATGGATGGGTTTAAAAGGGTGGGAACTTGTGCTTGTACTCTTTACAGAAATCCCCCCCTCTTACACTTTCTCCTACAATGACGAAAATGACGATTTTTACGTCATTGTAGGAGGAAGTGAAAAAGGTAAATAGCAGATTTCTCTCGTCTCAGGGGAAAATGAGAGTGTGCTGCATGACCATTCAATTTCCAATTTCTAACAATGGAACTCCCTTTAAAACAATGGAGTGTCCCTTTAAAAATATCTTAATTTGACGACATGAGGGTGAGTTTAAAAAAAAAAGAATTTTAATTTTTTGGATTAACCATTTAAGCAACTATGAAAAGCAAGTAAACCAATTTCTGGTTGATTATGCTATTAAAGTAACAGCGCACAATCACTCATAACCTAAAACAGATTTTCTCTTTTTTTTTATCCCTCTCTTTCTCAGTCATATGGAGTGTGTTCGGTCGGGATGGAGAAGCTGTGGTTGTTGGTTATGGTGTATGGTTTGTCAGCCTCAATCTGTTCGGGGCTGGCTCTGATGCTGCTGCGCTTTCCCAGGCCGGTTATTCTTCTGTCGGGAGCTTTTGTGCACTTTGTGCTAATCATAACCCTTATGTGCTGGTCGCCCCAACCCAAAACACCAAGCTATCTTCCGTATCTTTTGGTGCTCGCTGCCCTCTGGGGTCTGGGCACTGCTTTCAACAAGACTGGACTGAGCAGTGAGTACCAATGGCATTTATACATTCAAAACATTACAGGATGTAGAAAAAAATACAGGAAATAGCCATCTAGACTGATTCTGGGAGAGGTTATAGCAATCACATCAATGATATGACATTTAACATTACATTGTTGTGTGTAGTTTTGCTGGGGATGCTGTATGAAGACAAGGAGCGACTAGACTTTGTCTACACCATCTACCACTGGTGTCAGGCCATTGCCATTTTCATCGTCTACCTTTGGTCTGCATTGCCTATGCGAGTAAGGCCTTTATTTCTTTAGGTTTTGATTGCATACTTTGCATTTGCTGTTACGGGATGCCAGTCAAACAAAAATAAGGGTGCAAATATGACTCGTTTAATTTATTAATTATCAAGAATCGCTTGATGAAGGTGGCTGTTCAGAAGGGATTTAGTTGTATTTCAGTGTATTTAGTATAAATTAGTTCCAAATTAATGGTGTTACTTTTGAGATCTAAGTTGTTTTTGTGCTATATAAATATCACTCTGTGATGAAATAGTTCTGCTTGTTTAAAAAAATAAAGAATACTGTCATAAGTCACATAATTCACCTTAATTACACATTGTCACATGAGAACGAGCCAGAAAATACATAGTATGCATTACATTTCCCTGTTCATTTCGAATGAGATTGATGAAGGTAACTGAGTGGTTAAGTGACGAAGTCAGTTGTAAACTCAGTAACAACTTGATTCTGAATGATTCACTGAGTTTGATTCAAGTTCAAAGCCATTCTGTTTCCGAAAGTGTTCGACTGAAGGCGTAGTCACTCATCTACTGCTGTTCAATATTGTTTAGTCTTTTCAATAGTAACCAACATGATCGGGAATTTCATGTGATGGTGAAAGATCTTGCAGATATGCACATCGGGTTCAGTCAGTCATACTAATTCACAACGCTGAACAACAGAAAGCTGCTTTGTTTGAAAGTGATTTCTGTGTCAGTTGTTCATACATCTCACACCATTGACAATAGATAATAGATTTAAGTTTGTGAATCGGACTTCAGGCTGTGTTATTCCATACACGACTGGCATGCACTCTAATAAGATGATTTTTGATGAAACAATTGTCAAACTTTTTTAACATTTTGGTGGTCATTTTAGTCGCAGTCTGGAGTCCTATTTGTGCGGTCACTTTAGCTATATTTTATGGGCAAAAAAGTCTATTAAAAATGTATGCCAATATTCAAACCAATATTCGCTAGGGCTGTCAAACGATCGTGATTAATCGCATCCAAAATAAAAGTTTGTGTTTACATAATATATGTGGGTGCACTATGTGTATAATTATTGTATATATATATATATAAATACGCACACATGCTTGTATATATTTAAGAAATATTTTCATGTATTTACTGTATATAGATTTATATATAATTTATATTATATATAAATATAAATATTTTATATATAAATAATAATTTTTTTCCAAAATATACATGCATGTGTGTGTATTTATATATATATATATATATATATATATATACAAAATAATTATAGACAGTGCACCCACATATATTATGTAAACACAAACTTTTATTTTGGATGTGATTAATCGAGATTAATCGTTTGACAGCCCTAATATTCGCATGACCAACTTGAACATGAGCGAAATCTCTGTGGGGAATTTCGCTTTCACGCGTAACTCCTGATCGCACATATTCCTACTGAAATCACTGGATTTTGTCCACAAAATTCATTATGTTACTGCACCTTAATATGAGAAGATTTTTTGTTTACATATTAACTCAGAATTAAAAATCAATGTTTAAGACAAAGATTAATTCAGCTGCTCGTTTTCTCTGGTCCCTTTCCAAGGCCAAGCTCGGACTCCTGTTGTTTGCTCTGATCGTGGCATCTTTATGCTACGTGCAGATGGAGCGTCGCCTGGCGAAGAAAATCCAGTTTAGGTTGCCACGGATTCCGCGCCCACGACACAAGGTAATTCAGCTATTGAAGTCGGCACGATGATAGTATTGTCTTTCCGATTATGACATATATTTGAGTGAAATGGCTTCTGGAATGAAAAAAAAAACTTTATTTCAAGTTTGGAATGTTTTGGTTCATATGAAATTGGGTGTTGCTACCTAAATGGAGTCAGATCAGAATGCAAGTTTACAGTCAGATGTGGAGGTTATTAGTCACACGCAAAATGAAGAGAACAGATGCTGTTTCGAGAGAACGGGGAGGATAAAGTTTTTGATTAAATATTACAGGTGCACATGAATAAAAAATGAATAAATTCCATGGATAAAAACAAAAAAAATGCCCTTTTTGATTTCATTGGGACCTTCACAAATCTGTGGGAGATTTAGAGTTTATTAAAAGAAAAAAAATAATATTGTACACATTATTGTTAGAAGTTGAATTTGTTCTGTAAATGCTATCCTCAATTTGTAAACCAAAAAAATAAATAAAAAATGCACTTACTATGTTGTATTTTTGTACAAAAATAAACTGTTCTTATACACTGTAAAAAAAAAAAAAAAGATTGTTGGTTTAACTTAAAAAATGAAGTAACCTGGCTGCCTTAAAAATTTAAGTTCATTGAAATGGAAAAATTGAGTTGAAGACAATGAAGGTAATTGATTTAATCATCAGAAACTTAAAATATTATGTTATCTGAACAACATAAATTATTTAAGTTGATTTGACTAAAGAAATAATGTTGTGATTACAAATCATGAGCCTATTTTTTTACTGTGTTGACTACTGTTACAGGTAGATAAACTTCTGCTTTTATCATTATTATACTTCCATATCACTTTCCTTGCTAATATCTTGCATTACTATCCCGTTCCTCAAAGGTCAAAGGCTACCGATACATTGAGGAAGAAAATTCTGATGAATCAGACACGGACCTGAGTGATGCTGACGATGATGAGAAAGAAGAGGATGAGAGAATGTTGGTTAAGGAGGACAACAATACAGACGGCGATTCCCAGGGTTCACCGGGACCAGAGAGGAGCGGGGTTAGGAGGAGACAAGACAATGCTGCGTACGAGCAGGCCGGAGAGAGAGAGGACTATGTCCAACACACGAGGGACTAGAAAAGGAGAGGTGAAAGATGAGAGGAAGTTGTAAAATACTGAATAGCCAGAAAGAGAAGCAATGGTATTGGAAACGTTTACTGACTTTTTTTGATTAAATCCGACTTCTTTTCTTTGGATAGAAAACGTGTGGGCCACCGATGAAAAAATGAGAAGGTCAGAAAGTTGTCCACAGTAAAAAATGAAGAAAAGTAGAAGAGAAACAAGCATTTCATTGAAATGGGAAGTGAAAAGAGGAAATTGATGATACCTTGTAAGGTTAGGTGGTTTGTTGCCATAGAAATGGATAGCCTCCATTTTGAACTTGGTCAAGGTGATGCGCTCGAGTGGTGTATTTCATTCTAATTCCGATTTACTTCATCCACTTGATGCCTGTTTTCCTCATTGTAACCGAAGAACCAAATAGCTCTCCATTAAAAAAGTGTTACATTTCAATTTAATTTTCATCTATGATGTTATAAAATCAATTAAATATTGTAATAAACATGACAGATAATCTATAAGATTTAAAATGCTGCTTTATAATGTTTTTAAGCAAGCTATGATGTGCTATAATATGAATATGATTTAAAATTATATAATAAAACAATTTAGTGTATAGTATTTCGGTATGTTTCTTTTTCATTTGCATTGGATGTACCGATGTTCTGAAAGCAAAAATATGAAAAACCCTTTAAAAACACATTAGCATTAAATGTGCTAACTTTGTACTAGTGGTCATTGTTTTTAATGCACCTGACAGGAACACACAACAGATATTTCATCATTTCATCATATATATATTCATATATATATTCATCAATAATTTTAAACCTGCAGATCTACTGTAGACTGGAGGATTGTTCTTCTTTTTTTTTCTTTTTTTTAATGAATTCATTGGTTTGTCAAGACTAATTAGAATTTAAAATGCTACAAAATTATATACCTTCTGTCTTTATTAAAACAGTTATTAAATACATTAAAAAATACATTTCCACATGATTCCAGTAAAGCGGAATCTGCATTTATATTTTGCATGTAATAGTCACCCCAGCATAAGCCTTGACATATTTCTAAAGCATTTACTAGATATTATATATGGAATAATTATATTCGTAGTATGCAATATTATTAAAAAAAATGGAAATATTGAAACTTAAAAAAATTGTATTTCATGTCAGTTGTTACGATACTGTAACATACAAGACTATATAATATAATCTGTAATTTTTACCTGATTTTTAAAAAAATTTTGTACAGAGGACAGTTAATAATTTACCGTTGGTTAGTGGCCACTTACATGCCATCAGTTTACACGCAAACAGACAAAACGACCAAATATGCTAGTTTGAGGTGAGTATGCATTTATTAGTCAACCGTCATCCTCCAAACGTCCAACGTCACACAGCATGACATATTTGCATGTAAAGATATACATCTTGAGCTTCTGTGCACTTACAAATATGAGTTCATAAAAGAGCATTGATGTGTGTCTGTAAATGCGTGTCATTAGAATTTTTTTGTTTTTTTGTGTAGTACTAGAGCACCACAAGTGGAAACCACGTGCAACCAGTGAAGGTTTTACAATTTTTCACACTGCACCTCATAAAGTGACTGCTGCTAGAATGATTGACGCGACTCCACTGCTTCCTCACTCTGTCTGCACACTTTTCTTCCGTTTTTCCCATCAGGCATTACTGTTGGATTCTGCGGATGGACTGGATCTGAGGGGTCTGGCAGTGGGAGCCCCAGTCCTTCCAGTGCTGGTAGTCTCCGCTGTGCTTGTCACACTCCATAACGTACTGCTGTCCTCGATAGCCAGGGTACTCGTAACACACAAAGCTGCAGGGAAATGGAGGATGTGAAACAGATGGAGAGGTAAAAAAAAAAAATATTAAGCAAGGAAATGAGATGCAGCGACTGGCTGCATAAAATATGACAAGCTGTTTGGAGAGGGAATGTTTAAAAAGTGTTTTAATAGAAGAAGATTATCTTGAATCAAATTCTTCATGGATTATAATGTGCATTAGAATTTTAATATTAGAGCTGGGCATTGACGCAAATTTGGTGATTCAATTCCATTTTTGATATAGATTATTTGGGGCCTTCTGTGTTTTGGTTTGCTCTATCCTCTGCACTTCCACATTCGTCAATATGTCCCGCATCGGTTCAGAGGTCACTCTTCCACTCTTCCATATGACAGTTACTGGATGCCATTGATAACATTTATAAAGTTTATAAATATTCATATTTTTCTCACAAAAACGCATTGCTTTGCTACAGACGGCCTTTATTAACCCCCTGGAGCCGTAAGGATTACTTTTATAATGGATGGATTATATATGGATTGTGCACTGAAAGGCAGTTATAACATCATTACATAACATATGAGGTGGTCACAGATAATGTATTGCTGTGATGCATGAGCTCTGTGATCTCTCATCTGACGGTATGTTTTGAGAGAAAGAAAATCATTAACACTTCACAAGTACAAGGACTGGATTCTATGGAATGTGAGCCAATGACGCTGGTCTCGTCTGTGTGTATGTGTATTGTCAGCGCAGCTGTTGAGCATGAGAAATGTTCAGGAGAACAGTAGTTTGGCACTAATGGTGTTTTGTTGAGTGTTACTCACGCGCCACACTGCACATGCATGGAGCCCACTTGCTTGTCGCACCAGCCCATGGCCTGCAGAGACGGGTAATCGTCACACAGCTCTACATTGCGGCCCAGGAAGTTGTCCTTCTCATAGATGACCATGCGACTGCTCTGGTGGGCCTACAAATGGAGAGAGAGATTGAAAGGAAATGAGGGGAAAAGCTTTAAAGAGATGGTTTTGATGAGAGACACCTGTTTGTTTGAATGAAGTCGAGCATTTCAAAACCATCTAAAACAGGGGTGTCCAACCAAGCTCAGTCCTAGAGGGACACTGTCCTGCAGAGTTCATATACGGTTTCAAACGTGTTCTGATTTTGATTTGCAGTTGCTAAGGTTTTTTGCCTGTTGCTACGGGGTTTCTTATCCAAGAAAGTCGGCTCAGCTCTGTCTTTCATTTTGAGCCTATGAGATTTTCTTTTTTCGTTTTATTGTCAGTCAGGCAAAACTCAGTCAAATTGCTTAGAAAAGTTTGAGAATAAAAGTTGAAGGCATCAGTATGCGCTCACACACTCACAGCGCTGCATATGGGGCGCAGGGACATCATCCTTTCCACATGGTAGCCCAGACTGCCACTGTAGGCATCCCAATGAGGATATTCTCCTTTTTCCAGGACAAACTGCTGCCCCTGGAAGTCATGGTGCTCGTATCCCACCCAGCTGCACAGAATTAAAGAGAATTAAAGCATTTACACTACTGGTCAAAAGTTTGGAATAATTAAGATATTTTTAAGCTTAATTATTAGCTCTTCTGCTTTTATTTGATTAAAAACACAAAACTGTAATATAGTAAAATATTATTACTACGTAATACTGTTTAGTATTTTAATGTATTTTAAAATGTTATTTATTCCTGTGATGGCAAAGATGAATTTTCAGCATCATTACTCCAGTCTTCAGTGTCACATGATCCCTCAGAAATTATTCTAATATGCTGATTCGCTGCTCAAGAAACATTTATTATTATTGTCAATGTTGAAAACCGTTTTTGCTAGTTAATTTATTTATTTATTTATTTTTTTGTAGAAACAATGATACAATACCATATATAAAAATACATAACTATTCTAAACTTTTGACTGGTAGTGTATAGGGTACTTACAATCGGTTTGGAAGAATATATGATGTTTTGTTTTCATTAAAAGATCAATTTAAGGTATTTAGCTTTAACTAGCCTTTAACTTGTATTAAGTTAAGTAAATTATTCTCCTAAAGGAAGCATAACAAAGAAATGCCTGAAACTACACAAGTAATCTTGAAATATGGCAGCTCAGTAATTCGCATATTTGATTATTTCCCAAATCATCATCACATTTTACAAATCATCTCAGGATGAAACACTTATAAGGTTGCAAACACATCTAAAAGTGTAATTTCCTTACTAACTGGCAAGATTTTGCAATCATTAACACAGAGTGGGCGACTCACGCGCCGTTCTCCACACGGATAGAGCGGATGTTGTCAAACCCACGCTCCTGGATGTTTCGGCACTCTGAGGTGAGTTCCTGACACTTGCCTTGGAAATGCTCCTGCTCGAACACGGTCACCTGACAAACACACATGCACATGCCACAGTTCCATCTAATTTGGAAAAACTCTCTCTCTCCAGGCAAACTAAAACTCTGGTGCTTTTTGGTCTATTGCCGAGGTTGCTGTGGCCACTGACTGTGTACGAGGTTTCTTTGACAACAGTGGATAAGCTGGAAGCGTTAATAAGTTCATACATTAGGAAATGGATGGGAGTTCCACGCTGCCTCAGCAGAGTGGGACCTTATAGTAAAGGAATATTGCAGCTGCCAGTCTCTGCTTTAACCGAGGAGTTTAAGTGTGCCAAGGCCAGACTGGAAATGACCTTAGTAGAGTCACGCAACAAATGTGTAAGGGAGGCAGCCCCTGTGTTAAAAACTGGTAGAAACTGGTCAGCAAAGAAATCTGTGGTAGAGGCAAAGGCTGCCCTTCAAATTGGTGATATCGTGGGACAGGTACAGCATGGAAGAGGGGGTTTTGAGCTCTGTTTAGCTCCTCCTAAATGGCACAGGGCCCAACTCAAAGGAGGAAGCTGGTAGTCAACAAGGTGCGAAAGCAGGAGGAGAGGATGAGGTGTATAAAGGCCATTTCCCAGGCCAAGCAAGGAGAGTGGATGAGATGGAAGAGAGAGGAACAACGCAAGATGGGCTGGCAAGGTCAATGGAAGAGAGTAGGACCAGTTTCCTTATCAGGTCAACATATGATGTTCTCCCATCACCGCAGAACCTAAACCTCTAGGTAGGAGAGGATCCCCCTTGTCCTTTGTATTCATCACCTGTCACATTAAGGCACATTTTGACAGGATGCAAGGTGGCTCTTAGCCAAGGTCAGTTTACTTGGTGCCATGACCAAGTACTGCAATGTTCGGCTTTAGCATTGGAAGGCAAGCGTAGTATGACCAATAAGTTGCCGCCTGCAAAACATTACACACAGAAGACAATATTCCTCTGCCCAAGTGAGCAACCACCAAGAAAAGTTGTTAAAACCAATTCTTGCCCAGGACTACTGGAAGCTGCTAGGGACTGGAAGATGCTGGATCTTGATCAACAGCTTATTTTTCCACCTGAGATTGCCACCACAAGCCTATGGCCGGATATTGTTTTTTGGTCTGGATCAGCATGCATTGGTCAACTGATAGAGTTAACAGTGCCATGGGAGGATGCGGTAGATGAGGCATATGAAAGGAAGAAACTGCGGTATGCTCATCTGGCCACTGAATCAGAACAGCGAGGATGGAGAGTCCAGGTTTATCCAGTGGAAATAGGTTGTCGAGGATTTGTGGCACACTCTACAACCCGGTTCTAGCCTGGTTAAAACCAGACCATTCTCAGTTGTAACAGAGTTATGGTCTGGAAAAGCGTCATAGACAAATCATTTCCAGAGGGGCATCACCAACGGACGCCGCGGGTAGACCTAAATCCAATCAGAGCGATGAAGGAGATGTATGCAGAGTGGCGGCCAGCGGAAAAACATTTCCGAGTGTTGTTCTTTGCTCAGTTTTTAACAAAAAGGAAACATTCAAATCACTTAAAACAGATTCGAACGAGTAATGCTCGACGGCGGCATCTATCTTTGTAATGTAGGCTACAAAATCTGCTTCAAAATCCCAGCGCTGTCGTCATCTTGTAAACCCTGCCCCAACGTTTCTGATTGGTGCCACGATTTCGAAGGATTGGAAATGGGCTTGAATGAGCTCTTTGCCAGACTAACTTTCAGAGCAAATCTAAATTTGCCGGAAGTTATCTGGGTTTTCCCAGTCTAACCCGGTTCCTCAGAGACGTCGGATTTAGTGGCGTCGCACAGTAAAGAACTTATCTGAAGCAGCAGAGAGGAGCAGCAACTGGCTGTGGTTGAGACGGAAATATTCTGGCTGGCTGTGTACAGGCCGCCACACTACGGTTTCGTAGAATTCTTGAAAAACTAGAAGAGTCTGTAGGTTCATTTGTATAGTTTGCATAGTAATTACAGTTATTACGTTCCTGTGTACAGTATATTGCGTGAATGAGGGTTGATGTTTGGGCAGATAATTGCGGTAGGTAGTATGGCATACGGAACCATTGCCACTGAACCTACTTTAACAAAGACAGTGGGGCTCGACAGACTTAGGTTGGCACGTTGTGGAGAGATTGTGAGATTGTGGTTAGGTCACATTTAAACTATGAGGAAGGAGCAACCTTAGCAGCAGGAGGGATTTAGAGGTCAGTAAGCTGGGCTGAGTTGAGTGGGGGACGGAGGGGGGTGACTCTGGGATGCCAGAGTCACTGTCGAGCCCTCTTGAGGTGTCGTGGGCTAGTCGGCGAAACACTGAGGACAGAAGGGGCCCACTTGAAGACCCTAGTGATGTCCCCTACTCGGCTCAATCCAGACAGTTGTGGTGCTGGTCCAATGGGGAGACCACACTGTAGTTGCAGCCGTTGTGTGTGCTGACGTGCCAAGTACCCTGCAGCCGTTAATGCCGGACAGAAGGAGATTTGCATCAGCATATGGAAAGAAGCGTAAATGGATGGAGAAGCATAGTTTACTGTAAAGCTACATCTTATTTTGTGCTTATCTTGGCGAAAGCTGAGTACAAATCAGCATGAATTTTAAACATCTACTCTTGTGTAATGGAAATCTCCTAAATACAAAACCACAGGCCTCCACTACTTTCATTATGTCCTGTTGTGCAATAATGAATTCTACACATCTTGGACAAGAAGCAGCAGCAGAATCAACCATTCAGAAAGTCTTCATCTATGTAGTCTGAAAATCAATACCTAAGCAGAAGCTGCCTTTGCTGAATCATTGATGGCTTTGCGCCTTGTTTCTCACTCTCAGACAAAGAATCAATAGTTTGTTACTCATTCTTTCATTGTGCTTCTTACATTAGAGAAAGTGTGGAAAGGTTTCTTTTTACCTTAAAGCAAGGGGCCATGTCTATCCCAGCCATTGATGGGTTTGTTTGGATCTTAGTTACTTTGTTCATCTTCTTTCCTGCACAAGAGGGAAGGCTGAAAACTTCTGCAGATGTATTTTACTATAAAACAAACATGCACAGGACATGCACAGTTGTTACATACTGGCATATTGTGTGAATAACATGCATTTGTGCATTTTAGACAATATATGGACAGCTAATGGATCCCTATTGATTCCAAGTATTTATAATTTGTATAATATTTATGTATAATTTACATTGATACATTATAGCTCTCACTTGATTCTGATAAGGATTTCATCTCTCTTGTATCACTTTTGTGCAAACTTTTTGCAGTGACAATGTGGCAATATATTGCTAACGTTACTATACTCAGCAGTTCCCGGTAAAGAAAAGGAAATGTAATGATTCAGAAGAATAACCAGTGAAAAAAACAAATTTGAGTTCTGTGAAAGAGAAGGCTACATTTTCTACTTTTTTTCTACTTCTATTTTTTACATGTTACATTTTAGCACGAACTTGTCCATTGAAAACATTACTTGGATTGCAGATTAAATAAAGCCTATTAAATAATATATTGCATGTAATATTGCAATAGTATAGGCTAGTGTGTTTGCTTGGATTATTGTTTTCTGCTTTGTGCCCTTTTCTTAGTGGAACTTATAGGCCTATACTGTATGTGTAGCCTACATTGTGCAGGCATGTATAAAGAACATCAAATGACAACTTATTTGATGTTGGCAATATGCTATTTAATAGCAATTCAAACACAACATTCAAGCTGACCAAGTTTGACTTGGCACTTTCTAATAATAGCTATTAGTTTAATAGCTAATTTTCCCTCTTAAATTAGCCCTACATAAAACACTGATTCCATCTATTACTCTAGATTTTTCTTACCTGAATCTCCACCTGTCCTACTTTACAGTGATGCTCGTCAGTCCCGTTTGGCAAGAAGTTTTATGATTATTTGGCGCTTCTATTTTATAGCGACCATCACAGATGGGTGCACGTCGCAGCGACTCTGAAACTGATGGAAGGACCAGTTAGGGTGTGTGTGTGTGTGTGTGTGTGTGTGTGTGTGTGTGTGTGTGTGTGTGTTTGGGTGTGTTTATGAGATCATTCTTTTTATTTTGAGTCCAGGGTAGTGGAACATTTCGCGCCGTCAGCGCATTGGATTTGATGAAGCCGTGAGTGAGTGAGCGCGCGCGCCCGTGGTGCGCGTGAATGCAGACACATTGAAGAGCCCGTTCTCATTGAACCGCACAATGGAGCCCAAGCGGCAGTATTCCTGGTCAGCACTGTGCATCGTATGGTACACAATGAGCGGTCTATAGGTGGAGAATACAGGGATTTGACCAACTGCATGGGTGGTTGTCCTCTCTTTCAAACCTCCCAGAAATATTTCTGTTTGGCTTCTGTCTTAAGGTCACAACGGCTTAATCTTCAGAAAACTCAGTTTTGATACATTCAAAATTGAACAGGTGTAACTATATTTGGGAATATTCATACCCAAAATATTAATTTATGCAGGTTAAGTTTTTTTATTAAGTTTTGGAATTTATTTTCTTTTTCTATATTCTGTATAAGACATCAATCCTATTCAATATGTTTAGTAGGCTAAAAATAATAATAATAGGCAAAGTAATTTAGTAGTAATTTTATTTAAGAAACAGGGGCGGCTCGCCCATAGAGGGCGCTGGGGCGCCGCCCTCCCTCCGACCTGTCTGTCTATTTTTTTAATATATATATTATAATTTATCATTTTGAAAAATAATCTTTGTTAATTATATGCTAATAATGGTTTTACTTTGAAAAGTGTTTTGAACTCACCAGAATGATATTTGCATTCACTTTCGTTATTTTTATCATGTTGGTGTAGTAGTATAGCCAATAGGCTGTCTTGTCAGGGCGCCAGTTCGCTCAGCCCCACAGTGCTGGAATTTAAGCCAATGGTTCCCCGGTTGCTATGCAAAAAAGTTTATATTTCGCCAATCAGCGCCGTCAAATTTTATGGTTTGGGGGCGCTGAAAATATCGCCCACAGTATCAGATTAGGGGAGTGCACTGTGCACGCGCACCACGGGACATTTTTTTTTTACCTCAGATGAGAGAAGAATGGCAGCGCCAGTGACGTCGAGTGGAAATAATGTAAAGTTAGTCGCTCTGTCACTCACTCACTCACTCACTCACACACACATAAACACTGTTTCACACACATTTGATATTAAAATAGTTATAGGAATATTAATACCTGTGTGTTTGCTTTGTTTTTGATGTTTTTAAGTTCTGAGATAGATTACTGTGTTTCATACTAGTTAAAATCAACTTTCTTCTCATACTTGGGTGTTACAATCAAGAATGTTGTCCCAACCTCTCTTTCAGAGCCTTTTCTCTCTCTCTTTCTCTAGTATCAACACATTGTTATCCATTATCCAATTGTCAATTTGTCAAAAATATGTAGTCTACAGCTGGGGGTTGATTAAACTAGATTGTTGTATTACCTATTATTTTTTTGTATTACCTATAGGTATTATAATTATTATTATATTATAATTTATCAATATTATGCGTTTGCACTTTTTCTGTCAGCACACAGAGCATAATAAACATGCAACTTGTTCATTATCATTAACTGTCAAACTGTTATTATTATTATTGTATTATTTGACCATTGGTATTGACTGGTTTAAGTTATTTTATTGGTATAGGTAAGGGCATGGCCTAAGGCCTAAAATGCACCAGAATGCAGGAAATCACATCTACTAATTTCAAAATCTTCTGGGGGGGAACCCCCAGACCCCCCTCTTATTCAGCCCCCCCTAAAATAATTTACACCAGCCGCCACTGTTAAGAAATGGAACTTTTTCAAAGCTTAAGTAAAAATGAAGATAGGACGTTTCTGTAATTCAGACAGATATTTTCCCTTTATAATCAAGTTTCTAAATTCATCAAAATGTCTTTATCCAGACTGTGTAACATGTGAACAAGTGTAACATTATGCCTGCTCATGACTGTCTCCTTATATGACCCACATTAGTGTTTTGGCGATATGTGATATAATAGCTTAATATTTACTGAATATATGCAAATTATAATGCAGTTAAAAAACAGTAGGCTAGTGAAACAGCCGGCATTATGGACCTCACTCACACAGTGCTGCATAATTTAGCATAATTCACATTTTGTGGCTGCATATAAAAGTATGTACATTATTCTACATAGGATTTTTGTAACAAGCTTTAAAGCTGCAATTATTAGGGTAACAGTACCACTAAACCATAAAACTTCCATTTTAATTGGAGCAGTTTTACAGGCAAATTAGCCTACTAAAAAAAATGTTTAAAAAAATCACAGTTATCTGCACGGTTGCCAGAGCTTTAACACAACATATGGACTGCATAAGCATGTTAATGTACTTGAGACAAATACTTGAATTGGCATCAAAAATATCTGAAGATATGAAGAATAAATTCAGTAAATGTTTGGAAATTCGCCAAGTCTTCAATTTGGTGCCTGAAGGTTTGGCTCTGGTGTTCCATAACATTGATAACATAACATAACATAGCCTACTGTAAGTGTACTGTGGCT
Organism: Pimephales promelas; assembly: GCF_988280905.1. Lineage (NCBI taxonomy): Eukaryota > Metazoa > Chordata > Actinopteri > Cypriniformes > Leuciscidae > Pimephales > Pimephales promelas. Next base: position 11,391,384 of record NC_142774.1, read on the forward strand.
AAAGGCTAATGCAGTTTACAAACGAGACAAAACCTTTAACCTCTGGCACCAAATGAATTAGTCTTTTATGAAAAATATCATAGCATTATCCAACGTAAAAGAGTGGAATATATGCCAAATAAACCTTTGGTGTGTTTTGGCTATATGGTGTTCATCACCATCAAATGTTATTTTTACTTTGATTTATTTTCATCAGGTTTAATGTAGGCCTACGTATTGTCACAGTCTAGAATTTGTCCTGTGAAGGTGTCCAAGTCCAGCAGCTTAATTTTGTCACTTTGTAAAGTTTCAGAACTGGACACACTGACACAAGAAGTTTTTTTTTTTTTTTTTTAACTGTGGAAGCTCACCTTGAGTTTGAGAAAGAATTATAGTACTCCTCTCTGCTCTTTCTGTCTGTCTTCATCTATGTCTCTCTCTCTCTCTCTCTCTCTCTCTCTCTCTCTCTCTCTCTCTCTTTCTCTCTCTCTGTGTTTGATGATGGGGTGATTCTTTTCTGTGTGTGGGTTGGTGAGCTCAGCGAGTTTGTTTCTGTGGGCCTAATCCCCCCATGCTAGGCGCCAGCCTATAAAAGGGACACGTTTGCTTTCAATACACACACTGACACACTGATTGAGACAGACAGCGGCTACTGACTAACACACAGGTAAGAGACTGGGGTCTGTGAGCAAAAACAAACCTAGAGAAAGGCATTCCCACATTTCATTTGGTTGAAGTCAACTCCAGCTTAATTAAGAATATCTCGAACAGCTTTGACACATTAGTCACCGGTAGAAAGCAATTAAAACGTACTTTATACATTGTCAGGGTGAACTGTAAGTGTTTAGTCATAACAGAAAAAATTGATATAGACAAGAAAAAAAAAACAGTCTATGTTGTGAATATGAAAGAATGGGAGAGAGATGGAAAAGGAATTAATTAAAAAGTAGTTTATTAAAAAAGCACTACCAAATTATACTAAATTATATATTCAATTACCATTTATTACTTACTTGGGTGGCTGTTGATTTAATTAAACAGGTTTATGTAAAAAGCCTTGTGAAAATATGGGGCCATGTTAATTTAATTTCTTTTTTATTGAATTATTTCAGAATTATATCAGTTAATATTTCATCAGATACATTAGAAGTCTTATTCCATGTTTCAGTTTTAATATTCGGCTTGATATTACAGCATTTTGTCATATATTTCTAAATTAGTAAGCACAGGCAAATTATGTTACGTATGAGCATTACACATCTATTACACTTTTGTGAAAGTGTTTCAAAATGAGTGGGTGAAGAATTGATCCAGGGGCTATAAATGTGTTCGAATGTGATTTGTTAATTGCTTTGAGCAATATTTAGCACTTGACATCACTATATGTCCAACAATAGATATTTCCAGCAAGGAGGCTGCAAATTATTCACATTCCTCCACTCATACATATGCTCTCTTATCGTAGTCATCATGTCCACTGGTGGAGAGAAGTCCAAGCCCGCCTCCCAGCCTGATGGAAAGGCTGCTCAGACTCAAAAGAGAACCGAGATGGGTGTGGGAAATTACAAGGTATGTACCCGTACCATATTTACAGATGCATTAAGGTTGCATGTGAAGACTGATGGAATTGGAAACGTGAATGATGGAAACAGCTGAGCAAAATTCAGTTTCCATAGAAATAGATGTGGGTGTTGTGTATATATGCCTTATTTTAAGCTAAGCTAAACTAAAAACTTCAACTTTAATTTATTTAATTTAAGTTGAAGTTTTTCAACTTAAATTAAATATCTCTTTGCATAACAAGCAAAAATGACCTAGCTGTCTCCTCTCTTTGTTCCCGTTCAGATGTATGTGTTTGATCAGGAGAACTTCCAGGGCCGCATGATCGAGATCTCCAACGAGTGCATGAACGTGTGTGAAATGGGCATGGATAGAGTGCGTTCCCTCCGTGTGGAGTGTGGCCCGTGAGTGTTTCTGTGATACATATGAGTGACTTACCGATTGGTCTGTATTTCAACTCTTCCTCCATTCTCTCCGTCCTTCTTTCTTTTCTTTAGTTGGGTGGGTTGGGAACAGATGAACTTCTGCGGAGAGATGTACATCTTGGAGAAGGGTGAGTACCCCCGTTGGGACTGCTGGAGCAACTGCCACAGGAATGACTACCTGCTGTCCTTCAGACCTATCAGAATGGTATTCATCCCTTATATTCATTATACATGTGTATGAATGTTTTCATTTAGCTGATTTTTGCAAAATCGTTCAGTTTGTTTCATTAAGCCATTTGGGCATTGCAAGTTTGAATCCCATCCTTATTCTGTTCCTGTCCAAAAAGGCTAAATTTTAACCTGAAAAAGAAACAATTATTTTTAAAATCCATATTCATGGGTGTATTCGCTGCCACACTGAGTCATGGTGCTTTTGCAGGCAATGCAACTTTGAATCTTGAATCTGGCTCCCAACATTTCCTAGTTCCATCACACTTTTCTCCAATCAATTACCACTCTGAATCCATAAAAGTGTCAAAAAGGCCAACAATATTTAAATCCATATTCATTGATGTATTCACTGACACACTGAGCAATGGCACTTGCTTTTGCAGGGAACGCAAGTTTGAATCTGGTCCCAACATTTCCTAATCTCTTCCCACTTTTCATGTCCTGTATCGCTCACTATATTCATAAAACTTAAAATATTTTTCTTTTGAATCCATACTTATCTATTTATAAATATTTTACCTCAAACTCCTTGTTTGTTCTCCTCACAGGACCCAGAAAAGCATAAGATCTGTCTGTTTGAAGTCGGTGAGTTTAAGGGCCGTAAAATGGAGATTATGGATGACGATGTGCCCAGTATGTACACCTTCGGCTTCACCGACCGCGTTGGCAGCATCATGGTCAGCTGTGGCACGTAAGTGTTCTCTCATCGAAGAAATCTGAGGTCAAGTAGACCTGATAAAAAAAAAATAGATCTGATAAGAGAAGTCTGTGATCTTTAAGTCATACATTCACTTCCTAAATCCACTGAGTTTAAAGCAGAATTCTGTTAGGACCACTATCTTCAAATATGATAGACAATTAGGATACAGTTAGGATTAGTGGTATGTTTCTGTTCTGGGTGAGAACTTCCTGGGCATCCATGCAGCCTAGGGAGAGCAGCAATAACCCCCCTTAGGGTAAACACAACAGAACCAACATGAATATTTGCAGATATCATTAATTCAAGATTTAAAGAAAAACAGAACTGAAGCTACGCTTGATGATTGTATTTTTTTATTTATGTTAAAACACTTTCTCCTAGCACTTAAAAAGTTTATAAAATATGGCACTATAAAAAAAAAAAATGTTGGTGGGACCAACCCAACATCGCAGGAAAACGTATGATTTTAAAAGCCCACCACTAAACATAACTGTCACTGGGGCGTAAGCAGATCATACGTATTAACCATTAGTTTACCAAAAAAAAGTAATAAACGAACGGCCATGAGATTGTTTTGCCAGGAATATCTGAGATGTCCATGTCATTCTTTCTTCAGTCGAAAAGAAATTAAGGTTTTTGATGAAAACATTCCAGGATTTTTCTCCATATAATTGACTTCAATGGGAACCAAACGGTTCAAGGTCAAAAAGTGCAAACTGCAAACTGTTCAAAGGGCTTTAAACGATTTCAGACGATGAATAAGGGTCTTATCAAGCGAAACGATCGCTCATTCAAAAACAAACAAAGTTTAAGTTTTATAAGCTCAAATGCTCCACTTGCACTCAAATGCGCATTTGTGACTCTCCTATTCAAACTCGTTCATCAGAATGAACAAATCTTGACTGAGTCAACTCGTTCATTTCGTTCGTTGAATGAACCAAATGACACAAAAAAAGATTAGTACATTTTGATAAATGAGTTCGAACAGGAGAGTCACGAACGCGCATCACACCCTAACCCTAACCCTAACAGAGCAAGGCAACAATTTGTGCTTATAAAACATAAACTTTTTTTTTTAAATGAGCGTTTCACTTGATAAGACCCTTATTTGTCGTCTGAAATCGTTTAAAGCCCTTTGAACAGTTTGTAGTTTGCACTGAAACTGTCTTTTGGACCTTGAACCATGTGGTTCCCATTGAAGTCCATTATATGGAGAAAAATCCTGGAATGTTTTCATCAAAAACCTTAATTTCGTTTCGACTGAAGAAAGAATGAGATGGATATCTTGGATGACATGGGGGGGGGGGGAGTAAATTATCAGCAAAAGTTTTTTTTTTTTTTTTTAAGTGAACTACTCCTTTAATACATCTAATATTTCAAATAATTAAAATATGAATAAAATCATTTCCAGTGTGATCGGTTTTACAATATATAGATAAAAGGGCTCTTCTCTATTCTGAATTCTGCTCTTCACTTTCATTTATTCTCTATGTTTGTGGTGTCTTTCCTCTCACCTCTCGTTTCAGTTGGGTGGGTTACCAGTATCCTGGTTACCGTGGCAGCCAATACCTGCTGGAGAAGGGTGAATACCGTCACTTTAATGAGTTTGGCGCTCGTCATCCCCAATTTCAGTCCGTCAGGCGCATCCGTGACATGCAGTGGCACCCAGACGGCTGTTACACTATGGCCACCAAGTGAGGGCTAGGGAGGACGAGAAAGAGAGGGAACAGGGGAGAGAGAAAGAGAGGAGGAGGAGGAGATGAAGGAGGTGGAGGGGGGAGGGCCAGGAAGGAGAGGAGGAGCGCACCACCCGAATGAGTCATCCTGGGAAGGGAAAGAAGGAGAGAGGGCTTTGCAAGAAAAAAATAGTGACAATAGAAAATGTTTCTGCTGACTTCAGAAGATCTTTCCGAGCCCTCTTTATTCTCTCTCCACTCTTCACGTCTTCTCCCATCTTCTTCATTCTTCCCTCTTCCTCCTCTTCCTCATCCTCCATTCACTTTTCCCCGGAGGAAATCAGTCCATCACAACGAGCCTTATACCTGATGCCTGACTCGTGTGGGTCAGGGATGATGATTGACGTGGGTGGGTTGGGGGCGGGGCGGTGGGTGGCAGGGGGAGGGGTGTTTTGACCTAAAGGCCATGTAAAAACCTCCACATCCTTTTTGGAACGGTAATAAAAGTGACACCTGTGACTGTTTTTCCCTGATATCACTGCTGATTGTCTCTGTCCATGCAGGCATTCACCCTTTACCATCAATACATCAAATCACATTTCCACTCTGACTAAAATGACTGACATCAAAACAAAAAATCTGTCTCGAGTCAGAAGATCGGGGCACATTATTATAACACCGACTTATGATTTAGTGTTCAGTTTCTACTATTATTCAAGTTGGCGTGGATCTAAAGATGATAAATGATCTGAAATTTCGTCAAAATGTTGCAGTATAGGATTTTGAATAATTTTATAAATTATAAATAACTAAACTAGGGATGCACCAATATGAAAATTGTATCTGATAGCAATAACCGATAATTCTTATTATTTGAAAGCCGATAACCAATATTTTGGCCGATAAATCTAAATCCAGATTTTTATAGAATTTTTGAGAGCCTGATTACAAAAGCAAAAGTTCCCACACACAATTAAAATGTTCTCATAATTTTATATAGCCTATATGACAGACTTGAGCTGCACATATTGCACTTTTGAAGTGATTTCAATCATATTTCAAGTCGTTCAAAAGCATCATGGCGAACATTATTATCCTTTATTTATCGGCTTTAATATATTTTGGCCAAATTTTCTTATCGGACCGATAATAACAACATTGAAAATGACCAGCCGATACCGATATGGTAGCTGATACATCGTGCATCCCTACTTTTTACAGTAGCCCATATATGCAAAAGTTTTGTCACATGAATAACCTGTAACATGCTAAAAGAACAGAATCATAAGAGTCATTCATAAGGGGACAGATTCAGGAGATTGAGAATCAAGATGAAATCAAGAATGAGATCATAGATTCAAGATGATGCAGTGCCTTCAGGAGTTGGCCTTCAGGAAACTCTGACTCCATCCAAAATTGCATCTTTATTTGAAGTAATTAGTTTGCTACTGTTAAAAAAGTGCATTCACAGTATGAATGTATGTAGTCTGAATGCAATCTGGACATACAACATTTTTCATGTTGTCAAGTGACCTTCAGTGTCAGTTGCGTCGCCATTCACAGATCCTCTCTCATAAATGTGCACTTCAAAATCTCATGGAAAATAGTAACTTTTCACTAATGTTTTTATGAGTACTGTGAATTCAGACATACTATTATTGATTTCACAAACTCTTTTTCACCAGCTGTAAAATAGTGAAGTGCATATTCAAATGTAACCTTTTATTTGATTTATTTAATTCATCTTTTTTAGAGAAAGATTACAAAGAGTTACAGCAAAAATACATTTGAATTAAATTTAAAGGGGTCATACATGCACTTTCACAAGTTGATTGTACTAAATTGTGTGCCCGTACACAATTAAGTCATTACTTTTGTTTGTTTTTCCGCACAAAAAGCCACTGTAGTCACATGGAATATTTAAACATTTTCTTCAATGGCTTTCTGGGCCATCAAGTTTCAATCCCTTAGGGAGCCTATGAAGGAGTGATCCACCTCTCAAATTTAACCAAAAATATCTTCATTTTGCTAAGAAGCTGCTCCTGAAAAAAGAATCTGTACCAACTATTTACATTACTCTGCACCTCCATAGGAAGTAAGTGTAAAGTTTTATTAACCTTTACATTAATCTTTGCAAATCACAAAAAAAGGTTTTTCATGACCATTAGTTGTAACGTCAATCTGTCAAAGAACTAACATATACTTCAGTAAAGACAGCGTTCGTATCTCGCTTCTCTACCCTGCCAGTGCTTACAAAAATAGATCAAAGAGACATTACGTTAACCAAGTATTCAACCTACCCCGTCACCTAACCGACGTTAAAGGTAAAGCGTCATTTGTATGACGGCCCGGGATCGTCATGTTACTGACGTTTAAGGGTACCCTAAAAAGGCGGATGTTGACGTATGGTCAAAAGACCGTGTTAGTTCGAGCCTTAATTGATCAAATCGTCAAAACGCTGCTGAACAGGGGCAGGGTGAGCGAAGCTCATTATCATTTAAAGGCATATGCACCGAAACGGCACGCTGAAAACAGAGCTGATTTTGACCGGGTAATATTATTGTTTTCTTAAAATACTAATGAGAATTTTTTAATAAAAGCATATTACAAAGTTTTTATTTAGACCCTAAACATTCATATTAAGTTGTAAAAAATGCCATTATATGACCCCTTTAAGAATATGGTCATAAAAACTACATTACATAAAAAATAATTCAAAAAAACAAAACATGATATGACCCTTTAAATGGTTTAAATACAGCAATAGTGGGATTACTTGGATATACTTGGATTACTCGGATACTTGGATTACTCTTTTACAATACTTGGATTACTCTTTTAAAATGAAGATTCTGAGTCAGCCGTCCCAAGTTGATTACTATCAACATTTTTGGAGCATGTGCTTTATGTGTCCTGAAAAAGAAACAGCGTTTGTTTTGTCTGCCTGTTCTTTGGATTGGAATGAAATTTAATAGCATCTAAAATGGAATGATCAGACAAAAATAAGACAGAGATAGGCTTCTGTCATCATGAACAGAATGCTTGTGGGTTTGTACAACATCTGACCAATCTCTCCATGCACATGCATATGTAATTCTAAACCTTCCTGAATGAATTAATAATTTTTTTGAAACTGACATTTCCCACACGGCCGCAACAAATACACAAACACAATTAAGATTCACCTCAGCTCCACACAAAATCCAGCCCTTTCATTGACGTCAGTCGCCCCAAAGTCTACTTACGCAAACATCCACACACACACACACACACACACACCAGGCACCTTGGGAAATCTAGTAACTCCACATCCTAAGTGTGTGAGTAGCCTTTCTCTCACGCTTTTTCCCTCCTCACACTCTGAGAGGTAATGAAGAGCAGTTAGAGGATGATACGGGACAGAGGCTGGAATGATTTACAGGAAAGCTAGTTATCACACAGCTCAGTGGGATGCTAAGTTAATTGAATCTCACTCTTGTAGTACCACACGGCCACCACAAGAAGGTACTAACAATAAGATCATCAAAGAAGCTTAAGCTTTGTCAGTCCTCTTTTTCTTGTTTCACACATTTTCTCTACTTTTCCAGCTTGCTACTGGCAAGTGTGGGCAAATACGTCAAGATGACGTCAACAACACCATAGCTTCGCATCGACACACACATACAGTACAGATCTGCAAAGAAACCATTATACCTGATTCTTCAGTAATTTAAAATCATATTTATCATCAGTTTAATCAGATTAGCACATTAATTTTCCTTACAAAACCCAATATCCTCTTTGACTAAAGGGTTTTCTGTATTCCATTTAAACACACACACACACACAGAGAAAATCTACAGACATGTCCTTTGCTGTTTCATCTCTCTTTCTGAACCTCATGCGTGTGTGTTTGTGTGTGTGCGCCACAGTAGGTCTCTTTCTTGCGTCACGGCTGTGTTGTGAGTTAGCCGGGGGAGAAGCGGTTCTTTTTATGGAACTTCCTAAAAAGTCTTTCCGCCGAGAGTGATGTAAGCTATTTGTCTCAATGTTTAACAAACGAGTGGGTGTGAACCTATCAGTGAGATAGAGTTAGAGAGAAAGTGACAAAGAGATATAGTGTAGAGAGTGAGGACACCTACAAAACTGCATATTTATCATTGATACACTGTTAAAAAAAAAAGATTACTCAGTTTCTACCTGATCTGACTCTTAAAAAAAGACGTCTGTAATGATGTCTTCCGAATATATTAGGTAATTAGGTCATATTATGAATAAAACTAGTAAGTTTAGATGTTAAATATTTTAACAGTACACTCTTTGACAACTTTGTCACTTATCTGATGCATTTTTGATGATTTTTATCCTTGATCACTATCGAGCACTCTCCCTCCGTCTCCTCTCTTTGCCACAGCTTGTCCCCATTTTGCCAGCCTCCTTCTCTCTTTCGCTCTCTCTCTCTCTCTCTGTGTCAGAGCTGCATATGGATCTGCGTCATCGGTGAGCAGTGTCTGATTGACTGGGTTAAAAATAAAGAGCAGAGAGGGGTGAGAGTGTGTGAATGAGTGAGAGCATGAGGCTGAGAGGCCGTTGGGATGCTGGGGCAAGTCTGAGGAATCTGGGGGAAGAGCCATATGTGAATAAAGGGTATTTTTAGCAGGAGAAAATGAGTTACTGTTAGATAAGAGTATGCAGGAAGATACTCTTAGAAAAGATAAGTGCAAGCAGGATGATATATGATATTCATAACCTCTATGGGGAATAAAAACACTTTTTTGTGTTTTTGCTTTTATTACTTTTTAATGTCTAGATGGTTACAGTGTAAAAAAAGAGAGAAAAAAAGTTGCTGCCTTGAATTAAGTACAATTAACTTAGATGTTTAAGGGGGGGGGGGGGGGTTGATTGCGATTTCACTTTTTTCATTTTAAATAGTGTGTAATGTTGCTGTTTGTGCATGAACAGTATCTGCAAAGTTGCAGTCTTTTAAAAATCAGAAAGTTTACGACTCGAGTGGGACTACAACGGGTTTTAGACGTCACTAACCCATACATTTGCATCAACCCTTCAATTTAGCTCTCTGTGCTGCGCATTTTACAGAAGACAGCTTCCAGAATCTCCACAAATTCAATGCCGGATTCAACAAGAAACTGTTAATAAAACATGAAGCAGTTCCAACTTTAAAACCAGAGGCAGCAGTTGTTGGGCCACAACCTGTAAGTAGGCTTCAATTTCAGACGTAATGTTTTAGTTTTATCAAATGCCAGCGCTAGGCTACTAGTTATGCTGTTTTGTGTCTACGACAAATCCGTACAAACATTTAGGACCTGAATTTGTATATGTACTAATGTTGTAAATGTATTTTTCATGTATATACACTTTATGACGTTATTTTCGATTTGATCAAGAACGTAAACCAGTGCCAATGCTGTTTGTGTATATAGTAGCCAGTAAATTTGATGCTATTGTGTAAGACAAATGTTTATAAATTTAAAAAAATATAGGCAAATTACCATTCAGAAACGTTTTATAAGAGCCGTGTTTGGTGAGGTTCTGCTTGCCTCTCTTCATCGGCGCTTTCTGCGTCTGATTCTGGCTCACTGATACTGCAGTATCGACACCATTATGTACATTTGACAGGAACAACACATGCAACTTTCGCCCGTAAAGGTAATGGGCGTGAATTTTCCGGACAACGTGCACAGTTTAGCCCATCACAACACACCGGCCCAAACTAACCAATCTAAGCCAACTGCCTGTTTCTGAGGGAGTGTTTTCATGTCAGGAAGTCAACCAGTCATTCAAATGACAGAGGAGAAAGCGGCTTACAGTAAAGGTGAAATTTATGAAAAATAAGACTTTTTAAAAAAAGAAAAACCACAAATACATGTTATATTGCGCCCCATAAACACAATCATGCAAAGAAAAAAATGCAGTAAACTAATTTTTTTTTAATTTTCTTTGTTCTCAGAGAGTAGCATCCAAATTATAACAAGCCCGAACACAGAAGACCTAGCTGGGTGAAAATAACACTTTCGACGAGCCACAGAAACATGGCCATGCCCTTTTTTGCATTTTCCAGAGGGAGGGTTGATGCAAATGAATGGGTTAGTTACGTATAAAACCCGTTGTAGTCCCATTCGAGTCGTTTTTGTAGGCATTACACTTCCTAGATGATATCTTTGCTTACACTAAACTTTCAGCGCTGCAACTTTGCAGATACTGTTCATGCACCAACAGCAACATTACACACTATTTAAAAGGAAAAAAGTAAAATTGCAATCAACCACCCCTTTAAAGGAACTATTTGTGCAGCATCTCTTTCCTCTAACACCCCCCCCCCCCTCTCTCTCTCTCTTGTGCTGAGATCACCTGAATTTCATCCAAAATATAAATGAATTTAATGTGAAAAATTATACAGTGTTTGGTATCATTTGAAATGTCTCAGAGCGACTGGTAAAAATGTCTCATTGCCAAAGAAGTAAACCAAAAGGTAATAAAGTTCTGAAGAGTTTAGAAATATTTTGCACACAGAAGGGTGTGACTTTCAGGCAAATGGTGTAACCTCTGAATGTAAATTTCCATTGTTAGCACATGTTTCCATGTAAAAAGAAGTTTCTGTCTATAAAGAAATGCAACAAAAGAATCAGGGCCTTCTGTACCTCAGATCAGCCCGTGAATGTTAAGAGCCGCCGGTCTCAGCTTCATGTATTTCCTAATGTTGGGTCCGCATCTCTTTTCTTTATTCAAGAGCATTTGATGTTATTGTATTGATTATATTTGGTTACTGATTATAAAATTGGCATGATACATTTACCTGACGTAAAAAATGGTTACATTTGATTATTGACTAGAATTGATTATTCTTATTTTCATTCAAGAGTTAGAATAGTCAAACATTCGCTCACAATTAATGATGCACGGATATCATCAATTTATGGAAAATACATATGAGAAATATATTTGATTTAATCAAAATTACTTATAATAAAGGTACATTGTTAATCATCTTATAATTAATTACACTATTTGAAACTAGTATAAACAAAATCCATCTTACTATATATCAAAAAGAAATTTGCCACAATTGCCTAAATAATGTTACAAGATGAATGCTCTAAATATCACATTTTGAATACAAAAAAATGAAATGTTGGGGAAATGAAATGATAATGACTTAAACCACTTACTAAACCACAAGGAAGTGGTGGCAAGTCATAATAAGTGAATCATAGAATCATTCATTCATATGTCAACTTCATGAATGGGAAATTGAATCATTGAATTACCCGATTAGTAAAAAAAACGGTGTATTATTTAAGAATGAAACATTACTATGTGTTGCGGAGAGACTTAACTTTTCTGCTTTGTTTGGAACTATTTTTGTTGGCAAAATACTTGGGAACAATAAGGAACCAATCAACAAGAAAAACTACAAAGGACAACAAAACATGGCACAGAAGAGGAAATAACGAACAAAAGTCCACAAAAGACAAGGGAAACACAAGACAGGAATCTCCATATGCCAAAAAACAAACAGATGTTGTCTTAAATCATGTGTCGCATTTATACATTTTTTTTTTTTACAAATCATTGTGAAAGTGTCTATTCTAAAGTTTGACAGCCACATCCCTTCATCTAAGTTGCTACTCACCCTGATCAACTCATCTACGACCCTTTCTTGCTCATCAGGACAAGCAAGTTCAGCAACGACATCAAATATGTTCATGTTTATGTGGCATGTGAAATTCCAATTTGATAGGCGCAAAAAAAACGGATTTGAAAGGACACTCTGAAAAGGGGTATTGAGCGTTAAGATTCCTCCAATCATTTTTCTATTTGTGGTCTGTCTCCTCCTTTGGTCACCGATATCACTTATGACTCGACCAATCAAATTAAAGGGCTGAGACTGACTATTGTATAAAAAAAAACAGGAAATGACAGCGCTATGATCACATTGTCACATTCACAGAGAGACACATAAACACAATGTAGTGGTTCAAGCTGAGTGACACACAAGCACAGTTCCACAATGCTAGCTGTTCTCACACACACACACACACACACACACACACACAGGGTCGTACAGTTCTAGCTGTGTCTGTACACAAAGATATCACACACTTTGCCCACACACAGAAGGCAGTGAGCAAACTAACACTTGCATCCCTCTCTTTGAGTCTCACAAAGAGTCAGTGCAGAAAAGAAGGTGAGGAAGAAAAGAATGAGTGAGAGAGGAAAACAGCACGGTAGAGGAGGACAGTGAAGATGTCACCAGAAGATGAAAAAGCAAAACAGAAAAAAAGTGAGAAAGAATGAGGCAGGAAGAGAGTTAGGAAGAATCACAAAAGGGATTTGTCAGAAAGAGCTAAAGAGAAGAATTGTGCAGAAAAGAAAAGCAGAAGAGAGCGAGAGAGCCTGCTTTTGGAGAGAAATATACGGGAGAAAATGAAGGGAGACACTCAGTGACGGTGGATCATCAATGGCAGAGGAAACAGATGAGTGAGAAAATAACAGAAATGGACTGAAGGATGTGGGTCAGGGTTATGCAACAACATACGCTTTGTTTGTTGCGCATATACAGTATGTAGGTGTAGATATATGTAACTATAGGTGCCTAGACACCATTATAGATGTCTCCCTAATCAAACACACCTGATTCAACTCTCAAGGGTTATCCCTTGGATAAGGAAGGCATCAAACACTTATCATGTTCCGGGTACTTCATTGGTAATTTTAAAGATACTGTGAGAGCCTATGGATAAAGAGAGATGCCTATAGATTTCCCATAGTCATATACACTAGACCACACCTTGGCTACGGCAGTTCATTGGAACGAATGCGTCAATAGAGCCGCCATCTTGAAACAGGGGAGCGCTTCCACTTTAATGCATCAGCGTCAATGTAGTAGACACAGGTCTAACGCAAATAAAATCACCATAAATCATCATGAATGCGATTTTTCTTGTTTTTTTGTTTTTTTCCAACGGTCAGACATGTATTTATCATTGATTCCAGAAAGAAATTTTTTAAAAAAACAAAAAACAAAAAAAACACTCTTCCTAGTTCAGATTTCATCTGTGAACATCATACGCTGCACAAAAGTCCGCCATCATCAATGAATTCGAAGTAAAGGCAGAGATAGCAGCGTTACCTAGCTACTTCCTATGACAAGACCCCTGTTCCAAGATGGCGGCGGTTTTGACGCATGCTTAGAACCCCCAGGTGAAGTCTAGTGTATATGTCTATGTAGATTTCCAAGGACATTTTGAAAATCTAAAGAACCATTTTCTAGTAAAGAATGTGGAATGTAAAAGTTCCATGGATGTTAAAGGTTCTTCATGGAACCACAGATGACAATAAAGAGTGTTTATTTCTAAAAGTGAACACGATACTGAAAGATATTTTGTATTCTCTGCTTTGTGTTCTCCGTTTTGTTCATTGGACTTTTAGTTATAGCAATTTACCCTGTTCCTGTTTCCTGTCCTGAGTGCCATTTTTGCAGTCATTTGTAGTTTTCCTACTTGAATAGTTCTGTGATTATTCCCAGTTGTATCTGGTTTGCTTTTTACCCTCTGTGTATTTAAATCCCAGTGTTATTTTGTGCTTTAGAAATATTGGCCCATTTTGAAGGATAGCATCTTGTAGTTGATGGCAAAGCTCTCATTCCACCAAATCCCAAAGATGCTCTATTGGGTTGAGATCTGGTGACTGTGGGGGCCATTTTAGTACAGTGAACTCATTGTCATGTTCAAGAAACCAATTTGAAATGATTTGAATTTTGTGACATGGTGCATTATCCTGCTGGAAGTAGCCATCAGAGGATGGGTACATGGTGGCCATAAAGGGATGGACATGGTCAGAAACAATGCTCAGGTAAGCCGTGACATTTAAACGATGCCCAATTGGCACTAAGGGGCCTAAAGTGTGCCAAGAAAACCTCCCCCACACCATTACACCACCACCACCAGCCTGCACAGTGGTAACAAGGCATGATGGATCCATGTTCTCATTCTGTTTACGCCTAATTCTGACTTTACCATCTGAATGTGTCAGCAGAAATCGAGACTCAACAGACCAGGCAACATTTTTCCAGTCTTCAACTGTCCAATTTTTGTGAGCTCTTGCAAACTGTAGGCTCTTTTTCCTATTTGTAGTGGAGATGAGTGGTACCCAGTGGGGTCTTCTGCTGTTGTGGCCCATCCGCTTAAATCACCTTTCTTTCCAATTCTGACATTCAGTTTGGAGTTCAGGAGATTGTCTTGACCAGGACCACACCCCTAAACCCATTGAAGCAACTGCCATGTGATTGGATGATTAGATAATTCGATAATTGCATTAATGAGAAATTGAACAGGTGTTCCTAATAATCCTTTAGGCGAGTGTACGTATATAGGCCTATGCATCTGTAGATGTATCTTAGCATATTTAAAGCATCATATCATCAATTGTCACATATAATAAGTATATCATTAAACTGCAGTAAAAATATATAAAGACAATGGTAGTAACAACTTAAAGCTCCAGTTTAGCATTTTAGATAGAACAGCTTGAGTATATAAATAATTTTGTTATACCATGAGACCATGCGACACTGAGGATGAAAACCACTAGTCAGTGACAGGCTTTAATGAGATATGCTTTAAGAAAAACATCAGTGACATTCAGCTTCTTAGTGTAATAGAGACGCATTTTGCACTTTGCAATACAAATCACAGTACGCTATACGTGGGGGAAAAAAAAGCTTTTCAAAGAATTCAAAGTCACAGGCATCAGGCATTTGAACACAAAGCGTCTGAATGCGCAACTAGGCTGCTTTGTGTTTTGTTCTTTTTTTTGCTTGGTTGATGTCATCACATACAGTACACTAAAAGAAAGTGTGACACAGTGTATTATGTGTACAGTCAGCTTACTGTATTTAACCTTGTACCTTTACCGTTTGTTTTCCTCTAGCCGCCAAAACACATAAGTATACTGAATAGAAGTGCATTACAAAATATCAAAACAAGATGCGTTTGCAATTTTGTCCCCAAGATGTCATAGCAGAATAACCATATTAATACATTTTTGGTGACACTTTATTTTAGAGTATCATTAGAGTATCAGTTGACTGCATGTTGCTTAAAATCTGTTAACTCTTTATTGTGTTGCTCCTCCAAAAGACATTAAACAGACTATAACTAACTTTGCAACTACATGTCAACTTATATCCCTAAATCCAGTCTACCTATACTCTACTAACACTCTAGTGAAAGTTAGTAGTGATGTAGGTGAAATGTTACTTATTGTAGGAGCCATACACTGGGTTTTGGGCTTTTATTATGTTTTCTCTTTTTCTTGCACTGTTGTGTACATGCACGCGCATGGTGACGTCATCGGTGACTGTGGGCGTTACTGGGGTTGCGATGTCTGTATTAATGTGTGAGTGTGCTCACCTGTGCGCAAGCTTGGGTTTGGATCATGGCTGCAGGGTGATTATGGGGAGAAACTTTCTGTTGACCGTCACCGCTGGCCTTACCACTGTTTTCCCATCAATGTGATCATTACTAACATCCTTTATAGATGTCTCTGGGGTACCTTTGCACTGCTTACACCATGCATCGCTCAAGTAAGTGATTGGTTGTTTATTTTTGTGAAATAGCGTAATAAAGAGATTGATCAATACATACAAAGGTTCAGCGTAACACGTCTTCAGTGTGAATCCTCATGTTTCAGCCTGCTGTGGCGTTTTAATTGATTGTTTGTTTGTTTGGTTTCACTTGAGTAGGCCTAATATACGCCACAATACTTATAGTCAACTGAATGTGTTTAAGGGACCGTTATTATTTTTTACACTTCTCTAGGGTCTGGACCCATCAGACACACACTAATTATTCATTATATACAAAGCTTTATGAAACTCCTAAACTAACATCCCAAATGAACACTAGGGATCAAACAGTGTCACGTTATACGGCTGAGAAGGAGATTTTATGTCCACATTCCAAAGGGCCACATGCGAGAGACAGAGAGACAATGGGAAGACAGAAACAATCTTTAATACAGACTTTGCTGCATTAGACTAACTGATCTATAAATGAACATGCAACATAGCGTGTGTAAATGATTTACTGTCTTGTTGTGTACTATTATGTATGGTATGTATTTTATTATACAACCAGCTACCGGTCAATGTAACTTCTGTATCATGCCTCCTACCTAATTAATCCTCATTTAATGACTCACTACTTGAGTTCTACTTGTTCAAAGCGCTGTACATGCTAATAATTATTCTTCTGTGGCCATGGAAGATACCCTTTTCTTAGAATAAATTAATAATCAAAAGAGTTTGGACGAACTGATTAATTTATTGTAAGATTAATTTAGCCATGTCAAGTTAATCCAATTAACGGACCCATATGCATAATTAATCATAACAAGTTATTGATTATTAATATTTCCTTGAGCTGAGTTCCACTTCAGACGTAGTTCTTCATAATTACTATGTACATGTTCCATTACGTGTGCAGAAATTGAAACTGAACCTAAACTTCTTTTTATGATCTTTCCTTATGTGAATGTTGTTTTAAGGCAACATCCATACATTTCTAAGTGTCTCTTAAGTGTCCAAATACTTAACACTAGATTTAGTTTGATCGATTTCTTTATAGTAACATAAATTGATGAAATCAGTAAATCATGGCCAATGCAGAGTGCATGAAAGTTGTTTTAAAGAGAGCGTGAACAAATATGAGAAACACAGAGCGGAAGTGGGTCTGTAAGTAGGCAGAGGAGAAAGAAAGACAACGATTAACTAAATACAATGCTTCTGTCAAGACAGACAGGAAAAGTCTGACAGCTTGTCGTTCTCTTTTTGTCTAAAGCGTGACTTGACGTCTCTAACTAATTATAATCTTGTGTTGTCATAGTAGGTAGTGATGTAAAACGCTGAAAAACTTTCCAGATGCAAATGGATGTTTCTTTAACTATAGGGCACTTTTAAATCCAACTTTAAAAATAAATAAAAAATTGTAAGTTCACATTAAACAATTAATTTGTAAAAAGTTTCAATGTGATATTCCTAAAAATATGAATTATTGCATGTACTGTAGAATCATTATAATATACGTAAAATCAAAGCACTTATTGTGTGAATTTTATATCTATCATTACACAGATTATGCCTGTCCCTCAGTTTTGGTTTGATACCATAACCCAAAATTTTGATACTAATAAAGGTAAGAAGTAACCTTGTTTACCAAGGTTACTTGTGCTGTACAAGAATATGTTGAAATGTGAAAATATGGTATGAGAAATATGTGATCTGTGAAGAAGTCACAGGAAATATCACTTGCGAGCAGAATATTTTCACTGTGAGTCATATCAAATAAAGCTGTAGCCTTGTTAAATAAAAAAGGTTTTAAAAAAATTAATTGTGCATTTAATGGTGGTTTGAGATGAAAAAGCAATTTGTCCATTACAGGTTGTGGGGGTTGGGAGGGGGGTTACAAAATGTTCACAGGTTGACAGTGATAGTAGAAAAATCCAACTAGTGTGTTTTAAAAGTGTTGTAAATGGGTTTCATTTTTGGCCAAAGGCGCCCAAATGCTTGAATTTAAGGTTCGGGTCTTTCTGTGTGACTGAACAAGTGTGTCACATTATTTTGGTGCCATGATCCAACTGGGATTGTTGTGAAGCCAAATAACTTCTTGTTTCTTTTGTAAACATGGCAGTATTTTCATTATGTTTTACAGTCTTCAAGATGATCTACTTAAGCAAACCTCAATGCTATAAAAAAGAAC
Organism: Pimephales promelas; assembly: GCF_988280905.1. Lineage (NCBI taxonomy): Eukaryota > Metazoa > Chordata > Actinopteri > Cypriniformes > Leuciscidae > Pimephales > Pimephales promelas. The sequence goes on from NC_142774.1 coordinate 11,409,712, forward strand.
AGCATCAATTTTCTGCCCAATCTCTAGTGGACACTTTATTTTGAATAGCCCTGCAAAAGTGTCTGAAATGGATTTCATCTAATCAGAGCAATCAAAGCACATTTTCAGAGGGCCTAGACATATAAGCCAATCTAATAAAGACATAATTCACATTTACGTCTGCCATAGACATTCTAAAACACACAGATGACACATTTAGAAGTTATTTACACCTATAGACTGCATATGTGCATAAATATTCATGGTATTAATTGACGAGTCACGAGTGTATTAGGTGTAATGACAGTTTACATTAGCAAGTAGGCTCTTGATACTACCACATCAGAATTTATAGATAAGGTTTCAAAAAACAAAATAAACAATTGTGAAACATTGATTATAAAGATATAACCACAAACAGGAGGATGAAGATTGAAACACACTCCTGGTAGGTGCTAGAAGCAGCAAGACTTAAAGAGTTTAGGAAGGAAGAAATAATGAGCCAGCGAGGGGAAAAAAAGAGAAAGGTACCTCAGGGAATTTTAACATTTGATTGTGGTTGTGCATCATTAGATTCTCCTGAAGTCTGGTTAAAACTGGCTTTGTTGTAACTATTCTTGTACCCTTGCTGACGAGTTACTGTACACAGGAACAGAACAGTGATGGCTCGGTATATGAAATCATGCTGATAGTAGTACGTACATAGCCTCGCTGCGACTCAATTTACTTGATAGACTAAAGGAACTTCAATATATTTAATTAGCTGAAATTAAATAATTTTACTTTGTCCTCATTCCTATATATTTCGATTTCCAGTGTGGAGTTCAGTTTTCCAGTGTCATCCCCCCGCCTCGAAAGTCAGTAATAGTGGGAATACGCTGATTTCACGCAGCCGCCATTTTGAAATCGAAATCGAGTCTTTCGAAGTTTCGAACCACAGAAGTAGGCTACAGATAGACAAAAATGCCTTGGACTACCAACCTTAAGCTGCTATAGCGATTTACACTATTGGATGTTAATATCCAATATAGGATATAGTCAGCCCGTTCTCATCCCAAGGCGTCACATAGTAACGCTTTTGCCATAGCGTAGACATCCAACGCATATGGCACCCTTTAGCGTCAATATGAGACCCAGATATATATGGGCCAGAAGGCGCCTCCTAGTGGTCTAACCCTAACCCTACCCCAGACCTAAACCTACCCATAACCGAAGCATTATTGACGCTAAAGGGTGCCATGTGCGTTGGATGTCTACGCATTGTCAAAAGCGTCACTATATGATGCCCTAGGATGAAAATGCGTTGATATACAGTAGTTTGTTCCTGCTTATTTAAGTTCTGAATTATATGTATAAAAATATTTTATTTATAAATGAATTTCATTGTATATAGTCTAATCTAAAGTATGAAAGAAATGTATGTAATTTTTAGAACAACTTAATTTCTACAATAAACACAAAAATACACCATTAAATCCGTGACTCTCCTATGATTAAAAGCGACACTTCCGGTTTTCTTCCCATAAGTAACATTTACTTATGTTGTCTAGTAAATGTAAACCTTTTTATTTGATTCCATTAACTCTTAAAAGTATGTTAACGCACAAATGTCTACTCACCCTTCTGTTGTTCCAAAGCTGTCCGAGTTTACATCTTCTGCAAAACACACAAAAAAGTTTTTTTTTTTAAGAATCCAAACAACATTCAACCCCATTTATAGTTTCATTGGAGAAAATGAGAGTTAATAAATGATTGCAGAGTTTTTATTTTATGGGAAAATGTTCCCCTAATTTGGGGATCAGACACCTCCAAACCACCCCAAATTTGCTTCTATAACACGTAGAAAACCAATGAGGGTCGTGACGCAGGTCTCTAAAGTTATCCGTGCTGATTTTATTCTGCTATCTCTGTGCAAAAGGGCAAAGCAAATCTGTCATTGTATGTGGGCTGCCTCTGTAGAGCACTCCCTTAGGGCACTACAAAGCCACTCTTGGAACACTACAGGGGATACAGCTTTCATGCATTAGGCTGCTGGCCCGCACAATAATCAAGCCTTATGCGCAACATCCCTCTAAGTGCAGTCCCATTTCACTCTTGTTCCACAATGAGTCATGTGTTGCTTCTCTCCCATGTTTTTTAATTCCACAAACTCCTCCTTTCCAACCACACTCTGTACTTCCTCCTTATCCTATTCTTCCCCCGGCACTGTCTTTTTGTTGTTGCCTTTTCATTCATTTTCTTAGACGACTGTACCACGACCCAGATGCTGTCAGTCATGGCATTCACTTGGCTTACTGTTGGCGATAGGATAATATACATGAGACATGAAAACCTTCACACACACTCACACGTCCAGCTGGTAGGTGTAGGTGGAGCGGGGAAAGCCTGTTCGTCCAGTCATCTTGAGTTTTTGTGGAGGTGGAGAGGGAGGGAGGAAAAGAGAGAGGTGTCCAGAACATGAGCGAATGGAGGAGGCGCTAAACAACAACATGGACATCCTCGGGTCTACCGTCTTTCAGTTTGTCTGTCTGTTTATTACCAAGCTCTCTGATTCTGGTTGGTCAGTCATGGTATTCTAATAATGGCTAGGGCAGTACTGTATAACTGACCACTCTCCCTAAAACTCTGTTACCTACAAAACTGTGCTCGTGTTTGCTCTCTTTGTGGTCTTTATGAGAAACCTAAGAAGCAATATAACTTAAACAATTGCTGTTCAATACTGACTGAGTTCAGTTTTCCTGGACACACCTTTGTACATATAATTTCAAATCAATATTTCATGTCCATCTATTTGTTTATTTTGTGTCAGGGTCCTAATTATCTTGTCTGGGTTAATTCTGGAGCAATATACTGGAATGCAAGAGCATAAGAAGCACTTTTCACATACGGTATAAACGTTTAATGAATCTAATAGGATACCATACAGGCCTGTGCATGCATTACAAAAAAGCTTTGAAGTAAATAACGTTTCTTAAGACTCCAGGAAGCTGCCCATTTGTTGACCAAATTTGGTATAGTTTTTTCTTTCCTTTCAGCAGTAAATGCCAGTAATTGCTTTATTCTTCCATAAATCCCTTAACGATTATCTCAGTGTTAAAGCTTTATATTTTATATTTGAAGTCATGACTCTTATGTCTCTAGAGCACAAACAATGCGTTTGTTTCATTAATAATGCGGAGGACAACATAATCCAAAGAGAGGCAGATCTGATTTTTCAAAGCCAAGAAACGAGCTGTGTGTTTCTCTCATGTGCCTCGTGCGCTCGTCCTCGCATGCCGGGCGCCGTGCCTGCGCTCCCCCACCCTTTCCAAACTACGTCTCCACAATCGTAACTCTGAGCAAAGACGTCGAACTTCCCTCGGTCCAAACTGGTGCGCGAGAGCCCTCCCCTCCTGTCTCCGTTCCGCCTTTTCCGTTTGCCACCCTCGCTTGGGCTTGACCTGACTAGTGACGTAGAGAGATTCCGTGGTGCCCACAGCCGTAGGCGCGCGCTCTGCTCGAGTATAAAATGGGCCCAGGACCCATCATTCGGCACTCTCTCAGTCGCTCCGACTCAGGAACCAGAGCATCAGCGGAGATAGCAAGGAATCAGTGGCTAAACTCCTTAGGCTAACTCGCTCTCGGCTTTGGTTCGGAATGGAAACATCAACTTTTACGCGGAGCCAACGCTCCTTTGCGCACAACTTTAAGAGTAAGTTTCTGCTTCTTTAATTTTCATCTTTAGTCTGATTGTGCTTTATAAATGCTTACCTTTCTTAGCCGTTCTAATGGAAATGAATGCATTTAAAATAATTCAAGAATTTAGAATATGACCACATTTGAAAATGTGCATGGCTTTATGCAAGGACAATTGGTTGTTATATATATATATATATATATATATATATATATATTTTTTTTTTTTCTTTGGTGCTGCGATGTTTTGCATTAATGTTTTGGTGCTTTAGATTAATATTTGATTTGTACCAAGTGTACGTGTATTAATGTTTTCTAAACTTGGAAATACATTTATATGGAGAGAATTATGTTTTGGATGTAAAAAAAATCTAAATTGTTGTATTAATTTTGTAAGTGACAATCTGCAGTGATAAATTTAAAATGAAAACGTGAAAATTAACTTTCAATTTAGGAATTGAAACTTATTATATCGCGTAATAGAGAAATGATTTTCACAATTTACATAAATGAAACAAATACGTTGTATTTGGAGAAAACGTTTTAGTTAATTTTGTAGAAAATTCGTTTTGAGATTCATACATTTTGAACATTTTTCAAAAATCAGTAGTCGTTGTTATCGTTTGTATTTTATTTTCATGTTTGTAAAATGAGACTTACGTACTAGAAGAGCTCCATTCTAAACATTAAGCAGGAAACATGCCCTTATAAGACTTTGTGATGTGACGCGCTCCTCTCTTTCCCTCAGGCGCGCTCTCGCTCTGGCTGGTGGTCTGGCTGGTCGTGGTAAAACCCGTGCCTGCGCAGAATTGCCCTCACCGGTGTGTGTGTTACCCGACCCCCATGACTGTGAGCTGCCAGGCGCAGAACTTCACCATTGTTCCCCACGGCATGCCCTTAGAATCCCAGCGTGTTTTTCTGCAGAACAACCGCATCACTGAACTGAGAGTGGGGTCTTTTGCTTTTGGCACACAGGTAAGGAAGTGTATGTGGGCTCTATATATGGGACAGAACAGAACATTTAATATTTACATTTGTAAATATACATTTCAAAGGTAACAGTCCTTTTTAGTTGTTCAATTTACTAATTTTGTCTTCCTTCTCAACATCTCCCTCTACCCTTTTCCTTTACTTTCTGTCCACCAATTCATCCCATTCCAGGTTTTGTGGCTTTTCTCCAACAACATCACCTGGATTGAGGCTGGTGCATTCAGCGAGCTGCGCGATCTGGAGGAGCTCGATCTGGGTGACAACCCTCACCTGCACCGCCTTGAGGGTGGAGCTTTCCGTGGCCTGGAGAAGCTTCAGAGCCTCCACATGCACCGCTGCCGGCTAGCCGCCCTTCCCCATGACATCTTCCACAAGCTCTACAGCCTGCAGTTCCTCTACCTGCAGGAAAACCAGCTCCACTTCATCCAGGACGATCTCTTCTCCGACTTGATCAACCTCAGCCAGCTCTTCCTGCACGGCAACCGCATTCGCACTCTGTCCGAGAACGTGTTCCATGGCCTGGTCAACCTCGATCGCCTGCTACTGCACGACAACAGGGTCCGTCAGGTCAATCGCCGCGCCTTCCGCGACCTGGGCCGGCTGACCATGCTCTTTCTCTTCAACAACTCCCTGGCAGAGCTGCCCGGTCAGGCCATGCGCGACATCTCCTCCATCGAGTTCTTGCGGCTGAACAACAACCCCTGGGCATGCGGCTGCGAGGCTCGTCCCCTGTGGGAGTTCTTCAGAGGTGCCCGTCTGTCCAGCTCAGAGGTTCTGTGCGCTTCCCCAGCTCCTCGTCGTGGACAGGACCTGCGCTTCCTGAGGGAGATGGACTTCGCCCTGTGCCCCTTACCCGACCCCGGCTCCCTCGCTGGCTCCACCACCACCACCTTCAGCACCAAGACCCGCTGGTGGTTCTCCAAGAACAAGCCCGTCAGCACCTCGAAGGGTATCTATGAGAAAAGCTCAGAGACCAGGGCGTACCCCTTAAATGGAGGAAAATCCCAACTTCCCTCTATCACATCTACATCCACAAAGTACGAGCTCGGGGAGGAAGAGGCTCTGCTTCCCAAGCTTGACCCGGAAGAGTACTGGGCCAACTACGGCAATGAAGATGCGGGCATCACCTCCCTGCGCTGCTTCGAGCTTGAGTGCCCTCCCGAATTTGACTCTCTGCCACCATCTTCCTCTTCTTCTCGTTCCTCGTCTTCTGTTCTCTTGCTACTCTCTATGTCTGTTTTGACTGTCTGCATCCATCTTCTGTTTGGCTGAATGTGTCAGAAGAACCCTCTTCCCCTTCATTTTTTCTCCTCTCTGGAGGAGGGAAAATCACGTTTGCTCGATTTAACTCTTCAATGCCTTGATTCCTGTTTACCATCAACCTCACCTGTATCTTTGTTCTGTTCAGTTTGAGCCTCTAGTTCCTGGTATCTAGAGGGCACTACACTGATTTAGGATACAGCGGGTCAGCAGGGAACGTTGGGCAGTACAGGGCCTTAATGGAAAGTAATGAAAACTGTTCACAGGGCTTGGCTAGTTAAGCAGATACTCGGTCCTTCTTTTTTTAAGGACAAGTGTATTCTAAGCCATTTCTGTCACAGTCAGTGCAGACAGAGGATAGAAATTTCCATCTTATGTTTACGTACAATATTTGTATGCTTTTAGACTTTTCAGCCACTCTGTGCTTCTATGATAGTTGTAATTATCGCTTGTGATGTCACCATGACACCCTCTTTCCAATAAACGCCACAGCTCGATTTTTTTCAGTAGTTACTGGTAACAATAGAATAATGAGCAAATCTTTTTATTCCCCTTGGGAGTGATCGAATGTAATATTTCCTCTATTATAACAGAAGGGTCTCAAAACCATTCAGGGCTTGAAAGGCACAAAGGAACGCCGTGCAGCAACAAAGCAAGATAGACGAAGCATACTGGAGTGAGGAGTTTGAAAGTGTTACAACACAGCTAAATCAAGATGAGAGAGAGAAAGCACGCGCAAGAGAGAGAGAGACAGAGAGTATGCACAAGAGAAGGCGAGAGATTTCATTACATCACCAACTAGCTATGACAGCAATTATCACTTGTGTAAATATGACATGTTGGCAGAGGGAGCTGTAAATAGCGCTATGAAAGGCCTTATGTTTGTCACTGTTCTGAATGGCCAAGGATGCCACTGTGAGTAATGTCTGTGATATTATTGCAATGGTCAGTGAATGGAAAGATCAATGGTACGAGAATGTGCGAATGTTTTTTATTTTTGTCAAAATACTGTTAACATGTTATTACTGTAAAATACACAACCTACATTGTTACAAGACTTTTGCTCTTTTATTGTTCTGTTCAAATCTGGATGACAGCAAATTCCATCCTTTTTCATTTAAAGTGTTGATTTAAAACTAAACCAATCAATCAACAGCTTGTAGTTAGTCAAAAAAAAAAGAATTAGCAAAATGCTAAAACTAAGACTGAATCCAAGACGAGGCAGTATATTGAGGACACTGTGGAAAGATGTGTTTCTTAATGGGAATTGACTACTTGGGCCAAAGCCAATTGGAATATCAGTAAAACGCGCTAACTGACAGATTGGTCGGCATTCAGAGTTATGTCTACCATTGGTCACTGTTGTGATGAGAGCAGGTGCAAAAACAGACTGTTTGGGCTGCTCATTGTGGGCATGCTGAAGACAATGGCTTTATTTGCTGTTCCTCACTTATTCCCTTTTCCCTCTTTCAAACTGCAATAAAGAATCGAAAGGCTTAAGGGAGAGAGCAAGGACAAGAGGAGAGAGAAAAGGAAAAGGAGAGAAAAAGAAAAAGCACAGAGAGCAGGGGTGGATGTGGGCGGTAGAGGCGAAGATATGGATGAAAAAGGATGGACATGCCAATAAAGAAGGAGAAATGCAATCTAAAGTTAATAAATAGGAAAAGATTTTTTTTTTTTTGGTCAACTGTTAATTCTAGCAATATCCTGTTTTGTGTTTACCCTGAGACAGTAGAGAAGCAGATAATACTGCTTTTTTTGTCCCACAGATGTTTCCATGACAAATGTATGTCTTATGATTGTTTTTATGACGTAGGAATGTATATCTCAGCTGGTTGGGAAAGGTCAAACTGCCTTGAGGTGCTCTCCAGCGACCATGTTTGTGAGGTCGCTCATAGATGACCAAAGCATTAGTTATACCTTTATACCCAGAATGTATGCAGTTGAATGTAAGAATGTGAAAAAAAAATGAGCTGCTGAATCTTTTCACTACAACACAAATTGACGGACAGAAAGCATGATAAATGAATAAATGCTTATCTGTGGATACGAAACATCTTTGGTGTGGGCGTACTTTCTTTATATCTTCGTCCAACGGCTACGACTCTACAGTACAATCTCACATGTGCCTTCTCTCCCTCGCATCTTTCAGTCTGACCTCCCTTGACACATACAGACAGACAGACAAATAGACAGACACTGGTGCACACACATCTACTCCTCACTGCTTGTAAAGTTCTTTGAAGGCAACATCATTCACTATATCATGCAGTTACCATGCAACGCACTGGCCACCATTCAGAGCTTCAATTCATTTCAAAATGAAGATGCAAAATGATGATGTTATTGGAAAAGGTATTACAAAGCACCCCAGCTGTACTATTGAATTGGGTTTTTTGTAAATTAAGACTCAGAAAGCCTTTCTTTCTTTCTTTCTTTCTTTTTTTCTAAAGCTGTACTGTCTTTAGCAGATGGGTCTTACTGAAAGAGCAGCAAGATGCAGAAAGCTTGCTTCGGTCTCCCACCATGTGCTAAGGCAGGCTGTGCTTAACACAAACGTGAACGCGCGCACACGATCCCGGTGAGAGGCTCAAGTGCTTTTCTCTCAATTCCACATAAATGTCCATAAAAACTACTGCCAGAAGGCTGTTTCATTTCTCAATGCTTAATCTTCAGCCTGTTTGCGTTACATCTAGCACTGATTGCAGATTAAATATGTCAGTGTCTTGTAAATGATGCTTTTGTGGCCTACGATTACTGTATTCAACTCAATCATCCATCAATTGAGTAAACTGGTTATGGCCAATTATGATGCATGGGGCTATTTTTTGAATCTGGCCTTTGATTGCAAGACATCAGAATCTCGATGCCCCATTGGACGAAGTACAGTTGCGCAAATTGTCCCTTCACCATCCCACCCACCATCTGCATTCACATTGGCTGTCAGCCACGCTACTTAACAATGAGACACAACGAGTTGGCTAGCAATGGAGGGGTGGCGACCACGTCATGTCACTAAATATTATTTCAAGAATGAGTCATTGGATGGGGGATATGTGTGAGGGAGACAGAAATGGGAGGAGCGACGACTTACTTTGTGTTTGTACGTGAGTGTGTGTGTGTTTGTGTGTGTGCAAATCAGTTTACCGGAAGTTGCTCATCACAGTGAGTGTTTGGAAGTGTTGATAATCGCCCCCGCGAGAAAGAAATGTCAAATAAAGTTCCTGGTACATCTCGAAATTTACAAACAGACAAACGCTTAGTTCATTTATGCAGAAAGGTGCACACTTTTGCAGAGCTGAAATCGCATTTTCTCCCTAACAAACATGATTACAAACTTATCACACATTTCTCATTTCTAGCTGCCGCTGGGATTTCATTCAGTATAAATTATCAATAATTTTAATACATTCCCACATCTCTGTCTAGCATGCAGTTCAGCACAGCTCAAAGCTCTCTTTCTTTATTACACATTCTGTTTTTTCACACTCTTTCTTCTTTCGGTCTTTCCGCTCTACGTGTCATCATCAGCTCCTCTCTCACCCATCCCTCACCAACATCTTCTTGACAAGAGCATGTCACCTTTATCTTCACATCAGCTGTCTCCCTTGACACTCCTCTCTTTTCTCTGTCTTTTAGGTTTAATTAGGTGTTCAGAGACAGGTGCTTTGTTTAACAATGAACCCAAATATGGATTTATAATTAATGCCCAACATTTAATGATGTTTTCATTACCAGTGAGACTATCTGTTGAGTGATGAAAATAAAGAGTGGGGAGGGTGTGTCAACTCCCATTTCTATACCTTAAACACATTGACAGGTTTTCATCTTGTATGTTTTGATGTGCCTTCAAAGTATAAGCATCGTTAAACGCGTATTTCTCTGCGCAAATGGATGAAAGAGACAGTGGATGACGTTAAAACTTGAAAGGGTACCAAAAGGAGAGAGAAAGAGAGATCAGACAGACTGCAAGAGACATCAGCAGGGCTGAAATAGTGTGCGAAGCGGTGAATAAAATGCAGGGAGGATTGAGAGGAGATGTGAGATGTTTGAGTCACATTCTTGGCAGATTCTGGCGCCACAGACATTTGGAGAGTTTATGAATTGCGTATGCAAAGTCGCACACTTGTGCGGGTGCACACATTCACAGTCATTTATCTCTAATCACACTTTCGCAGAGCGCTGCACTCTTCCTGCAGTGAGGCAGACGGTTTTCAAATGGAGTGCGTCATCGCTCTCCTCAGTGGACAGATAGTTCACGTGCCTCCAATGCCTGCATATCAATCTCACACATATACCTTCAACCAACTGTCTGACGATACTGATTTCATGTGAAACTTAACACTCACATTCACTGCAGCTATTTAAGTGTGTGTGTCTGCCTTAATGAGGCAACACAACCCAATCTCAAAGGAAAACAACTATTTTATGAGGTGCCAATTTAGTTTGATTTCAGATGTGACCCCAACCAACCCCTAAACATAATTAGATTAGAAACAAATTAACCATCAATTCACCAAACCATCGTTACGAATTGCCACAAGATGGTATTGGGAAATATCAAAATGGAACTTCATTAGAACTCGTTCAACTCGTGAGACGACTTGGATGTTAGCATATTGCTATGCATACTTTTAAAATATCCACAAGTTTCCTACGCCCCATGAGGCCTTGCGTCAAAAGTGAGCGCGTCGAAGTAAACAAAGCGCGACTTGACCATGGACTTGACATGCTTGACACTCGTTCATTCAACAGTTTACATTCATTCAAGTTATAGCGATCCAAACTAGCTAACGATGTGGGAACACAACCTCAACGAAATTAAAAAGGGTGAAATAACAGTACCTTTACCCTCCGCAGTAGTTGGTTGGGAGTATTATAATAACATTATTAATAATCAATACTCATCAAGGCATGGTGACAGACAGTTGTGTGAGCTGACAAACAATTAAAATAAAAAAATACACACTTAGTCATTGAGCTTTGGAGTTTATTCAAAATTATAAATGAATGTGCTACTTGAATTAACTGGCACATTTGGTATTGTCAACTCAGGCTTTGATCCTGAGTTTAGGTAATGCCGAGTTTAGCATTTCAATCACATGCTGAGAGAGTTTATAGAATATTAAGAATTTAAACAAATGTACACAGGAAGATTCGTCGTCTTTTGGGAGGTGATGGAAACTACAGTCGTTGGCAGGATCACTCTGAATTTGTTTTCGGCTTATGTTCAAAACAATCACGTTTAAGTCACTGAATTAGTTTAGTCTGGTTATACGTACAACCGCGAACAGCACATGTTGTCCCTGAGCTCCGTAACGAAATCTCTCATAAAGATTTGCGTCTTTAAATACTAAAATAATTCTCCGAAAAACAGCTAGCCTCTTCGCTAACTAACACACAAAATATCATTGGAATGCTACTTCCGCCGCCTTGCCGGAAGTTTCACCCACTTTATTTTTTTCCGGAGCGCCCCTCGGAAACTTGTGGATATAGTATTCAATAGAGAGCCTAAGTCCCTCCCCTTCCGGTCGACCACCATGGGACCTTATTTCGGAAAAATATTGCATGGTAGTCAATGGCGAGAGACAACAAATATTTTGATCTTGAATTGCACATATGATGTTTGTCAATTTAAAATATACATTTTAAAGTAAAGAAAGTCGCAGTTTGATGTAAAACTGTTCAGGTATAAGACTGTGAAAATACGTAATTACAAAGACTACAAACCCCAAAGGCGCACATTTTCTCTCAATGAATGAAGCTAACTTTACTGAGAATAATGTCTGTCATTGTTTCTATAGTCTTACGTTATAATCGTAACGTTACGGGATCATGCCTGAGTGGTTCCAGGTTTCTGTAATATTCTGAGTTTGCATTTCACTGTTTTTATTAATTTGGAGGAATACTAATTTTTTTTCGCAAGTGAGATGAGTAAATGCATGTTCACATTTAGTCTAGAACTACAATAACCATAGATATGTATATAAAGGCTAGATGTGTTACGGCGGAGTTTCCATCGTCATCAAAGGCGGCCATCTTGTCACAGACAAGCTGATGTAAGATGAGTGGTCAGAGGAACACAAATACTCTTATCTCGTTGAAATCTTGACGGATTTACAAACGGTTTGGTTTCTTACAAACGTTATTAACGTGGCTATAATTATCTGGATGATTATTTATTTATACACTTTTTATTCATAAGTATGCAGTGTCATAGCTACATCTCTGACGTTTGAAAATCGGTAGAAAATTGAGCAAGTTATGGTCATTTAAATAGTACATGTACAATTAACACAATGTTACGATTGAGCGATTTACCTGTGACAAGATGGCCGCCAAGTGCAGACGTCGACCTCCATTGGCCAGCAGCGTGGATGACATATCTAGCCTTTGACAATAACCATCATGTTTTTTGCAAGCATGCATGCACACTGACACTGGCAACCAGGTACACTAACTTACTAACTAAATATAGGCCTATATTAGTAGCAAAATTATAAAAAACTAAAAAAAAGTTGAAGAATTTTACAGTTCTTTGCCATTGTTCCTTGTGAGCTTTTCATTAAAAAAAAGCATACGGCTTTTTGCATATTATTTATCAGGGATATGCATTTTTGGACACAAGGTGTGTATGTGAGTGTGTCTCTTTTTTGTGTGCACACTGAAGACAGATTAAGAGTGAGAAAAATGGTTGCAATAGCACCTATGCACTCTGCAGCAAGCAGGATTTGAAACAGCATGGGAGGCGGGCACACTAACAAGGGCACTAAAGACCGCAACCTCTAGCATCAGTCGCTAGTGCGCCTCTTGAGGACAGGGAGTGAGGTTTACTCAATGACATCCATTACGCAACTCCATCATCTGGAACTTTTGACTCATTTGGTGAAGTTTTTGGGTAGTTGACTTGACATATCAAGGTTGAGGTCTTATCATGCTTGAAATATTATGTGAAATACAGGCTAAAATGGATGCAAATGTGATGAAATTAGCCTGCTGCCACTGTGATGCACACGTATTTCTGCAGAGCTGGATCAAGCACACTTGTTTGCATTAACTACCAGGATTCAAGATGGACCAGTGGAGATAAGATGCACACTTTAATCTCTCAGGGGCTGTTCATATGTGCTCTTGCATTCAAATCAGCTAGACAGAGCAGAACACAGAGACAGTCAGACATTTTTAAAAGCTGAACTATTTTTCACTTGACATGACATCTTATGACATGGCAGAGGACGCTAAAAAAAAGAAAAATATCACAGACAGCACCTAAAAAACGCACTCTGTTATATCCATATAAATTGTAAACATAAATCTTAATGGGGAAAAAATAAAAAGAGACAAATGTTACTTCTCAAATTCCTATTTCTTTCTTCGCTGCATGCTACTGAAAGAGTACCCATAAGTCCCTGAAATTTGACATTTATTCTAACAGTTTAGTGCTGTTGTTGTTCTTAATAGCGGCATATATATTTTGGACTATATCAGGTGAGAAGAAAAGTATTGTGAAAAGAGTATTAGTTTTGCTTCCCATCGACCCACATACACTATTAATACATTTTCTCCAGACAGTTGATGACGAAACATACGAACAAATAAAGCGTCATCCATTTTTCCTGGCAATCCTTTGATTCCGCATCCAGAGTCATCATCAGTCAGACCCCGGCACCCACTAATGCACTCAATAAAAATAACATGAACATCCGCCCAGCTTCTTTTCTTTCTTATTGTGCTTTGAACACTCAGAGCTTTTTGTAATCTCTAATTTTGTGTGATATTAAGTTTGAGACACAATATCATCTGCAGCAACAACATCGATGACCAAAGTCACAGTCAGAAAAGACAGAAGCTAGATGTTTGTCTGCTGCACTTCTGCACACATAATAATAACCTTTATTTGAATTTCTGAAATGACACTGCTTGCATCCTTACAATTATTTGAATATTCAAGCTAGTTTTAAATAAAAGCGATTTGTACTGCTGCTTATCATATTTGATACAGAATATATTTAGGGCCTCTAAATATATCAACATGATCAAAATATTAATGAAAAACCTGTTGTACACAATCTTCTATCTGACTTTATGTCATCCGGTTGATAGTTACTTTTTTACTAGGTAAAAGGTCATTTATTATAATTTTGTGATATGTGGTAAATCCCCATTCAGTCGACGTCAACGACATCCTCCGTTCACTCCTTCAGGGGTGCAACCAGGACGTTTTTGCTGTGAAGTCTTTACTGATTTTTATGTAAACTTAAGAATAAGTTTTATATTGTTAGTAATAGGCTTAGTTGATATCCATACATCATTTTCAGAAAAGTCATGTTAAAATGTGAGCATCAAATACGATACATCAATGAGTTCACTGTACTAAAATGGCCACCACAGTCACCAGATCTCAACCCAATAGAGCATCTTTGGGACATGGTGGAATGGGAGCTTCGTGCCCTGGATGTGCATCTCACAAATCTCCATCAACTGCAAGATGCTATCCTATCAATATGGGCCAACATTTCTAAAGAATGGTTTCAGCACCTTGTTGAATCAATGCCACGTAGAATTAAGCCAGTTCTGAAGGCGAAAGGGGGTCAAACAAAGAATTACTATGGTGTTCCTAATAAGCCTTTAGATGAGTGTGTGTGTGTGTTGTGATTCCTGTCTTTTGTTCCCGTTGTCTTGTGTGGACTTAAGTTATTTCCTGTTCTGTGCCATGTTTTGTAGTCTTTTGTAGTTTTTCTTGTTTATTAGTCTTTCCAGTTGTTCCTGATTAGCCACGCCCCCTAGTTATCTTGTTTTCCTGTCTATTTAAGCCCTGTGTAGTTCAAGTCTTGGTGAGTTCTTGATGTTGTAATGTTGGTTGTTTTGTTCCTGAGTCTATGTCTGAATTTGAGAAGTTTTGAGTTTATTTAATTAGAGTGTGCTGCACTTTGATCCTGCTTCCTCCTATTCAACAACATGACATCATTACAAAAGAACCCATCAAAACATGGACCCAGTACAGAATCAGATAATGTGACTCCATCAGGGAGACAAGCCCATTGAAGAGTACTGGCACATTTGGCTGTTTGATTTAACAGATATATAATTTTTTTTCCATGGAGGGCTATCCGAGCCACTCAACTCCCTTATGCCATTTTATCATCCTAGCTGGAGTTTTGGAAAACATCTTGTCCATGCTCTTTTACTGGCCTGTTCACCTCTATGGGTTCGTAACGTGATATGTTGGCTGTCCTGTTCCCGAGTCTTGTTACCATGTCTGTATTTTTTTAATTTCTAGTTTATTTATTAAAATCACTGCTGCACATGGATCCCGCTTCCTGCATCTGCTTCAGTTACAAACATTTTGCCCCCACAATAAAAACTACAGAGCTTTTTTTTCATGAAACTAAACATTTAAATATCATCTTGCATTTTATTGGGAGATAGAGTGACAACTGATGCATTTTATGCAAGTAATCTCATCAGCTATACTGTAATGAAGGTCTTATTGATTTATATAACCAACAATCAGAATTTCTTCTTACTTTTTGACCATATAAATATCCAACTGCCATAAATCACATATTTTAGCTTATTACATACATGTTCTCTTATAGCATATACACTATAAAACACTTGTGTCAAATATTTCAAAAAATATGATACAAAAAATGTTTTTAAGAAAGGTTCAAATAAATAAATAAATAAACTTTTCCATTTTAAATAATCACATGTCTATGCCCATATTTATGTCTTCCTTCCTGCATTCATTATCAAGTCTTCTCAAATTTCTGTCCCTCATCTTTCAATGCACGCACACTGTCGCTCTCTGCATCATCTTGTCTACGTCCTCCCTACTGCTGTTTTCGTCATTCTAATCTCTTTTGTTTAAATTCATGCCTCTTCTCCTTTTACACCCATTCTCACGTGTCTTCTTCAAACTCCTTCGCTCTTTGTTCCAATTCCCGCCTCATCCTATTTTTGCTCTTGCTTGTCTCGGCAGTGCGTAGAAGAATCTCAGTGAGTCAATTTTGCTCTTGCTTGTCTCGGCAGTGCGTAGAAGGATCTCAGTGAGTCAAAAATAAACCAGGACAGATGCAGAGTTGTGCCCTGGGACACTTGCGGATCCCCTATCATCCCTCTCAAGATGGCCGACGATAATGAGTCATCCGCTGCCTCTCTAATCATCTGCCTGCCAGACTTTGCAATCTTCTTCATACAGTAGATAGATAGACAGACAGACAGACAGACAGACACCCAATGTTTGAGACAGGAGATGTAGACACCTTGAAAATGTACTGCATACTTTTAGGACATTGAATCCTTTTGCTTCAGCATCTGATCCTGACCACTGTAGTTTCCGTGGGCTTCTGATGCCCTCAAGAGGTAAAGGTTTGCAACAGAGTTATCCAATGACTCAGATTTGCCTCTGCTCAGTTTGTTTTTTATTAATAATAACTTCTATTAATAATAATCTGTTGATTAGGTCTATGGGAATGCTTTGGCTGTTTATAATCTGCATGTCTGTTTATTCCATAACCAATAATTGTGTTGCCTATAACGAGATTTAAAATCACAACAACAACAACTATAATAACTAAATAAAAATAGGCTACTCAAATTTTGATGGCATATAAAAGTTTTAGCTAAAGTGTAAAGACTCCTATTTGTACAGATTATCATTGTCAGTGATGGTTTTATCAATAAAAGGTTAAAATATTTTTTAAGTTTCAGATTAATTGCTTTTTGGTGACGTGGCTGATTACGTTACAGTTGATCATCTGTCCATTATCGTATTGAGCCCGCCCTGACAATTTGATTGGTCCGAACAGCTTTGGTTCGGGCATTCTTGCTTCAAGTCCAGTCCGAACTTCCCGACCTCAAATGTTATGGGCGGGGCTAAGTTTGGCTGGTATCCAGATAGTGATGACGTACTGCATTAAATCCAATACGTAGTGGACGCATGCTTTTTTATTCCCCACTCTGTTCTAAAATTGCATTACTCCGTTCAATCACAGTGTTGATTGCCTATTTAATGCTACAACAGACACTAAGCTCTAAACCAGGGGTAGGCAAATTCGGTCCAAGAGAATTCTGTCCTGCAGAATTTAGTTGGAACTAAATTGATTTGTTAAATTAATACATTGATAAATTGATTTGATTATCAAACACACCTGAACTAGCTAATCAATGTCTTCAGGATAACTAAGGCTATAGAAAGGTGAGGTTTTTTCAGTGTTGGAACCAAACTCTACTACAGGACAGCGGCTCTCTACGACTGAACTTGCCTAACCCTGCCCACCTATACCCTAACTGGTTTGTGGGGAAAGCACATCCGTATTGGAATTAATACAGTACACTTACAGAAAAGATGTGTAAATAATTGTACCTTAAGGGGGAAATCAGCTCGTCACTGGGGCAGTACCCTTAAAAAGCCATCTTTGTACCTTCTTTTACCCTAAATATTTGTACTGGAGTAGCATACTGTGAAATAACCTTTTAGCTCCAGTGATAAAGTGACCCGTAAAGGTACAATTTTTAGAAAAAAAAATCTGAGAGTGGCTGCTTCTCCTCCCCAAAAATCTGTGATATACCTTCCCACAAAATGAGATACAAATTCTGGACACCAGAAGGCAGTATTGTTCAAATAACCACCAGATCTCAACCCTATTGAGCATCTTTGGCATGTGGTGGAACAGGAGCTTCGTGTCCTGGATGTGTATCCCACAAATCTCCACCAACTGCAAGATGCTATCAATATGGGCCAACATTTCTAAAGAATGCTTTCAGCACCTTGTTGAATCAATGCCACGTAGAATTAAGGCAGTTCTGAAGGCAAAAGGGGGTCCAACAAAGTATTACTATGGTGTTCCTAATAAGCCTTTAGATGAGTGTTGTGATCAAAATTGGCAAAATTTACAGACTTTCAGCAGTTTGCAATGGTCAAATCAAACAAAAGTAATTTGGAATTATTTCCATTACACGAAAGTAGATGTTAAAACTTCATGCTGATTTATACTTGGCTTTCGCCAAGGTAAGCTAAGACGTAGCTTTATAGTAAACTATGCTTCTCCATCCATTTACGCTTCTTTCCATATGGTGGTGTGACTCCCCTTCTGTCCAGCGTTAACGGCTGCAGTGTACTTGCCGCGTCAGCAGACACGACGGCTGCAACTACAGTGTGGTCTCCCTAGTGGACCAGCACGACAACCGTCTGGATTGAGCCTAGTAGGGGACATAGGGTCTTCAAGTGGGCACCTTCCGTCCTCAGTTTTTCGTCGACTAGCCCACGACACCTCAAGAGGGCTCGACAGTGACCCTGGCGTCCTAGAGTCACCCCCCTCCGTCCCCCACTCAACTCAGGCCAGCTTACTGACCTCTAAAGAGACCTAACCACAATCGCACACAACCCAACCATACGCGCCAACCCGTTTGATAATGGCTGTCGAACCCCACTGGTGCGTTATAAAGCAGTTTCAGTGGCAAACGGTTCCGTATGGCATACCACCTACCGCAAACCACAATATCTGGCCAACCACCGTCATTCAAACAATATACACAGGAACGTAATGACTGTAATTTCAGTGCAACCTATACAAACAGACTCTTCAAGAATTCTATGAAAACGTAAGGTGTCGGCCTGTACATAGCCAGCTAGAATCTTTCCGTCTCAACCACAGCCAGTTGGTGGGCTGGTTCATAGTTCAGCACAACAAATGTTTCAAGTGGTTTCCCCAAATTACCTGGGACATCATTCCCCAAATTACCAAAGGCAATGTTTACACGGAAACGATTCTGAAGAAAAAACACAAAAGTGGCGTTGCGTCATCACTTTTTATTCTGCGTTTAGACGAGCGTTTTGGGTGGGAAATCCGCGTGCAAATGGTGACGCAAAAGTGTGTGAAATTCAATGCAGTATGCACTTTAGGGGGCTGGGAGTGCATACTACAACAACACCAAGTCCATGCGCCTGCGTACAACCTTCACTGTCAAGCAGACTTTTGCGTTTTTACCGTTTACATTGGAACGCGGCGGTGGAGCGTTTTTAAGATTTCCACTCTGTAGGGTGGTTTCACTTTTTTGCGTTTTTAAGCCTCAAAAACACTGTCGCCGTGTAAACGAAAGGCACATCCGATAAAATATTTTTACGTTTTCACCGGAATCGTTGTCGTGTAAATGGGGCCTAAAAGGGACATCATCATCACCAGGGCAAGGGTGACACCACCGATGAACAATCAAGACCAACGAGGAGAACAGGGGGGTGTGGTAAAAAGGTAAACACAAGACAACGCAAACACATAGTCCAAAACACAGGCCATGGCTGCGTTCAGCCCCGACAAAACGTTGCACAACATTTTTTAAACAGAAACGGTAATGCGTTGAACACACTGTTCTGATGACGCAAGAGTTGCAACTATGGCAGCTGGAAAGGCCATTCTTTGTGAAGAATTTTCGGAGCATGATGAAGTCGGTATAAATATGTGTTTATGTATTTGCTACAAAATATGCCTGATGTTACAGTTACTGCACTTACTACACAATCGAACATCCCAATCGAGTGAAGGGATTTGTGGAAACTGGGAGCACACATTTTACCTAATTCAGACTAAAACACATTCTATTTAGCCTCATATACTGACTTTATTTGTTGTAGTGTTTTAATACCCTGTATTTTCTTTCTCATTTTTTGGAAAATCACTTAATTACAGTACCATTGTTTATTTCTATACCAAATGTCATACACTTGCATTGAAGCTAAACATAAACAGCTACATCATGTTGATATCCTATATTTTTACAATAATCCCTAATATCCAGTTGTTGCATATAGGCTACCGAGCTGCATCAAACATGTAATTTACATTTGTAAATTACTTTCCTTGAAAACTTTACTTCAATACTCCGTGCTTCATATACATGTTGCTGTTGATTGGACGGCAGTTCTGACACACCCACCAAAAACGTATCTCAAACCCATAGCACACCTGTGCACACCGTTGTTGAACATATTTACGTTTAATCCCACTGGTCACAATTGTGACTGCATCTTTTTTCTTCTTTCTGGAAGCTCTAAAAGTGTTGTAATTGGCTTTGGGCAAGATATTCAACTTTCAAATGAAAAATAAATTGTCTTGATTAAAATGTATGTCATGTGCCTAGTGTGAAAGGTCAAATGAACAGATCAGTTTACTTCCTGCTTGCACATAAAGAAGATTTCTTCCTTTAGACAAAAAGTAGTATGTGAAACACCTTAATTAACAGATAGAACTATCATAATTTGTATATTCTTTAGAGGGTCTATATTTGCCCAGGTGGATTATTGAATGGCGACGCAGAGGTGAAATATCTAGAGGATGAGGCAGACGTTCATGAGAACCATTTGGTGTGCCCCACACAAACAAGCCTTTCTACAAAGTATCTTCAGTGCACTGAATGAGTGGACACACACACAAACATCTCCTTGATGTCCAGGGCCAAAGTCCTTGGTCTAGCCCATAGAGGGCTAGCCGAACAAGAGGAAGTTCCTTCAGGGTGTATCTTTTTACATGACAACTTTTTCACCAAACTAAATCTCCTTCATGAAATGACAAAACAAGGTTATGGATGTCTTGGAATGTGTTGTGTAAATGGGTCTAATTGAAATTGTATGAATTCTGACAACTGTTTGTTGTAACAAATTTATAAATATTATAAATGTAAATATAATATAAACAACTGTGTTTCTTTATTGTAAACAAATTCAACCCAAGCACTCTTTATGATTACGTTATGGTTGATTGGTCCGAATAGCTTTGGTTTGGGGATACTTGCTTCACAATGGATCAAGTCCACACCGAATTCGGCTGGCTTCCAGGCTCCTGCCCTATATGATTAGCACCCCAATTTGTTGTTATTTTGTCCTATTTGATCAAGTCTCATTCATGTCTTGTTTAAAAATCATGAGGTTCTTTGTCAATGTGAAATTTTTTCCTTTTATTTGCTTTTTTTATATTCTGTGATCAACATCAGTCATCTGTATTTCGATCTAGTCACTGAATTTTGATTATCCTCATTGGATTTCCAATTATTCAAATATATCACACTTGGATTCTACATTCTGTCTTTAGTATTCATCTAGTTCCTTGTGCTCACCTCACCTTAGCATTACATTAGCTCAGGGAGCCGGCCCGAGGCATAAGCGAATTAAGCGGCCGCTTAGGGCCCCCTGACCACCAGGGGGCCCCCTAATCGGGGTTATTTTTTATTTTTATTTTTATTTTTTTTTAGATTACTTAAACAAGTGACATAAATCAATGAATGAATGAAAATGACTGAATGAATCATTCAAGACAACAAAACTCTGATTTAATGATCAATATACCTGCCTGCCTACAAGTTAGCCTACATCTAGTCTCAGCCTCAGACGTCACGCCCACGGAACGTTGGCTAAACGTCTGATGCATATGGTACACTTAACTGGAAACACTTCAGGAATGTCGAAGTCGTCATCTGATTGGTTGAATTTTATCGGATTTCCGGGGGGCGTCAGTGTCGCGTTTATTTTCGGTCCGCCGGGAAACAAAGCGCAGAAGTGTGATTGCAGAAGAAAAACTGTTGTGTTTATGAGTGACAATGAGCATTAATCAAGATCAGCTAAACGTAGTTGTATGTCCCCTCCTATCAATTATGGAAGATCAAGTGAAGTACTTAATTGCGAAGGGGATATCAGCCGCGTTTGTGGGCAAACATGAAACAACAGACGCTGACATCGCAGCTGGCCGAGATTCAGTATTCATAGGGCGCACACTGGATTATAAGGTGCATAAGATACTGCAGAGTCAAACGTTTGACTGCGAGTATTCAATGTGCGGCGGCTCGCTGACAGCTAACGTTAACAGCTAACGCTTTATGAACATAACTGTGACGCACGAGCAGCGCCGGGGACAGTGTGTCTGAGTGAGCGCTCGTGAGCACGTGATTTACACACATAACCTGATTTATACGAGGTTGAACTGGCCGTGTGACAAAGCGGGCATAAGATGGACATGAGCGCGAGTTCGTGGGTGAATTTAATAACGCGGACCGTTGTTAACGAGCGCCTCCGGTGACTGCTGCTGAGTGACTGACTTGTTGTTGCACGCCGGTCTGATGTTGTGGGGACATTTCCACGCCCCGAAACGTGACGCTGAATGAAACGAACTGTAATTGGTTGTTTGACATGTCGGTCAAACGGCCTTATGGGCGGGCCTTGGCCAAAGAAAGCTGCTATGAATTCCAGACCTTCAGCCGTCAGTCTGAAGGTCTGGCTACGCGAGACTAGCCTACATCTGTTGCTGTGTCTGCCTGCGTTTAAGTCATGCGTCTAGATCATAGACTGTAAAAAAACGGGTTGAAAAATTTTGTTTAGGGCACTTTGTTTGATATAATCACAACAATTTAATGCAAATATGGGAATTGAACTCAGATCTTCTTGATTAAAGGCCAACGCTTTATCAACTGAGCCACTGCATCTATTGCGGGTTTAGTTTTATTTGTTGGAAAAATAAATATAGAAAAATAATTTGACACAAGAGGGCAGTATAGCCCTATTTATGGTTCTGAGTTTAAACTAAACCGTGACATCTAAACGTTTTCCAAATTGGACCAACGTGATTATTTCACGTCTTGTCGTGATACGGGTTGGGCACTGAAGTTACTGGAGTTTCTTCCCGTTGCTAAGCAATGGAACTAGGTCGAGTATTTAAAAGGTTATGGACAGGAGTTACCATCTCATGATGTGCATGTAAATATCTCTGAAAGTAATAATGAATTTATAATTTCTTTATGTGAGTCCAGAATGTCAACATTACGGATTGCCTTGTTGTTCAACTTGGGGATCATGAAATAAAATTGAATGAACGCCCAAATTCAGAGTCTGTTTACAGGAATACTGAAAGATCAGCATTTGTTATGATGAATTTGTTTGAAAGGTCTCACATCATGTAGGATATAGTGTGCATTCTCCATTGCCAGACACTGTATTCTATTGGCTACTTTATTTTTACCATATCTTATGTCATTTAGGCCATATCTATGCATGTCAGAGAGTTGATGTTTTCCTGTATGTTTCCCAGTAAATTACAGTCTAACCCCAGCATCTGTCAGGCTACTCTTGTGAAATATGTTTTTGTTCACTGAGCAGTAGATTTGTGTTATTTGGTCTACAAGAGGTGGTGTGACAGATGTTGGTCAGATTTGTGGGGATATTATTGTGGGTGGGGGAGACGCTTATCTGTAAAACTCCTGCTGTCCCTTTAATCCTCAGAGCAACACAAGCGTCTTGTCTGTCTGCCTCCCTCTCAGACACACGTATTTAATATGTCACTGTGTCACTTTTTATCCTTCATTAAGCTGTTTATGTATGTCAGTTCATTACTAAAATTATTAACATATAAACCGTTTGGAAGTCCTACCACTGCTTCTCCCCTATACACCAGCGTTTGTTCAAGTGTCCGTCACACTCATATAGGTCACGCTCTTTCACAAACACCCAAACACCTGAGATTCGAAAGAGTGAGTTTGACAAGTCCCGTCAAACGCTTCCTTGCATCTTCTCATTGGTAGCTCCGGATGGAGCGACAGCAGCTCTCGGCCAATGAGCTCACAGGAGGGCGGGGACGTCAGACTGTTCTGGGAGGCTCGAGGATGTGGACTGGAGCTCGTGCCGCTGCGCTGAGCTGAGCGAGGTGAAAATACGTTAAACCTGTCGTTAGCTTTAAGCTACGCGAGCTTTATCAAGTCATATGCGACAGAATATAGATTTAAACGCTTATCGAGAACGCCCAGATTTTAATAACTCGAGTGTGTAAAAAAAAGGCAAAAGATTCATAGTTTGGACGCAGGCTAACTGGCTAAGTGAGCCGTCGGCAAGACCCCACCACCCAAAGATTGAAACGGAGATTAAAGCCATCATCGAATCTATTAAAGAGGATAACCAATGTCACACACACCAATCCTCTAAAGCAGCGACGCCAATGAACTGACAGGTAGGTCGCCAGTGGTGTTACATTTATTTCAACGTAAACACTGTTTTGAAAAAGAAGCTATATAATGCTAGCTGTCATGCTAATAGACCTGCCCAGCTGTGCTACAACTAGTTAGGATAATGTCAATCTAACGCTTCCATGTTATTTATTTATTGATTTCCTTAAGCACGAGTAATTTATTCTGTGCATGTTATTTGCTGTCATTCCCCGTGTAGCAGAATAAGTCGTGTTTTCAAGGGTGTGACTACACACTGACTTTATATTGACATGTAGTCGCTGCAGTGTTAAGGTTAAAGCCTGGAATGTGTGTTTTAAATGGCATTTTCGATTCGGTTTTACTGAGGTAATCGATCGAGGCCCCGTTGTGCTTCGCGCGACGCCAAAGCCTTGACCGCGCGCTCGGTATCGGCGTCGTGCGGATTCATGTCGGGGCCTAAACAGTGCAGCTGCAGCGAAACACACCCAAAAAGATACACTCACCGCCTCAAAGTGTGTAAGACAACGCCGCACTGCTTTTTAATTTCCTTTTAGCTATTTAATCGTGCCACCTTAGCATAATGAGATCATGTTTATTAGTTCTGCACGTTTTGTATTTTAGTCACACGGGAGTCATTCTGCTTCATCAGATCACCTATTGTAAATTCAGACCGTGCACAAACCGTGTCACATACAATCAGTGACTCACGTATGAATGAAAACGTGCTGAATTTGAGCTGTGCACGTGAAAATCAAATGTTTTCTGGCCGTAGTCTGTCTGTTTTTCTACTATTACGCATAAAGGTGTGCCAGTTTAGGTCTGGTGTTAATCTTTATTTCCATTTTAAGTGCAGAGGGGTGTGTCAGGGAAGACTGGAAAATAGAAAAGTTCAAAAGGGTGACAGATGTCTCTCTCTCCCTCTCTCCTTATAGAATCAAAGAGATGCTTTGCTTCACTCTCACCATGTGAAATTGGCAGGCATTTATTGGATTGTAAGAAATGCAAGTTGCCTCAGTTGGCAGGGAGTGTAATGCCACATGGCTTTAGGTTTCATCATTCTGTTGTGTTAGCGGACAGTGAGGAGGAGAAGAGAGGGAATTCACATAAAAAGGGATTAATGAAGTGGAGGAAAGAATATGTACACTGTGTGTTTGACTTAGACCAGAAACATGCTTTCACATAATTGAACATTCCCATCCCTATGCAAGCGTGATTTTGCGCTGTTGCATTTCGAAACGTGTCAGACCGCAATGCCTTATTTCACCTAATTCTTAGGTTTTGTAAAATCCAAAAGTGTCAGGAGAGAAAAATCTATTTGGAGCAAATCTAAATGAATTCTCATTCATAAACATGTTTACAAAAATCAGCTCATACATATTCTAAAAATGACATTGCAACAAAACCAGGTTATATGAAATTATTATTATTCTGTCACAATTATTGTAATTTTGATGTCACAAATGTTGACCTATGCATGTTGAATAACCGCCAGATTGTCTGTAACACCATGTCCTAACCAAATGCAACACATGATCAAATGTATCTTTTCTAGGGGTATAACAATACATCAGGATTGGTGCATCAATTATATGACTAACAAAATGCTACCCATAATTTTATATACATATTTGTATGTAGGTATAGCCTAGTGAAAGACTTGTTTGAATGTTATAAAATGTCAAAATGTCACTGAGCTGTCATCAAATATTTTAGATGTGTAATGGTTTAAAGGACTCACAGGTTTGGTTTGTCACGGTTTTAGGTTATATATATATATATATATATATTTTTTTTTTTCTGAATTGGACTTAGGCTGCTTCCTATGTACAAGAAACTTCTCTCAAAAATGAAATTTCTCAGTGAAATTCCTAGAAATCCAATATTCCAAATTACATGAACGAAACCCCACAGAAGGTGTATAAGTAAGTGCATTTTTTCAGCAACTACAATCTCAAATATAGTGCAAGTGGCTCATTTGTTGGTTTTCAGATCATCTGCGCATTCTTTTAACAGAAAAGCTCTGATTGGGGGATTTCAATTCTTGAAATCTGGCAACTGTAAGCATAAAAGCTTATAGTGGCTTGTTAAAAACATTGTGATATATTTTGTCTCCTTTTATTCGACAAAAACAGAGTTATTTAGGGCGATTTTATTTTTTACCAAAAATTTTAGTCTCGTTCTTTCCATCAACAATAATGCATGTTGATATAGTCACACAGTTATCGTTTTATGTTGTTGGTGTCATCTTATTGCCTCGTCTTAGTCATGGGAAAATAATGTTGTCAACGAACATTTTT
Source organism: Pimephales promelas (assembly GCF_988280905.1). Taxonomy (NCBI): domain Eukaryota; kingdom Metazoa; phylum Chordata; class Actinopteri; order Cypriniformes; family Leuciscidae; genus Pimephales; species Pimephales promelas. The sequence goes on from NC_142774.1 coordinate 11,435,877, forward strand.
CGTAATAGATTTCATTAACGAAATTAAGCCTCTGGAGCTGAAATTCAGTTATGGTAATTTAGGCATTTAATAATCTGTAAATCTGTATATTTTAAAAAAATTCACATTCTGCCCAACGATATCCTACAAACATGATATTGAAGGATATGGAAACAAATATATAATGTAATATAGACTATACAATATATTATGTGCAAAAAGATTTTGTTTTTATATTGACTATTGTCTAAACTAAAAATGAAAATAAAAACAAAAGCACAAACTAATTATATTAGCCTGCATTTGATTAACCCATTATAATAAAATCACTTAAATAAAAATATTGTAGGTTTAAAGTTCCACATATGGCACATTTATTGTCTCCAACAACAAATATTTTAGCAATATGTTTATTTTAGTCAGAATTGCGCTACTATTCAATTGTGCTCCCTCTGTTTGGTGTGCATGGGCACGGTGGCTCTCCTTCGCGGAAGCTTGAATTTTAACGGAGATTCAATTAGTCCTCTCCTGACAGTAAAATGGACACATTTGTTTTACTTTCTAACATTTACAGATGGAGAATATACTTGTGAAATGCAAGTTGAACACTGAGGAAGGCACTACATCTCAAACGCATTAAACCGCAAGTATTTATCTGTCAGTCAGCAACAGTATCTGGCAGAGCATCTGACAGGACAAGCTGCTTTAAACTTGTTAACTATATCTTAGGCTACCAGTTATTTTGAATCCCTTAATATAAGATTGTGTCATGTTTAAGATAAATTGTACTATGTAGCTACTTTCACTGCAGCAGCTCACACTGCAACCTCTGCTATTTTTCAGAAGTGCTTGTATCAAACTACTGTATTGATATAAACGGTATTGCCTCATTCCATATCGTTTCTAAAAAATAAATCGAAATATCGTACAAACTCTATATACCACCCTGCCCTGCCTAAAAATAAAAATCATCACAAGATATCTTATTTTTAATTTTTAACTCCTTTTAAGATTAGACGCAGTAACAGGTGTCTCGCTGGAAGAGTTATTTACGGTATTAAATTTCAATTCTGAATTGCACCTTCACCCCTTTATTCATTAATTAATGAGGACATCTGTCAACCACCACCTAACTGCTGTTACTTTTAACGTCTCCTCCTTTTTTCACCCATCTTCATTTGCAGTGTCACATCTCTGTTGTGATTGTGTAGTTAAAAATTAACAATGTCATTGTCAGACCGACTAAGTTTAGTTTTATGGATAATCAAGACCCATGACATCAAAGGTTTTACTTGACAATACAATCTGTACAGGTGCACACAGTTCAGTTATGATATTATGCACAGAATGAACACACAGAGACAAAACCTTGAGGCTTTGAAAACATCCAGACACCTTTTTCAACATTACATTTGCTAGTGAAAGCTTATGTAATGTCATCTCTACAACAAATTTCTGTTTGGTTAACAAACAGAAACTGGTTGAGGATTACCCTACAGATCAGGGGCCTCATGTACAAAGACTTACGTTGAATTCATACTAAAACATTGCAGGAACGTCCACTGGCACGCATTCAGGGTCCGCACCACCCATGCAGCCAGAGCCCATTCAGTCCAGCGTCTCCGATGTCTCAAATGCTTCTGGCCGCGTCTTGACACTTGCTGTTCTGGAGCCACAACAGCAAATTGTTAGGGCCATTGGAGAAATTAACAGTCGCTGGAAAAATGTAAATGACGCACTCACAGAAATAAGCAACTCATTAAAGGAATTGGTCAAAAAATGAACTATGTCTGAGTACCTTTATAATGTCGCAATTACACGTTGATAGGTCTGAATGGCTTGTTGATTGTGCTGCACATATACTGGTCCTGGGTCAGGGTCATCTGGCGGTGCCCCCATCTCACCAAGGGGTATGCCATGCCTGTGCGTGACATTGTGCAGCACTCCACAGGCCAGTATGATGCGGCAAACCTTGTCAAGGCGGTATAACAGAATCTCCCCGGTCCTGTCAAGGCAGTGCCACCGACATTTCGGCTGTCCAATCGCCCGCTCCACAACTGACCGAGTGTGAGAATGGTCATCATTGTATCTGCGCTCTCGTCTGTTTGTGGGTTGGTGAGGGGGGTTAACAGCCACGTCTTTAAGCCAAGTTCACACTACAGGATTTTAAGCCCGATTTATGCCCGATTTGCAAATCGTTGAGCTCGCCGACAGGTCAGGGTGTTATCGCGGGGGATTAGCAGACGATGTACGCTTGCCAATCTGTTAGTATGAAAGAGCCAAAAACGCAGTGAAAACGCTCGCAGACGCGTCGCAGAGCCCAGAAAAATATCTACCCTGCTAGATATTCAGAGCTGTCGCGCGGCTCAAACTCAGTGATGTCATGAGTAAAGCCAAACATAGCAACACATGGGTTGAGGACACCAGGTAAATCTTAGTTTTTTGCATTTTTTTTTGTCAGAGCAGATCGTCGCGCAAACAGTGTGCAGGACTAGTTTCTGTCTGACGTCCATATTCACGTGTTGTGTTCTCTTCTTCACTGGGTATTGGCGCATGTGCTGTTTCACGTAATTTCTGGTTCATTTTATTGCACGTTTTTTTGTGACAAAACGTGGTGTGTAGACAAGATAGAATCGTTGGGTGACAGTTGTTGTCAACTCGTTATTTATTTGATTATTTTCAGGATTTAGACCGTAACATAGTACTGAAACAGCTCTCATTGAGTCATAAATGATTTGCTCTTATCATCCGATCGTGGTTGTATCTCTATGCAACACGACATCATGACTTTTGCGTAAACATATACGCCACTTTCGAGTCAGGTGGCGTGTTATCTCTACGCATTTTGAGCTATCCGTGTGTATGCGTATATGTCTACGCCATTAACGTCCGCGTCATTCCGCGTGTCTGTACACGCAGTCAAATCTCCAGTCATAAATGCCATTAACCCCAGTGACGGTTAAGTTTAGGGATGGGGTTGAGGTAAGTCATATCTTTTTTTTTTATACCTAGGATGGTAAGGGAACAGTCATAAATGCCATTAACCCCAGTGACGGTTAGGTTTAGGGACGGGGTTGAGGTAAGTCATATATTTATATAACGTTAAGTCAACGGTGTTCATAAACACGCTGAAAGGCGATTATGCATCTTGATAGCACGCCAAAAATGGAAATACGAATTGGCGTGTCATACACACGCTACTTCATGAGATCAGTCTGCTCTATGTAGTGCGTTGTCAACTCGCGTAGTGGGTTACCTCCTGTTGTGGATCAATCACGTTGTGTTGTGTGGTGTGAACAGCTAAACAACTTGAACACTCCTGATTTCACTCGAGCAAGTCATGTAGTGTGAACCGCACAGTTCAGCCTGACGTTTAAAAAATCATGTAGTGTGAACAAGGCTTTAGTTGGATAACCACTGTCTCTTGATGGGCAGTTGAATAATTACACACACAAAAATTTAACGTTTAGATAGGACCATACATTTAAATGCATAACTTACCAAGTAGCCACCCATCGTGCACCCTGCCAGCTTGGAGTCTCATCCCAACCATGCTGTTTGTAAGGATATATGAATTATGGGGCCACCTTGCCACAATATTTGTTAGGCGCATTTGTGCATCACATATAATCTGCACATTATTTGAATGAAAATGTTTCCAATTCGCATGCAAATGTTTCTTCAGATGGTGCCTTTATAGCAATATGTGTGCAGTCGATCGCTCAGATTACATTAGGAAAACCCACTATTGCTGCAAATTGCTCTTTGGCTGGTCACCTGCATCGTATGGAGACGTTAAATACCTGGTATACAAGCGGATGATCCCGTGCCATACAGCTGCGTTTGCACAGCTCAAACATGACTGGCTAATTCCCAAGCGGTCTGCCAGTTCTCTTTCGAAAGAACCAGTTGACAGGAAACCAAGTGTAGTAAGAACCTGTAATGGAACGGGTAATGTGTGGCTCCTTACTGTCTCTCTTTCAATATTCGGTCCCAACTCAGCACAGAGCTCCAAGAGTAGAGCCCTTGGAAATCTGAAACGGCTGATAAGCCAGTCATCATTGTGGTCCCTAAAAAATCGTTCTCTCTGGATTCGTCCATTGAAAATGTCCTCTAATAAAGCCAACACTGCCATTGCTAGACGGGTTGTATCAATGGGCTCTATGCACGGCGGTATACTCGCTGATCGTAGAGTCCAATGCAATACAGAGAATTTATATTGAATTTTATACTCCATGGTTATACTAAAGAAACGTTAGGCACAAAAACAGATAAAACAGACACCCCTTGTTGTGTTAATGCTTCTTTTTTAAGATTATATTAAATAAACATAACTATATATAAAATTACATCTAAACGTATGCACGTTTTGTTTCAAAGATGGGAGGACAGTAAATTTTGAAGACTCTGCCATAATCCCGTTTTCCTCGGATTTCCTCCGCTTTAATCTCCACAACCGGAAATGGACGAGCATCCTTGCGTCAAATGCGGAACTTATGCGTGCATATAGCCCATTTGCACATGCTTTATATATGTTCTTACTTAATTGCATAATTAATAGAATATTTTAATAAGACTCATGTGACAATAATGTGTCAAATAATTTATCAATTACAAATTATAAGCAATATCTGACAGCTGGTGGTGCAATAGAACAATTCGTAGTGTAATATTTGCCGATTCACTTTATTCCACTTCACACTTTATTGCCTCTGAGCGGCCAACAGACAAAAATCACAACAAATGTACATATGCCACTGCCAGGCATGAAGTCTGCATGGAGGAACGCACATTCTTACGTTAATTTTACTGTTAGTACATCTGGCCGTGAACGTGAAAGTTGGTGTATGCTGTGTTTTTGTGCGTACGCAGTGGTGATAACGTTACATAAGGGCCCATCAGGGGCTTTTCTTCCGAGGAATAAATTGGATGAGAAAATAATCCATATAGCAAAATTAATTACGAATTTACGTTTTGTATATATATCACATGGTTTGTTTATTTTTGTGTGCAGCACGAGGACAACTAAAATGTAATTATTTATAATTGATAATCTTATTTAATTTCCACTTTATATTTGTGGCTTTTACATTAACCAAACCTTTTTCATGTACATTTCACCCACAACTTATAGAATAAATGAAATAAACTGACATGTTCTCATTTTATAAATAAACCTTAGGCACATTATTTGCCAAATTTGTCTTTTTAAAATTTGATGCTCAAGTCTTTTTTTCGCTCTCAAATCAATTTTTTCCCTCTTTTGTTCTTTTCAGGTGGAGTTTATTTTCATTCTCCAGCACACCCTCTGGATGTGTGAGTGTGCATATGGTCTTCTGAAAGAGGAGATAACTCCACAGAGTCAGAAAAGGAGGTGTCGACATGGCTCAAGGCACTCCCTTGAGGCCGCGCCCCCCTGAGATTCTTATGTAATGCCTCCTCATCTGCTAATAGATATCAGCTGGGCCTGATACACACACATAAACACGATTACGGAAGTCCCTGAACTGTCCCAAGAGAGAAGTTGAACTCTTGTCCATTGTTTTGAACCCCTCCTCCCACAATCCCCACATAAGCACCTGTACATCCTGGGATTCCTCCGCGCTCCAACATTTTCATTTCACAATTGCTCTACTGACCTGGATCAATTCCCTGGAGATTTGAGGTGTGTGAGTGAAGTGTTGCTCTTCTCACCTGTTTTTGTCTCTGCAAGCTCCATCAAGGAAGGTGTTTTTGCCGGACCATTCTTCAAAGAGCGAGAATTTGATCTAATCAGCCATGCAGGTGTGAGCCTGTTTACTTGAAGATACTGGCCTGTTCTTTATAACTATCCTGTGGATCAGCAATGCTTCGACTCAGAGACACACGGGGCTCCATTTCTTAAGATGCAGTGTAGTACACGTTGGTTGAAATGAAGGAGAGACATTTTTATATTTTCTGAAAGTGTGGACGGTGGGGGAAAACTGTTAAAGGTTGTGACTGCCGTCTGATTTCTTCATTGTCGTTGCTCCCTTCAAAACTGAACTACCCCAAAACTGAGACACATCCTCTTGTACCTTTCTTTGGCTCTCACCTTTTCATTTTTTATGTATATTTTGGTGATCTATTCAACTCTCATTCACAGCAGAAGAAAACATTTTGCCAACTTTTGAAATCCTTAAATTGACAACAGGGCTGGGTGTCAAAACATCAAACTCAAATAATATATATTTAAAATATTTATTAGCATCACAAAAAGAAAAGTTCATAAACATTACTCTCCTCTACCTCTTATTTCATACAGTACCACCAAATCTTTCTGAAATTTTTGTTACATTTTTAAGCATTACTGAAGATTTAAACCTTCGAAGTGGTTAGACATTTGAGGATTTTTAAAAAAAGAAGCAATTCCCATATTCCAGTCATTTTTCTTGGCATTTCCCTAAGCCTTTTAAGTTTGCTTTTTCAATAATTCTTTTACATGATCAAAATAGTAATATTTAGACTTGAGAAAATATAGAAATTTTGAGCAAATTTTGTTCTGTAATTGGCTTTATACATTTAATATTTTATAAGCGTCCAAACATCATAAACTTTAATTCAAGAATTTGCTGAAACCCAAAATTTCTTTTTGAAATATTTATTTTTTAACTTTTTCCAAATTCTCTCTTTTAAGGATTTCTCTTTTTTTATGGTACTGTTAAAACAATGCTCATCTTGTGGCCTTTTTTTATATTGCTAAAAGGACAACGACTTCTCCCTTAGTCTTTCTTTGCATTTTTGCTGTCTCAACAACACAAACACACTCCCAAACGGATAATTTTCCGGGGCGTGCTGCCATCCTGCCCCCTGGGTGATGCCGAGCGGCAGCATGAGTGGGGGCGTGTCTGGACCCACATCCCCACCCCAGCCCACCGTTCCATCCAGGCCTCTGCGGCCTAGTCGCTACGTGCCAGTCTCAGCGGCAACGGCCTTCTTGGTTGGATCAACCACACTCTTCTTCTGCTTCACGTGAGTACACACACATTCACTAACATTTATTGTTGCAATCATTTATGATGTATGAGTCAACAGGACCTGATGAATAACAGTGTGTTGCTGCACAATGGATTGAACAATGCCATGTGTTTTTCTAGAACCCGCTCATAATTCCCAATTTCTTTTTAACTTGACTGATCTTCACTGGAGCAGTTAACGATATTCTATCATTCCCTGGACTGCTGACCATGACCAAATGCTTGCATTTTGTGACCTTTTTCCCAGTCGGTGCAACTAAATTTTGCACAACTGATAGGAGCTGCTGTTTCTGTTGCATATGAGAAACCTCAATCGGCAAAGAAAACAAAAGCAGAACGAAACCGTTCTCTCTTCTGAGCTGTGCAGCATGGACCGTTTATCAGTTCGGAGCAATAATAGACAGCGCAGCTCGAGCTCACAAATAGGTTTGTAATAGGTTGGACTATCTTTGATCACCTGATAAGGTTACTACACAACGCTGGGAGATCCAGTGAGAGAGCATTTAAATTAGCTGCCGAATTAATAACATCACTGTGAGTCTTGTGAGAAGCATTCAAATTCAGAGCAGAAATGTCAAACCATATCAGATCAAGTAGCGCTAATGTGGAAACCAGGAAAAACTTTCTCATTATTTAATTTATAGCTTTTCCAGTCCTCAAATCACCAACTTTCACCATTGATTTAATGTAGTAATGCTAAGTGTAACCGTGGTATTGAGGTAGAAATAGTCAAATGTTTTTACATTATTCATTTCAGGCGTCATACAACCATTTGAGAGTGAAATAATGTTAATAAATGAAATACATTTTTGTAAATGTTTGGTATTGTTACTTTGCATATGCGTTACTCTAGGAGTATGTCTGTGACCCGAATCAAAACTTAAATGAGGTAACATTAGTTTGAACAAATGTTGGTGTTCTTTGAGCCGTAAAAGATGCTAACACAGCGGCGTCTGTCTAGCACATTAAAAAAAATGGAAAAGTAGTGTAGTGGAATTAATCTTTTCTAGTTCATAAGTTTTTTTGTGTAAACTAAGGTTGACACAATACCATAAACGCATCTTAAAGTACTACCAGCTGATTTATCATGAAACCAAGTAGTATCACAAAGCCATGCAGTATTGTATTAATTCAAATTCAAATCTACGGACTGAACCAAATTTGCATGCTCGAAGAAGCACAACAGTTCTGCTTTTTTGCAAAAAATAAATTTGTATAAAGATATTTTGATGTTGAAAAGTTATGTTTCTTTTGATAAAAGATATCCAAGAAACCAATAGCTACATGGTATTTAGTATTTCATGTTATCACTGCTAAACAACAGCAACATTACGCTATATGGTTAGTTTCTTTCTGTACATCTAAATCTACTCGGAACAGAAGTTCCATAAAATTACATGAGAAAATTGCAAATTCTTGTTGTCTGATGATGACGACAATGTTGCAAGTGTAGTAGCAGTATAGTGAATGTCACTGCTGTCACTTTTTAGCATTACTCCAGTTATTTTAATACTGAGACTATTACATTCTTAGATGTGGCTCATTTTTTTCTTTTTTTATTATTATTGTTGACGGCCTGCTTTTAAAGAATGCACGTCTAATAATATCCTCAGTTCAGAATATGTTAATGTTTAATACAGCGGGCTGTCTTGAATGTCAGAAGGATTTTTCACACTGCTTAGAATATCACATTTTACCTTGGCTGCTGTACTGTGTTTAAAGGCTTTTCTGCTTAATAATCTATCTATATTTAATCTAAATTTTTGCAGTCTTAAGTTAACACCCTAGGTCATGTCTTAGATGAGGCAACATCAAATATTTTTTCTACTCATGATTGATGCATTTGGAAAGCACATAGTTAGCAAATCTAATACAGCATTTCTGGTTTTAGGAGTCACATAACTTCCTACCAATGTGACTTACAATTTAGTGTACAAAGTTACAAGAAAATAGCAGAGCAGGCATGCATCAGACCTATGTAGTTTTTATTTACAGCAAAACCCTCACATAAGTCTTTCTGCAAGGAGTTAATAGATTGACCTAGGGAAGCTGTAATAGACATGAGTTTGATGTTTATGTAAATCTCACATGATAAGCTCCTTAATGTTGCGCAGAATTGCTTGTGCGCACAAACTGGTAAGGTTTATAAAGTATCATCATTTAAGTCAGTCAGAGCTGTTGAGAAATCACATTAACTTCCTGTTGACTTCTTGTGCTCTGGATTTTGTAAGTCGTGACCTGTGAACATAACAGAAACGGTCATCATGCCAAAATACAGTCCTTCCAGTTGGCACACAAGAGTAAATATGGGGGGCTTGAGTCAGATGCTGTGTCACGTCTGTTCATTCGTGTCATTTGCCCCTTCTGATCCCTCTTTTCTCACCAACCCCTCAGATTAAACAATGAAACGCAATGAAAATAGGCCAACATCTGTCATGAAGTACTACCTTCCTCAATTTTTTCTTTCATTTCTCCATTCTCCATTTTTTTTTGTCTTCCTACATTGCAGGTTTTCTGGTCGTAACCTTGTGAAATTGTGTTGTAATCTGCATTTGATTATATAGTTTGTATAGTAGTAAAACATGCTTCTAAAACAGTCCTTAAATTAACAGAAAATGTACAATATGAAGACTTCAAATGCAAAAACCTAAGTGTGTCTGACATTTTTTCTTTTTAAATTAGCATTTGTATCAGGTTCCTATATTTTAGTTTAGTAATTTCACTTTAATGTCAATAAAAATGTTATTAATAAAGAGCTAAACGAGCACAAAAAGCTGTTCTTTAGTGTAGTTAATGTCTAATTCTGTCATTTACAGCAGCGCATGAAACACTGTTTATAGGCTACTCGCGAAATCCTGTCACTGTAACGATTCTCTATAGCCTGAGAATGAGCAGAATTATGAGGTTGACAATAGGCCTGAACGATATATAGTATAAGCATCAATAATGCGATGTGCACAATGCGAGAGTCGCATTGCAGGACATGCAATGTCAAGTATAGGGATCATAGTTGATCCGTATGTGCCTTCATAGAAGCAAACATGATGTGTGTGATTTGTCTCATCCTGTGTCCCATTAATACCTTTCTTTCTTTCAGGTGCCCTTGGCTTTCCGAGCAGTTTTCTGTTGCTGTGCCGATATACAATGGCATTATGTTTCTGTTTGTTCTGGCCAACTTCTGTATGGCCACCTTTATGGATCCTGGCATCTTCCCCAGAGGTAGTGAAACAATATGATGTATCTATGTGCTTAAATATTACAGCTTTAGTAGAATGTGGGCTTAGTGGCTGCTTTATTGGAAAAACAAACCAGACTGTTTGAGTGCAGAAATACAGGAATTTAACTGAATTTGAGTATTTTTCCCCTTTCCCAGCTAAAAGTATAGTTTAACTTAAAATGAAATATAAACATTTGATGAAAAATGATGTTGCCTTGGAAACTAACTGAAATAAAATTATTTGAAGATGAAATAGTAAAATTACTTAAACTGAAATGAAAATAAATGAGTTCTAAATAGACACAAAACTAATAAAAATGACAATTTAAAACTAAAGGATAATTTTGAAATATTAATGAATACTGTTATAATATATAAAGATACTATAATAAAACTTATCATAAAGTTCATGTGAAAACATACCAAGTGCATTTTACTATCCTAATATTCTTAGGCCCTGTTTACACATAGTATTCAGATTGGATGATGCTAAATATAGAAGTAAACAGGGTGTAGCCCTCAAACTGTATTCACTTTATAGCCCTTACTCCTGTAATTGTGGACAAATGTGGGCACAGAGGACTCGGGTGTGATCCTAATTTTTATTTATTATAAATGTAATCACTGTCTTCGATAAAGTTTTGTCTATCCATTTATGGTGTTTTTTTTTTTTTTTTAAATTTTGGGGGTATTTTTGAATTTATTTACTTCAAAAAGTACATAACAAGTTTTTTTTTTTAACTACATTAAAATATCATTCCAATAAGTTCTTAGAGCTAAAACCTAAAGATGAAGTGACTTTGCCATCACCTGGTGTCTTATTTTGGCTTATTTTAGAATGCTCTAAATTACAGTTTTTCCCATTCATTTCTACTGTATGGTTGCCCATTTTTGACCCAAATACAAGATTAAGGAGTTTTTTTTTCACCCACTTAACATTGTGGAATTGAGTCAAAAACAATTGTGTGTGTTCAGGAGGCAAACTTAGGAAAAGTAGCCAAGTCTTGTACCACTCAGATCAAGGGAAGTATTTTTTTTTTTTAAATATATCAAAACTATTTTGCCCACATTTGTCCAGAATACAGTTTTAGGGTTAAAACGTTTTGAGCTTGTCCATTTTCGATCACTTCCAGTAGTCGAAAACACATTTGAACGGATTGCTTTCATAGTGTATATATGCTCATATCTTTAATTTTATCCATTGTGGAAGGAATGTAAAACACTGTGTGTGTCTGTCTGTGTGTTGTAGCTGAGGAGGATGAAGATAAAGAGGATGATTTCCGGGCTCCTCTCTATAAGACTGTGGAGATTCGAGGCATTCAAGTACGGATGAAGTGGTGCTCCACATGCCGTTTCTACAGACCCCCACGTTGCTCACACTGCTCCGTGTGTGACAACTGTGTAGAGGTACACACACCTTATTCTAGTGACTGTGTTAAGCTGTGACCTCAATGTGAGCCTTAAATAAACAAAACATTACAATAAATAGCAATTCCATTTACATAAAAATGTGACATCTTTGCATTTATTTTTACGGTCTTGTATTTTTTTTTTCTCTATAGGGCAATCTTTGTCATTAATCAGTCTGTCCACTCTTGCTCTGACTAATGCTTTGCTGAATAAACCTATCGATTTGTGTTAATTAAGTAGAGAAGTGTGTGTGCTTTGGACACCCTTAAGCTTCTCTCTCTCTCACTCTATCTATCTCTCCCCCTACAGGATTTTGATCATCACTGTCCATGGGTTAACAACTGTATCGGCCGGAGAAACTACCGTTACTTTTTCCTGTTCCTCATCTCTTTGACGGCTCACATAATGGGCGTGTTTGGCTTCGGCCTGCTCTTCATTCTCTACCACACCCAGCAGCTGGATAGAGTGCATTCGGCTGTCACGTATCCTTTTAAAACCACGTAAACATTTTTTTTATTATTTTAGGGCTGCAACAACTAATTGATAAAATCGATTATATTCGATTATGAAAAAAATGTCATTATTGATTAGTTGGTCTGATTTCGTCACAGATATTGTTTACTGGTGATTGGTTGAAACGGGCCAATCTCTGCCACTTCACTCGCGCGCTACACGGACGGTTTGAAGCACATTATCGTCTGTCTCGCAAGCTCGCTCTTGATTCTGTGAGTTTTAACCAATTTGTGGGCATCAGGGAGCCGCTATCAAAATGCGGCAGACTTCCGGAACTTCCAGGAGACTTGGGATGTCTGTATTTTGTTTCGAGCATCAGGTTGGGCAATCAGTTCACTCTCGCAACTTAAGTGATGGATTAAAATAGCGCCACCGCAGAAATAGGTTAAATTAAAACAATGTTTATAATGTGAAGCACTAAATATAAAGGCCGTTAATAACAGCAGCAGTAAAATATTGTTTTTTAGTCACTGTACTCGGTGGTTTTCAGTGAATGCTTTTGCACTAATGCATAATTTTTCCTGTCCTTTTAATCAAGCGTGTTAGATTGATGCATAAATTACCTCTATTTCGTTCTCTTTTTATTGCATTTGTCTTAAGTTTGAATTGTTTTTCAAACGCGATTTACTGCGGCTCTACGTTCAAGTGCTTGTTTTCAGTTTTTCTGTATTTATTTGATCAATTTATCCTAATAATTAAATTAATTTTAAATAAAAATTAAATGAATTATAAATTTGAGATGTTTTTAGTTTATATCTTCACATCTGAATGTGTAAATTTGTTAATGTATACATTTGTTTTAACAAAAATTATGTTAAAACATAATATGTTGGATATATATATATATATATATATATATATATATATATTACATTAATCGTGGTTGTCAACTTGTCATCAGCAATTCTCATTAAAAACAATGCAAATATTGATATTAGTAAAACTCAATTTGTGGCTTTTGCACTTTTTAAAGTACGTCTTTTACACATAAAGACCCTTGTGGCGAGCAGGACGAGGCCGATGGATGTGAGAGAGCGCCGCGAGGCCGGTGGCTTGACTCTGCCTCGTCCTGCTCGACACAACCCTGATTTAGGGTTTTATTTAGTTATAATAAACCTAAAAGCAAACAGAATTTTTTTCATCCGATTAATCAGAAAAATAATTGTTCGATTAATCGAAATAAGAAAAGAAAAATCATCCGATTAATCGATTATCGAAATTTGGCAAACATTTGAGGAAGAATTCAGCACAGTAATCTCACTCTGTGCAGTGTCTTTAGATTGAAAGCTTTACTTGATACAATTTGTATTGTGCTTTTACTTCCTTGACTTTTTATCAGTATGGCTGTCATGTGTGTCGCCGGACTTTTCTTCATTCCAGTAGCAGGCCTCACTGGTTTCCATGTCGTTCTGGTGGCAAGAGGCAGAACCACCAATGAGCAGGTTGTGACATGTGCAATCATAATCTTATGCTGCCTTGTTTGTTTTTGTTTTCCTGTCAATAATCATGTTGGTGGTGGTGAACTGGGATTAAAATCCATATTAAGCAGTTTTATAATCCTACAAAATATGACCTTCTCCCAGCCCTCCTTTAGATTGTAATCTCATCATAATCCTCTTCCCAAATCATTTTGCTGCTTTCTTTCTGCCCACCTCTCCTCCTCTTTGTGTGGACCACACTTTTGTATCTTATTGTCTCACTATTTTTCTCTAGTGCCAAATTTCAACTGTCAAATAACTGATAAAGTAACCTTTTAAGGTTATTGTTTAATGGTCAACTCCTTGTTTGTAGGTGACGGGGAAGTTCAGGGGAGGTGTGAACCCCTTCACAAATGGCTGCTTCAGGAACGTCTCGCATGTTCTGTGCAGCTCACAGGCACCCAGGTATGTCTTCAACTACATTCTTAACTTTGAGCTGTGTTGTATTTTCTGATTGAGGTTCTAACTCAGTGTTGTATTCAGATATCTGGGTAGAAAGAAGAAGGCTCAGACGGTGTCTGTTCAGCCTCCTTTTCTCCGACCGCAACTTACAGAGGCTCAACTGGCAGCCAAGGTGCTCGACAACGGAATCCATGGAGACCTACACCGGGTAAAGGAAATAATCCCAGTTTACTTCTTATCTTCAATGTTCTGTCTGCTTCTCTCCAACCTTAAAGGGGTCATCGGATGCAAAATTCACTTTTATATGGTTTTTGCATATAAATGAGTCTTTGTAGTGTGTCTTTAACATTTTAAAGCTGTGATGTACATGACATCACACAAAGATATTGAAGAAAATGTAAAAAACATTTCGGATCAATAAAACTAGGAAATAACATAAATAACTGCAGACAGGATTAGCATTTCACATGCAAATCAATTGAATCGGCTTAATTGCCTCTGCGAGTACAGCGCCACATTGATGCCCTGAAAAAATTTACAGAAACAACTAATTTACAGAATTCATTTTATCCAGAACATAGCCTACCTTTGTAATAAATAAAAGTGCAAAATTAAATAAGTCAGACTCAAGTCACAAGATACAGAACAAATGTGTGCAAAAGTGCAGGGGAACATATATTCAAAACACAAGCCACAAATAGTTAAATTAGATAACCCTGATTGATCAATAAATAAAATTAAAATGACGAAAGTATAGCCAGAATTGTCAACTTTGTCTTTTTAACTGCAGAAACAACAATGAACTGGAGCGGCAGTCTTTTTTAGCTAAACATGTTTACAGCATCCAAATTAGAACCAGCTGAAATGTTCTGTCACTTGTACCCATACCTGATCGAGAAACAAAATCCAGTCTTTCACTCTGCCTGTGTCCATTTGAGTCTTTTCAAATTGGATAAAATACATTCTAAAATGCTTAACGTGAAAAGCGTTTTAACGGCTTAATGTCCTAAGACAGTTATGTTTAAAGATCAAATTCTGTACACACCTTATTAATAAAGCATACTATACAGCCTACAGAAAAGCAGATGAGCCCAGAATATGACCGCAACACGTTTAATTACACGTTAAACGTTTTCCTCCCACAGAACCACAGATTTGTTCTTTCTATCAAATTGGTCAAACAGAATCACATATTGTTCTAAATGACTCAGGAATATTTGGCCATGAGCATTACCACTGCCTTTTTAGATGCAGATGTTCCTGTCGCTGCTCAAATCCCTAGGTCAGAGAGTGCACTAGACTATTTTGCAAGCAACTGGCTCCAATTCCCGCTCTCTGGCAGATGAAGCTAAAAAATATCTGTTTGTGCCATTTACCTTGTGATTGAGGACAGCTGACACAGACAGGCTTGCAATAATATGGCAGATATGTAGACCGGCTTTTAAACCGTCAAAAATAATTTCTTGTTCATTTAATGAAAGGTTGTGTTCTGAAATGTCTTTTGATTTATGTTCTTGAAGAACTACAGGAACTTTCTATCTGTTTGGAGCACTTTATTACAGGGTTCTGACATTTTTTAACATTGTAACATGCAGTTATGAGAAAAATGTGTTCGATTTTTGGCAGTAGATGGGTTTCTGCATTAATGATTTCTAAAATGAGAGGCTCAACTTGTAGCTTGCTGAGTTGTAAGCTCTGATAGCAAGTGGGAGAACGAAGGTACAGTGGGGCAGAGAGAGCTGCTTGATAAATTTGATCCACTGTGCAGAAACGAAAGTAACCAAGTAAAAGAGATGTGCAATCACTTTTCAGAAGTCCTGGTTTTATATCTCTGATAAGGTTGCTGAATCTTTTGGAGATGTCTCTGCTGCAACTAGTAACTCATAGAGAGTTGGCACGACAAATGGTCCAGAGACTAAAGTGTGTTCATGTTTCTACACCCAGCAACATATTTAACTATACCAAGTAGGATTGCATGGTACACCAATACAAAGCAAGTACCTTAGTACCAAAATATTTACAATATATAATTTAGCAAATTTCGTCACCTGACCAGTACAGTGTTCAGTTTGGCAGTTCAGGCAATGCAACTTTGAAGCATAAATGTTTGGGATTCACTGAATATGTTACCAAAAAAAGTATGAATAATTGCATTACGCGACCATCACTACTGCTAATATATTATATATATATATATATATATATATATATATAATCTGGTCAAGTTGGTGATATTGTCCCAAAAATTCTGTATCAATCTTACCCCAGTGCCAAATCAATGGCCTCAAACTAAAAAGTGACGTCGTTCATAAAAGACTTTGTATTCTAATACTCCCCCAAATCTTGAACCTTTTTCTTCAGCATGATGAAAAGCATTGAAGACTACATTGGCTACATTTCCATTTTTCTTATATTAGATTTAGATATAACCATTAGAAGCACAACTCCTTCCTTAATTCCAATGTTTGGATGCTGTATCTGAGTCCTTGTTTCTACATTTAGTGTGTTGTCTGCTGTTGTGTCTGTTTCTTTTATTTAATTAACCACTGCCACTGGTGCTTTATCCCTTCTCTTGCAATATTTCAGTCTAAGAGCAGTTTGGAGATGATGGAAAGTCAATCTGCTGACGCCGAGCCTCCGCCTCCACCTAAACCAGAGCTCAGATACCCTGGCCTGTCACGAGGACCTGGCGGACACCCTGAGGGTTAGAGCCAACCAGCATGATTCTGATTCATTATCATTAACATTTATCTTTTCTGCCTTATTTATTAAACTCTTTTAGCTAATTCTTTTAACTTCTGATTACAATTTTCAAAATGACTATTTGACTAGCAGTCAATAGTGTTCATTCAAGGTTTCAAAATGTAACAGCAATGATGTCATAATTGTATTTTCATGCTGAATTGTGATTATATTTAGCCATTTAGGAATAAAGAATTAATTTTTGGAATGGTTTATAAGAATGCAATTGCCTGCTGGTTTAATCTGCTTAATGTGTCCTAAAATGTGTTTAAAACTCTGAATCTGATTTCTCATGGACTTTTTTTTTTACTTTTTTGTTTGCAGAGAGTAGTCTGTTGAATAAAGCTCCGCCCACCCCCACCATGTTCAAGTACAGACCCACCTACAGCAGTCCGGGAAAGAACCACACAGCTCTTACACATGCATATGCCAACCAGGTAACTTTTCCGTGTGGATGTATGTATTGTTTATCCAAATTTAATCATTCACAGTCTGTGGTGGTGGTGGTGATTCACTGCATTTAATTTGTTGATGCGACGTCATTCACATTCTTTTGCATGACCGTTATTATTTTCATTTTACCGCATATTTTAAACCTTTCTTTTTCCTCTAACATTTTATTCAATCCATTATATTGTTTTTTCCCCTTCAATTTGGTTGACTCAGTGGCTTTCAGTTGAACAGTATCAGTAAGTTTACACTGTACTTCATTGTTTGTGTGTGTCCGTGTGTGTGTGTGTTATTGTTAATGTTCTTCTCCTTTCTCTAATATTTGTCTTTTTGTACACATCAATTAATTTTATAAATGCAGCTTGTTAATCTTGCTAATTTTCTATTTAATTGTAATTGTATTTTGATTCTCCAACTATTTAGTTTATCATCATAGTATGGATTTCATGTCTCTAGGGTTATATTATATAAAGATACTACTTTCTCAAAAGCCCACAGCATATACATAACATTTGGCACAGTCAAATATTGCCTTTCTAAAACAAAATAATAAATGTAATCTGTCCCATTTGTGTGATTAAACTCAAGTAGTGTTAATAAACCCAACACAAGCAACCCATCTGTCCTCACAGAGTGGCTGTGCAAAACGTTTTGCTAGTTTTAGCTCTGAGGGTGTGTCAATTTTGGCACTGTGGTGCTGGATTAAGATAGATTAGATAAGAAACACACTACGTAATGTGAATTTAATTGATTCTGAAAGACCAGAGGCCTCATGAATAAACATTTACTGTGAGCTTTCATTCCATTCTAAAAGTTTGTGTGCACATAGTTTAGATTTATAAAATAGTATTTCTTAGTCATTCTTACTTCAGTCGAAAAGAAATTAAGGTTTTTGATGAAAACATTCCAGGGTTTTCCTCCAAATAATGGACTTCAGTGGTAACCAAATGGTTCAAGGTCCAAAAGACAGTTTCATTGCAAACTGCAAACCGTTCAAAGGGCTTTAAACAATTTCAGACGACGAATAAGGGTCTTATCAAGCGAAACGATTGCTCATTTAAAAAAAAACAACATAAGTTTTATAAGCTCTAATGGTCGCCTTGCTCTGTTCTGTGATGCGCGTTCGTGACTCTCCTGTTCGAACTCGTTCATCAAAATGAAGGAATCTATTTTCGTGTCATTTGGTTCAGTCAATGAACGAAATGAACGAGTTGAAAATTTTGTTCATTTTGATCAACGAGTTCGAACAGGAGAGTCACGAACGCGCATCACAGAACAGAGCAAGACGACCATTTGAGCTTATAAAACGTAAACTTTTTTTTTTTATTATTAAATGATCGATCGTTTCGCTTGATAAGACCCTTATTCATTGTCTGAAATTGTTTAAAGCCCTTTGAATTTCTTTTTGACTGAAGAAAGAAAGACATGGATATCTTGGATGACATGGGGGTGAGTGAATTATCAGCAAAAGTTTTTTAAAGTTTAACTACTCGTTTAAATGGTTCCATTTTGGTTGAGCATTTAGTAGTAAAACAAACTTGAAATTAATGTGCAGAACTATATTATGTTCTGTGAAATATAGAGTTGGGTATCGGTTGGGTTTTATCTGATACCAGTACCTACTCGGTATTTTTTAAATGGTTCCGATGCCTAAACGGTTCTTGAAACGGTACTTTCAAACGAAACCGCACACACTTTGTCAAAAAAAATAATAATACCCCTTTATTTTCAGGGCCAAACTGGACACAATATTAACTTAGAATATAAATACAAGTAACATATGGTAATAATAAATAAACCAACATAAAATAAAAGTTCATATTTACAAAATATCAAATAAAACAATATTATATTAAACAATGTAATTATCCTGGAGATTAATAGAGATTACTACCAGGGTAATATAATATTGACATGGCTAAAGGTTTCCATGTTTTGTCTGCTTTAACTAGTCATGTAGGCTGAGTAAACATATGAAAGAGAACGTCTCTGTGTAACCCACGTTCTCTGAATAGGGAACGAGAGGCTGCGTTCGCTGCCAAATATCTCGCGCTGCCGACAAGCTTCCGTATAGTGCGCGTACGTCGGTGAGGGAGACAGCGAGAGACTGCGTGTTTGCGCCTCATGCCACAGACTCAGGCATTCAAATCAGGCACCGAAATGTTCATTCTAATTCGGTCTGGTTACTACCGTTTACGTCAGAACCGGTTCCCTATTGGCACCGAGTTTCGGTACCCAATCCTAGTGAAATAATATACCTGCGAGTTAAATGGATAAAAAAATATCCAGTCACTCAGGTCTAAAATAAAAAACAACAACAGGGTAAATGTCAAATTTGCTTGCATCTTTTATACATGAGGCCTTAGGGCTTATTCACCTCCCAGTAGATGTTGTGGTCTTTTGACTTTTTATGGTTGCTCATGTGGTGTGCCTTGTTGAGACAAAAGGCAAAAATGACGTGTACAGTGCTCTGCCCTTAGTGCTTCCAAGTTCGTTGCCAATCCTTCAGTGTTCCCTGCTTTCCAAGCTTAGCCTCGCTTTTCTGTAATGCTGGCTCTTTATTATAGCTATAGAATACACTTTACCAAATCATCTGTCCCCAGTGGCCCACATGATCCTATAATGGAGTTTGTCCTATATCTCCCATTTGAATTTGGCTTTCAGATTTCTCTTGTAACTTTATAAACTCTTCTGCTTCCTGTCTCTCTCTCGCTCTCTCTGTAGATGAGTCGTGGGGACAGTCTTAAAGAGTCCTCTTCCTCTCTCCTCCAGTCCAGTCAGCAGTCAGGCTATCGCTCTGAGCCCAGTCTGGATGGGTGTGAGGTGGGCGGAGCGGAGCGAAGCGGGGCCGAGCGAACAGGTGGGGGCCCTGGAGGACCTCCATCCTCAGGGATCCCAGGATACTCTCTAGGAGGGCGCTCGTACCCCTCCTTCTCTGATCCTACGGTGCTCGCCGGAGGGGCCTCTCGGTCCTCCAGTGTTCGCTCTTCCCACAATGCCCCACCATCTGAGGCTACCACCTCCACCAGCTACAAAAGCTTAGCCAATCAGACGCCACCACCGGCTCATCGGAACGGCAGTCTTTCGTACGATAGTCTGCTCACACCTTCCGAAAGCCCAGAATTTGAATCCGCGGCACCAGAGATGACGCCAGGGCGACCGCGCGCGCCAGTAGTTGGATACAGTTCGCCCTTCCTGTCAGCACAGATCTCCCAGCAACGGGAGGCTGAACTCCACCAGCCGTCTGCCTCCAGCACCGTCCTCCTCGCCTCTCCACAGCATGCCGTCTATCTACATGGCTCCACTTCTTCCCCTCCCGCTCCGCCTGAACGCGAGCGAGAACGCCTGCTGCACGACTCGCAACCGCACCACCACCACCACCACCACCACCATCACCACCATCACCACCGGCCTCCTCGCTTTTCTCGACCTCCACTGCTCTCTGACTCGGGCCCGTCTCAGCCCTCGTATCCATACCGCACACGCTCCACTGACACGCCCCTGCCAACCACCACCCACCCTCCACTCTCGCCACACCCCCCGCCACTGGGGAAGTCCCTGTCTTACTCTAGCGCTGCCGCTGCAGAGATGCAGTACCGCCTGGTCCGCAAAGCCTCGGCCTCGGTCGGGGGAGGGGGCATACAGGCGCCAAAGTGAGTAACTCCCCCACAACCTTACGACGCTCTGCGCAGCACTGCCTCCTTCCTCCTACTCTTCCTCCTCCTCCTCCCAGACTCCTGTGAGTGTATCTCTTTCACTTCTTTCTTCCTACATCTTTTTCCCACTAGTCTAAACTCCTTCAGTAATTTTATACTTTCTGCTACTTGGTTTCTTTGTGTTGAATGTTTGTTGATCAAAATTTAAGCATACAATTCTTTCCATTCTAAATTCCATTCAGGACATTATAGCCTCGGCCAGACTTTCAGTCCAAATCTTTTTTGTTCATATCCGATTGGAATCCGATTGTATTTAGCAAAATGTCACATAAAATGTGATTTATTTTTAATTTACAGATCAGTTTCGAGCAGTGTTGGGTGTAACTAATTACTAAGTAATTAGTTACTGTAATTTAATTTCTTTTCCCTTGAAAATGTAATGTAATTAATGTAAAGGGATTACTCTTAATTTTTCTATAATTTAATTACAGTTACTTGTGATGTAATTGAGGTAAAGATCAATCCGATCTCACAGCGATTCGTATGCATTTTATGAGGTGTCGAAATTCGTACAAATATAAATTAGCCATCTTGTAAAATATGTATGAAAAAAGTGTGAAATGTCATGAGATCAGACGTAAAACAATAGTGAGTTTAACATCAAAAATGTATTGTCTGATGTTAAAAAGTATGTTTTTATAATGTAACCTTCTCCATCTTGGTCAGTGTTAGGGTAATTCATGTTATTTTATAGTATTTATTTGAAAGAATTAAACAAATTCATGTCTATCCTTGTATTATTCAGCTGGTTGAGATGGATATGGGGTTTTAAAGTAATTAGTGATTAAATACTTTTTAGAGAGAGTAATTAGTACAGTAATCTAATTACACTGTTGAAGAGGTAATTAGTAACTAGTAATTAATTACTTTTTTAGAGTAACTTACCCAACACTGGTTTCGTGCTACATATATTTCAAGCTATATATATATTGTCTGAAATCCTATTCAAATTACATTTCTGGAAATCCATTTTAGTTTGACCGGTCTGATTTTGCAGGGTTTGCGACTTTCTCATGCCACATAAACCATAAATGTGTTAGACGTTGTTATAGGAAACCTGTTGAAAGTTCCTGCTGAATCAAGGTAGCCCAGTGCGGCGGCTATACGTTGTCCCGTTGTAAATAAGACAACATCTGTATTGCAAACACCTCCATGTTGCTGCTGTTGTGGTTTTTACCTTATACCTAATAAACGCAAAGTCATTGCCATAGAAACTAATGCAGATATTCCGGAAAACGAAAGAGCACCACGGCCACGGGACGCACAAATCAGATCCGAACAGTCGCGAATCGCGATACACTAGATCTACGTTTACATAGACACCTTTTGGTTCAATCGGAATTCATTCATTACGATTGATGAATCTGAACGTAGTGTTTACATGAACGCTAAATAAAGTGATTGATATGCGCGTTTATATGTCACTAGCTTCAAATCGGAATTGATTTTTTGACATGCGCTCACTACAGTTTCTCTCTGTTTGCACATACTATTCTATTCTCCTGCATTGCTGTTTTTCTTTGTTTTAAAGGACTGATTTAATATTTATCTGTTTCGGGTCCTGATTAAGAGACAACGTACAAATGAACCGTTGTGCCGTGGGATTATATTTATCAAGCAGTAAAAACGCCTCTTCCCAAGCCGAAAACAAGCATCTGTGAATGAGAGTGTGAAGTGAGGGCTGATGGGACAACACTGTCCTGCAGCACTTCACAGACAATAAGTGGTAGGAGAATTTGTAGAATGACACGACAATCATTTATGACACTTCATTCAAAATGACAACAGCTCGCTCCATACGTCATTACACAATTTCTACGTCATTGCACATGCGCAGTAATTTCTAATTTCGGTTTTCTGATGAAGTGTTTACATGTCCTTTAGATCAGACTATAAAAGGTCTACACCAAAATTGGATCAGTAAAGGTGTTTATATGAAGGCTTTTCAGTCCGACTGGGCCGATTATTTGGTTAAGCATGTGAGCGTAGCCAGCGTGGACCGTCAATATTTTAGATCAGATTCCAATCGGATACACACATAAGTGGATTTGGACTGACAGAATGTGACTAACGTCATGAATGAGTGACGGTTCAGACTAATGTATGCATGTTTAAAATACAGTAATGCCTCTGTTGTCTCATATACCTTAAGTTCAGTGCCTTGGCAAGATGTGAGCCAAGAAACAAATAAAGCACGTCTGTATGGAAAGAGCGGATAGAAAACTAGAAGTGTCCTGACATTATGCTGCTGCTTCTGAAGATAAAACTGGATATTGTCTACACTAGAATAATCAAACCCAATTTCTTCACTGGCAAAATGACCAGAGCCAGACAGAGTGCTTCATCACTCTGCTCATTATAGAGGTCTGGAAAAAGCATGCTTTGCTTAGTTAATAGTCAGCATTTTAAAGGCAACATAATTGACTTGGTCTCCACTAAGAAGCAGAGAAGGAATCTAATTAATTAACCAAAGTTAGCATGTATCTATTGTTATTTGGAAACAAACCAAGGCACAGACAGTGAGCCCTCATCATTTACAGACATTTCAGTGGCATCCTGATAGGCAGAGCTGATGGTTATAATAAACCTGCAGTGCTTCGGTGCTTGAGATAATGATTTCCTTTCCAAATTGTGCGGCAGAGAAATTGAAATTCACTGGCAGGCGTGGCTGGATTTGCCACTTCAGCTAAACTATTTTTACCGCTGTTTTCTGAACTGAGACCTATTCTGGGAGGCTTTTAACTATAATTTGTTTGTCATAGCCACGGGAATTTGAAATATCCTGTGATGCATTTCTTTGTTGATTTACCATTGCAGTTCTTTATTGTGTGTTGTGATTTACTGTTGATTGTAATTTTGTATTGTAGCGCTTTAATCTTTTTTTTCTTTTTCGTTTTTTTGTGTGGCAGTGAAACTTGCAAATGACACTCTTATGATGACTTATGATCACTCTTAAACAACACATTTAACATCAAGATTCTTTATTTGAACATTTATTATGATTATTAATGTTTTTTTGTGGAACTGTGATCCATTTTGGGATTCTTTGATGAATTAAGTTTATTTTTAAATCGTCAAATTCGTCATTTTTTTTCCCGCAATTTAAAGGCCTGTTCACATATCGTGTCTTTTGCGCGCTCAAGTTCGTTATTTCAAATGTAGGCTCGCGGTATGCGCGCTCATAATGGAAGCGACACGGTCGCGTCCGTGCCACATCGAGATAAAAACATCTCAACTTTTCAGAATGCCGCAAGCACACCATAAGCGCACAGTAGGTCACGTGACAAGAACCAACTGGAGCGCAACCGCCCTAGCGCTTTGGAAAAACGAGAATGGTTTTCTGAATGGTATTACGGTTTTCTCCTGATTAAACATTTAATATAACTGAATAAATGTTTTTTAAAGTTGTTTTATTGATATGATGAACAGCCGTTTATCTATTCACAAAACTTAGTTTACTCAGTGTATCGTTTTATTTAGGTGTAACCCTACATGTGGCAACTGTGTTAAAACCATACTGTACACTGATAACAGCAGCTGAAGTTTGCTGCAATTACAAAGCCTATATTTTTTTATTTTTTTTTACTTTATACACGTTTGTCTTAGACAAAATAGCATCCAAATAACTGGCTACTATATACACAAACGGCGCTGGCACTGGTTTATGTTCTTGATCAAATCGAAAAATTATTTCATTAAGTATATATACATGAAAAATAAATTTACAACATTAGTACATATTCAAATAGAACTCGACCGATATAGGATTTTGAAGTCCGATACCGATACAAATATTTATTGGTTTTAAAATCCGATATTCCGATATATCGCCCGATATTTTTTTAATTATTATTTCAGAAATGCGCAACAAATTGTAAAACATACATTTTCAATATAACAGGCCAAGGAGAGATGATGCGTCTCATTGCTATAGCTGTCACGCGCTATTAAAGAAATACTTCAGTCACATTGTCAAAATTTAAAAGGACTACTCCGTAACAACATAACGAAACTATTACTAGCTAATTCCGCTTCACTCTCGGCTTATTTAACAGCAGCAAAACTGGACATGATAGTCACAAATTTTGTTTGAGTTAAGAGAACTGATGCAGATGTTCTTTTAATTGGTATTTAAGCAATTTATGTCTTGTGACCAACTCAACGAGTGTTGCCAACAGGGACTGTGTAGAGTGCCCTCTGGTGGACAAAGTATACAACTCCAACACTCATGACATGGTTCAAGTGTGTTTCCTCCGTTTTTTATTTTATTTTTGAAATATTCATTTATCGGCCATTATAATTGCCAATACCGATAGTTTGGAAAATGCCTGCCGATATATCGGTCTGGCTCTATATACAAATTCAGGTCCAAAATGTTTGTACGGATTTGTCATAGACACAAAATAGCATAGCTAACTAAGTGGCTATAAAGCCAGCACTGGCATTTGATCAAACTTGCTGAATAAAACTTGTCATTTCTTTAAAAAATATAAAAACTTTATGATCCCAAACTTTTGAACAGTAGTGTATTTACTATACAAATGTACATACTAATGCAAACACTTCTCTAATTTCCAAGTTTTTCTCTGTTTCTTTGCTTTAGGGACGAGATTCAGATGAAGTCATATAGCCGGACGAACGGGCAGCCGAAGCCACCGTTTAACCCCTCGTCCCCCTCTCATCCTGCCAGCGTGTCGACTCGCCCAGGTCAGGCATATTCCAGTGCTGGCTCTTCTCAGAGCCCCGCTCACAAGCCTGGAGGTGGGGTGAAGAAGGTGACGGGCGTCGGAGGGACCACTTATGAGATATCGGTGTGAGAGAGCTGGTGTTGGACTTTTTTTCTTCACCAACATAGCGGAGAAAATCACGTGTGGCAGACTCATTGGTGCCCAAGGGAAAGATATGGATTTTTTTTTTTTTTTTTTCAAAATAGAAATCAATGCTGACCAGCAGGTTTTGGTTGGATATGACATGTAGGATGAGGAGGAGGATCATGGGGGGCCTTTCAAGCCATGACATAATAGAACTTCAAGACTCTTCATCAGTAAGGAGCTGTAACACATAACTGGTGTGACGGCAAAGGACCGGATTTGCCTTTAAAAAAAGATTTTTATCTGACATAAATGTGTAAATTGTTCTGTATAGAGAAAATATGGTCACCGGTTTAGTTTTTTTTTTTCACAGAGTGGAATTTGATTTTTTTTCGAAAGGGGACCTGTGGCATTCAGTAGCCATTTCAGACCACTGTGATTGGCATGCGATAATGTATCCAATCAGCACCAGGGAAGCAAAACGGTAGAAAAGAAATGGACTAATGCATTATTTAAATGACAGCAGCCTTTTCAAATTAGTGTTTTCAGAGTAATTGCCTTGGAAATTCAAGGAAGAAATGTTTTTATTTAATTTTATATGACTTTATAAATAGTTATTGATAAGATCAAAAAAAATTTTGTTGTTTTTTTACAAAGGCTGATATTTGTTCTCTATGAACTTAAATCGTATAGAGGGAAGAAGAGCTGGTGGCACTCTAGATCAGTCAAAGGGTTGCTCGTAGCATAAAAATGCTTTTGGCATTGGACCTGTGGGACATATTTCAAATTGTATCCTGTAAACATTGATTGTTTGCCTCTTAGGTATGATTATTATTATTGTTTTATTAATACATGAGAGGCAAATCTCACTGGTGGCCTTAATTAGCCAGCCATGTAGGATTTAAAGCTTTCTTCTCACGGTGCCACTGAACACTGGGTAACCATATCAGTGATTGGATGGCAGTTGAGCCAGTCAGAGGAAGTTAGCTGTCAATATGAATCAGTGAAAGCCTTTTATTTTTTATTATTTAATTCTTACCTAGTACATTCAAAAAGATTGTGACATTTTGCAAGACTCATTTCAATCATCGTCTGTCTTGTAGGGTGTATTGATCAACATTTAGATCAGGGCTGACCAATCAGGGGACAGAAGTTATTTGCTGGGTGATACAAAAGCCAATGAATACACTTCTAGGAATATTTTGGATCAAAAGATGGACTGGGGGAGAGAAAGAAAAGAACGTGTACTGTATAGTTCAGTGTGAGTGAGCATGGTTGTGAATATGTGTGTGTGTGTGTGTGTGTGTGTGTGTGTGAGAGAGAGAGAGAGAGAGAGAGAGAGAGAGAGAGAGAGAGAGTATTGGTAATAAACTCTTTATAAATCAGTTGTGCCTTTTGTGCATTGCTTATTTTTGTAATGCATAAACTTTGGAAATGTATAAACCATTTATGTCCATGAATGTTTTTTTCTGTCCAGTCTCAAATCTTTGAAAGCCTGTTGTCAATGTAGACATCAGAAAAAGGGTCTACAACATTTGAGTTTAGCTAAAAATACTGTAAGTTTTAGTGTTTTAGTATTTGTGCAATGATCTCCACTGACAGGAAAATATATTATACTGTATTAAATGTATACAGAGGCATCAAAGATACATAAACTGTAAAAGGTATTTATACACTTTCAGGTTGGGAAATATCCTATTAATGTGACAAATGACTCCTGTGGTTACTTTAAGAAATTAGTTCTGAAAGAATGTCTAGCATTATTTGTTTGCAGATGCAACTTTAATGTATATTTTTGGTAGCCACTGCACATTGGAGTCACCATGGAGGAGGATGCCTTCAATTTCATCTCAAATTCAGTGCTTTAGTGAGTGATTTAGATGTGCTTGGTTCAGCTTTTGGGTCCAAATACTCCCTGGTTGTTCTGTTGACTCTGAATTTGAAGGGACTGGATTAAATGTACAAGCTACACCGAACAGGGCGCGATGAACAAAGTGTTTTATTGGAATGGCAAAAAAAACTTTCCATCCACAACCACTCAAAGCACTTGGTCATCTTTCAATCATCAATTCATTAAAGATTAGTGAAAATCAACAATTCGTGAGCTTAGAATTATAAGGTTCTATCTCCACTTTTGGTCGAAATTGAGTTTTTGACATAATCTGATCCATTAGGTGTTTATTAATGCCTGTGTGGTGTTATTTTTGTAAAAAAAAAAAAATATTTTGTTAGTAGTTATTAATAAAATAAAAAGGTTCCATCTCACAAAAAAAAAAATGAGTTGGGATTATAAGGTTCTATCTCCAGTAGATTCAATATCCAATCAAAACCCTGAATGAACACGGACGGACCAATCAAAACCCACCTCTTAGCTCTGTAGCCTGACAAGATTGTGAGTAAGATTGTGTTTTGTATAAACACTGCTTTGTTTTGCGGTACTGGAAAAGTATCTGAAACCAACGGCACAGATAGAAAATGTGGCATAAAGACAACTACAGAGAAAATAATTTTATACGAAAAACACCCTTCAATTTAGGAAGTACTGTGCAGGTACTAAGCAATGCAATTGTCAGGTATTAGGTGTTTATTAATGCCTGTGTGGTGTTATTTTTGTAAAAAAAATAAAAAAAATTGTTAGTAGTTATTAATAAAATACAAAGGTTCCATCTCACAAAACATTAACCAAGTTGGGATTATAAGGTTCTATCTCCAGTAGATTCAATATCCAAGCAATGCAACTGTGACTGTTTATCCTGTTGAGTCCTGGACAGTGCCTCAGTGGGTCCCATTGTCTAATCTGTCTAATATTTATCCATGTTCAAGTACATGCCTGCAGTTGACAAAGCATAGGCTACTACAAGGCAGTATTTAGAAAGTAAAGATAGAAGGTTGGAAAGAGTCATGACAACATAAATTACATAACGAAGTACATCATACATAACAAAACAGACATACAGAATAATAAGAGATGAAAACATAATTTTCATGATGTTACAATATTTTGTGTTAATCTACTAAATTAAACGTTTTTAATGTAAGATGCTTCCTAAATGTTTTTTTTTACAGTACAGAGGAGTGAGGTGTAGTATTGTGTAATTACTCCATGTCCATGTTCTTTGAAAATATTTTTTTTTCTTACAAACTTGCTTGTTTGGCTTTGATACTATACTATTATATTATATGATCAATGGTTCTATACAATTATTCTTTGAAATGTGGGGTTTTATTTGTAAAAGTGGAGATAGAACATTATAATTTCAAACAGAATCAGAGCTCTCAGACTTAAAAGGTTCTATCTCCATTGGGGTCATCTTAAAAAATCCCATTTCCAAATGTGCCAGGATTTTGATATTTTATTCACAAAGTACCTGTAGGGTGATGGTCTTGTTGAGCTATAATAGAAGATTATACTACATAACAGTTTTGCCAGCTGGGATGTAAAAACTTTGATGCTCAATATCTCAGAACTACCCTAAACGGAGATAGAACCTTATAATTCTAAGCTCACGAGCTCTAGACCCTTCCAGAGCTGAGATATCGAAACTCAAAAATTCGACCCGAAAAAAAAAATGACAGTGGTACCCCTTTCGTTTTTTTTTTTTGGGCGAAAAATTAGGTTTCTTCAATCTTCTCAAAACTCTGGATTCTGATAGAGGGCCATGAGACTTAAACCTGGCCACAAAAATGGAAGCTTTAGACCCTTCCAGAGCTGAGATATCGAAACTCAAAAATTCAACCCGAAAAAAAAACGACAGTGGTACCCCTTTCGTTTTTTTTTTTTTGGGCGAAAAATTAAGTTTCTTCAATCTTCTCAAAACTCTGGATTCTGATAGAGGGCCATGAGACTTAGACCTGAGTGCAAAAATGGAGGCTCTAGACCCTTCCAGAGCTGAGATATCGAAACTCAAAAATTCGACCCGAAAAAAAAAACGACAGTGGTACCCCTTTCGTTTTTTTTTTCCGGGCGAAAAATTAAGTTTCTCCAATCTTCTCAAAACTCTGGATTCTGATAGAGGGCCATGAGACTTAAACTTGGCCGCAAAACTGGAAGCTCTAGACCCTTCCAGAGCTGAGATATCGAAACTCAAAAATTCGACCCGAAAAAAAAACGACAGTGGTACCCCTTTCATTTTTTTTTTCAGGCGAAAAATTAAGTTTCTCCAATCTTCTCAAAACTCTGGATTCTGATAGAGGGCCATGAGACTTAAACCTGGCCGCAAAAATGGGAGCTCTAGACCCTTCCAGAGCTGAGATATCGAAACTCAAAAATTCGACCCGAAAAAAAAAACGACAGTGGTACCCCTTTCGTTTTTTTTTTTTGGGCGAAAAATTAAGTTTCTTCAATCTTCTCAAAACTCTGGATTCTGATAGAGGGCCATGAGACTTAAACCTGGCCAAAAAAATGGAAGCTCTAGAACCTTCCAGAGCTGAGATATCGAAACTCAAAAATTCAACCCGAAAAAAAAACGACAGTGGTACCCCTTTCGGTTTTTTTTTTGGGCGAAAAATTAAGTTTCTTCAATCTTCTCAAAACTCTGGATTCTGATAGAGGGCCATGAGACTTAGACCTGAGTGCAAAAATGGAAGCTCTAGACCCTTCCAGAGCTGAGATATCGAAACTCAAAAATTCGTTGTTTTTTTCGGGCGAAAAATTAAGTTTCTCCAATCTTCTCAAAACTCTGGATTCTGACAGAGGGCCATGAGACTTAAACCTGGCCGTAAAAATGGAAGCTCTAGACCCTTCCAGAGCTGAGATATCGAAACTCAAAAATTCGACCCGAAAAAAAAACGACAGTGGTACCCCTTTCGTTTTTTTTTTTTTGGGCGAAAAATTAAGTTTCTTCAATCTTCTCAAAACTCTGGATTCTGATAGAGGGCCATGAGACTTAGACCTGAGTGCAAAAATGGAGGCTCTAGACCCTTCCAGAGCTGAGATATCGAAACTCAAAAATTCGACCCGAAAAAAAAAACGACAGTGGTACCCCTTTCGTTTTTTTTTTCCGGGCGAAAAATTAAGTTTCTCCAATCTTCTCAAAACTCTGGATTCTGATAGAGGGCCATGAGACTTAAACTTGGCCGCAAAACTGGAAGCTCTAGACCCTTCCAGAGCTGAGATATCGAAACTCAAAAATTCGACCCGAAAAAAAAACGACAGTGGTACCCCTTTCATTTTTTTTTTCGGGCGAAAAATTAAGTTTCTCCAATCTTCTCAAAACTCTGGATTCTGATAGAGGGCCATGAGACTTAAACCTGGCCGCAAAAATGGGAGCTCTAGACCCTTCCAGAGCTGAGATATCGAAACTCAAAAATTCGACCCGAAAAAAAAAACGACAGTGGTACCCCTTTCGTTTTTTTTTTTTGGGCGAAAAATTAAGTTTCTCCAATCTTCTCAAAACTCTGGATTCTGACAGAGGGCCATGAGACTTAAACCTGGCCGTAAAAATGGAAGCTCTAGACCCTTCCAGAGCTGAGATATCGAAACTCAAAAATTCGACCCGAAAAAAAAACGACAGTGGTACCCCTTTTGTTTTTTTTTTGTCGGGCGAAAAATTAAGTTTCTCCAATCTTCTCAAAACTCTGGATTCTGATAGAGGGCCATGAGACTTAAACCTGGCCGCAAAAATGGAAGCTCTAGACCCTTCCAGAGCTGAGATATCGAAACTCAAAAATTCAACCCGAAAAAAAAACGACAGTGGTACCCCTTTCATTTTTTTTTTTCGGGCGAAAAATTAAGTTTCTTCAATCTTCTCAAAACTCTGGATTCTGATAGAGGGCCATGAGACTTCAACTTGGCCGCAAAAATGGAAGCTCTAGACCCTTCCAGAGCTGAGATATCGAAACTCAAAAATTCGACCCGAAAAAACAACAACAGTGGAACCCCTTTCATTTTTTTTTTTTGGGCGAAAAATTAAGTTTCTCCAATCTTCTCAAAACTCTGGATTCTGATAGAGGGCCATGAGACTTAAACCTGGCCGCAAAAATGGAAGCTATAGACCCTTCCAGAGCTGAGATATCGAAACTCAAAAATTCAACCCGAAAAAAAAACGACAGTGGCACCCCTTTCGGTTTTTTTTTGGGCGAAAAATTAAGTTTCTCCAATCTTCTCAAAACTCTGGATTCTGATAGAGGGCCATGAGACTTAAACCTGGCCGCAAAAATGGAAGCATTAGACCCTTCCAGAGCTGAGATATCGAAACTCAAAAATTCGACTCGAAAAAAAAAACGACAGTGGTACCCCTTTCGTTTTTTTTTTCGGGCGAAAAATTAAGTTTCTCCAATCTTCTCAAAACTCTGGATTCTGATAGAGGGCCATGAGACTTAAACTTGGCCGCAAAAATGGAAGCTCTAGACCCTTCCAGAGCTGAGATATCGAAACTCAAAAATTCAACCCGAAAAAAAAACGACAGTGGTACCCCTTTCGTTTTTTTTTTTTGGGCGAAAAATTAAGTTTCTTCAATCTTCTCAAAAATCTGGATTCTGATAGAGGGCCATGAGACTTAAACCTGGCCGCAAAAATGGAAGCTCTAGACCCTTCCAGAGCTGAGATATTGAAACTCAAAAATTCAACCTGAAAAAAAAAACGACAGTGGTACCCCTTTCGTTTTTTTTTTTCGGGCGAAAAATTAAGTTTCTCCAATCTTCTCAAAACTCTGGATTCTGATAGAGGGCCATGAGACTTAAACCTGGCCGCAAAAATGGAAGCTCTAGACCCTTCCAGAGCTGAGATATCGAAACTCAAAAATTCGACCTGAAAAAAAAAACGACAGTGGTACCCCTTTCGTTTGTTTTTTTTCGGGCGAAAAATTAAGTTTCTCCAATCTTCTTAAAACTCTGGATTCTGATAGAGGGCCATGAGACTTAAACCTGGCCACAAAAATTGAAGCTCTAGACCCTTCCAGAGCTGAGATATCGAAACTCAAAAAAATCGACCCCAAAAAAAAAAGACAGTGGTACCCCTTTCGGTTTTTTTTTCGGGCGAAAAATTAAGTTTCTCCAATCTTCTCAAAACTCTGGATTCTGATAGAGGGCCATGAGACTTAAACCTGGCCGCAAAAATGGAAGCTCTAGACCCTTCCAGAGCTGAGATATCGAAACTCAAAAATTCGTTTTTTTTTTTTTCGGGCGAAAAATTAAGTTTCTCCAATCTTCTCAAAACTCTGGATTCTGACAGAGGGCCATGAGACTTAAACCTGGCCGCAAAAATGGAAGCTCTAGACCCTTCCAGAGCTGAGATATCGAAACTCAAAAATTCAACCCGAAAAAAAAACGACAGTGGTACCCCTTTCGTTTTTTTTTTTTGGGCGAAAAATTAAGTTTCTTCAATCTTCTCAAAACTCTGGATTCTGATAGAGGGCCATGAGACTTAAACCTGGCCGCAAAAATGGAAGCTCTAGACCCTTCCAGAGCTGAGATATCGAAACTCAAAAATTCGACCCGAAAAAAAAAACGACAGTGGTACCCCTTTCATTTTTTTTTTCGGGCGAAAAATTAAGTTTCTCCAATCTTCTCAAAACTCTGGATTCTGATAGAGGGCCATGAGACTTAAACCTGGCCGCAAAAATGGGAGCTCTAGACCCTTCCAGAGCTGAGATATCGAAACTCAAAAATTCGACCCGAAAAAAAAAACGACAGTGGTACCCCTTTCGTTTTTTTTTTTTGGGCGAAAAATTAAGTTTCTTCAATCTTCTCAAAACTCTGGATTCTGATAGAGGGCCATGAGACTTAAACCTGGCCAAAAAAATGGAAGCTCTAGAACCTTCCAGAGCTGAGATATCGAAACTCAAAAATTCAACCCGAAAAAAAAACGACAGTGGTACCCCTTTCGGTTTTTTTTTGGGCGAAAAATTAAGTTTCTTCAATCTTCTCAAAACTCTGGATTCTGATAGAGGGCCATGAGACTTAGACCTGAGTGCAAAAATGGAAGCTCTAGACCCTTCCAGAGCTGAGATATCGAAACTCAAAAATTCGTTGTTTTTTTCGGGCGAAAAATTAAGTTTCTCCAATCTTCTCAAAACTCTGGATTCTGACAGAGGGCCATGAGACTTAAACCTGGCCGTAAAAATGGAAGCTCTAGACCCTTCCAGAGCTGAGATATCGAAACTCAAAAATTCGACCCGAAAAAAAAACGACAGTGGTACCCCTTTTGTTTTTTTTTGTCGGGCGAAAAATTAAGTTTCTCCAATCTTCTCAAAACTCTGGATTCTGATAGAGGGCCATGAGACTTAAACCTGGCCGCAAAAATGGAAGCTCTAGACCCTTCCAGAGCTGAGATATCGAAACTCAAAAATTCGACTCGAAAAAAAAAACGACAGTGGTACCCCTTTCGTTTTTTTTTTTCGGGCGAAAAATTAAGTTTCTCCAATCTTCTCAAAACTCTGGATTCTGATAGAGGGCCATGAGACTTAAACCTGGCCGCAAAAATGGAAGCTCTAGACCCTTCCAGAGCTGAGATATCGAAACTCAAAAATTCGACTCGAAAAAAAAAACGACAGTGGTACCCCTTTCGTTTTTTTTTTCGGGCGAAAAATTAAGTTTCTCCAATCTTCTCAAAACTCTGGATTCTGATAGAGGGCCATGAGACTTAAACTTGGCCGCAAAAATGGAAGCTCTGGACCCTTCCAGAGCTGAGATATCGAAACTCAAAAATTCGACTCGAAAAAAAACGACAGTGGTACCCCTTTCGTTTTTTTTTTTTTGGGCGAAAAATTAAGTTTCTTCAATCTTCTCAAAACTCTGGATTCTGATAGAGGGCCATGAGACTTAAACCTGGCCGCAAAAATGGAAGCTCTAGACCCTTCCAGAGCTGAGATATCGAAACTCAAAAATTCGACTCGAAAAAAAAAACGACAGTGGTACCCCTTTTGTTTTTTTTTGTCGGGCGAAAAATTAAGTTTCTCCAATCTTCTCAAAACTCTGGATTCTGATAGAGGGCCATGAGACTTAAACCTGGCCGCAAAAATGGAAGCTCTAGACCCTTCCAGAGCTGAGATATCGAAACTCAAAAATTCGACTCGAAAAAAAAAACGACAGTGGTACCCCTTTCGTTTTTTTTTTTCGGGCGAAAAATTAAGTTTCTCCAATCTTCTCAAAACTCTGGATTCTGATAGAGGGCCATGAGACTTAAACTTGGCCGCAAAAATGGAAGCTCTAGACCCTTCCAGAGCTGAGATATCGAAACTCAAAAATTCAACCCGAAAAAAAAACGACAGTGGTACCCCTTTCGTTTTTTTTTTTTTGGGCGAAAAATTAAGTTTCTTCAATCTTCTCAAAAATCTGGATTCTGATAGAGGGCCATGAGACTTAAACCTGGCCGCAAAAATGGAAGCTCTAGACCCTTCCAGAGCTGAGATATTGAAACTCAAAAATTCAACCTGAAAAAAAAAACGACAGTGGTACCCCTTTCGTTTTTTTTTTCGGGCGAAAAATTAAGTTTCTCCAATCTTCTCAAAACTCTGGATTCTGATAGAGGGCCATGAGACTTAAACCTGGCCGCAAAAATGGAAGCTCTAGACCCTTCCAGAGCTGAGATATCGAAACTCAAACATTCAACCTGAAAAAAAAAACGACAGTGGTACCCCTTTCGTTTTTTTTTTCGGGCGAAAAATTAAGTTTCTGCAATCTTCTCAAAACTCTGGATTCTGATAGAGGGCCATGAGACTTAAACCTGGCCGCAAAAATGGAAGCTCTAGACCCTTCCAGAGCTGAGATATCGAAACTCAAAAATTCGACCCGAAAAAAAAAACGACAGTGGTACCCCTTTCGTTTTTTTTTTTTTGGGCGAAAAATTAAGTTTCTTCAATCTTCTCAAAACTCTGGATTCTGATAGAGGGCCATGAGACTTAAACCTGGCCGCAAAAATGGAAGCTCTAGACCCTTCCAGAGCTGAGATATCGAAACTCAAAAATTCAACCCGAAAAAAAAACCACAGTGGTACCCCTTTCGGGTTTTTTTTTGGGCGAAAAATTAAGTTTCTCCAATCTTCTCAAAACTCTGGATTCTGATAGAGGGCCATGAGACTTAAACCTGGCCGCAAAAATGGAAGCTCTAGACCCTTCCAGAGCTGGGATATCGAAACTCAAAAATTCAACCCGAAAAAAAAAAACGACAGTGGTACCCCTTTCGTTTTTTTTTTTTTGGGCGAAAAATTAAGTTTCTCCAATCTTCTCAAAACTCTGGATTCTGATAGAGGGCCATGAGACTTAAACCTGGCCGCAAAAATGGAAGCTCTAGACCCTTCCAGAGCTGAGATATCGAAACTCAAAAATTCAACCCGAAAAAAAAACGACAGTGGTACCCCTTTCGTTTTTTTTTTGGGCGAAAAATTAAGTTTCTCTAATCTTCTCAAAACTCCGGATTCTGATAGAGGGCCATGAGACTTAAACCTGGCCGCAAAAATGGAAGCTCTAGACCGTTCTTGAGCTGAGATATCGAAACTCAAAAATTCGACCCAAAAAAAAAAACGACAGTGGTACCCCTTTTTTTTTTTTTGTCGGGCGAAAAATTAAGTTTCTCCAATCTTCTCAAAACTCTGGATTCTGATAGAGGGCCATGAGACTTAAACCTGGCCGCAAAAATGGAAGCTCTAGACCCTTCCAGAGCTGAGATATCGAAACTCAAAAATTCGACTCGAAAAAAAAAAACGACAGTGGTACCCCTTTCGTTTTTTTTTTCGGGCGAAAAATTAAGTTTCTCCAATCTTCTCAAAACTCTGGATTCTGATAGAGGGCCATGAGACTTAAACTTGGCCGCAAAAATGGAAGCTCTAGACCCTTCCAGAGCTGAGATATCGAAACTCAAAAATTCGACCCGAAAAAAAAAACGACAGCGGTACCCCTTTCATTTTTTTTTTCGGGCGAAAAATTAAGTTTCTCCAATCTTCTCAAAACTCTGGATTCTGATAGAGGGCCATGAGACTTAAACTTGGCTGCAAAAATGGAAGCTCTAGACCCTTCCAGAGCTGAGATATCGAAACTCAAAAATTCGACCCGAAAAAAAAACGACAGTGGTACCCCTTTCATTTTTTTTTTTGGGCGAAAAATTAAGTTTCTCCAATCTTCTCAAAACTCTGGATTCTGATAGAGGGCCATGAGACTTAAACTTGGCCGCAAAAATGGAAGCTCTAGACCCTTCCAGAGCTGAGATATCGAAACTCAAAAATTCGACTCGAAAAAAAAAACGACAGTGGTACCCCTTTCGTTTTTTTTTTTCGGGCGAAAAATTAAGTTTCTCCAATCTTCTCAAAACTCTGGATTCTGATAGAGGGCCATGAGACTTAAACTTGGCCGCAAAAATGGAAGCTCTAGACCCTTCCAGAGCTGAGATATCGAAACTCAAAAATTCGACTCGAAAAAAAAAACGACAGTGGTACCCCTTTCGTTTTTTTTTTCGGGCGAAAAATTAAGTTTCTCCAATCTTCTCAAAACTCTGGATTCTGATAGAGGGCCATGAGACTTAAACTTGGCCGCAAAAATGGAAGCTCTAGACCCTTCCAGAGCTGAGATATCGAAACTCAAAAATTCGACCCGAAAAAAAAACGACAGCGGTACCCCTTTCATTTTTTTTTTCGGGCGAAAAATTAAGTTTCTCCAATCTTCTCAAAACTCTGGATTCTGATAGAGGGCCATGAGACTTAAACTTGGCCGCAAAAATGGAAGCTCTAGACCCTTCCAGAGCTGAGATATCGAAACTCAAAAATTCGACCCGAAAAAAAAACGACAGCGGTACCCCTTTCATTTTTTTTTCGGGCGAAAAATTAAGTTTCTCCAATCTTCTCAAAACTCTGGATTCTGATAGAGGGCCATGAGACTTAAACTTGGCCGCAAAAATGGAAGCTCTAGACCCTTCCAAAGCTGAGATATCGAAACTCAAAAATTCGACCCGAAAAAAAAACGACAGTGGTACCCCTTTCATTTTTTTTTTTTGGGTGAAATATTAAGTTGCTCCAATCTTCTCAAAACTCTGGATTCTGATAGAGGGCCATGAGACTTAAACCTGGCCGCAAAAATGGAAGCTCTAGACCCTTCCAGAGCTGAGATATCGAAACTCAAAAATTCAACCCGAAAAAAAAACGACAGTGGCACCCCTTTCGGTTTTTTTTTGGGCGAAAAATTAAGTTTCTCCAATCTTCTCAAAACTCTGGATTCTGATAGAGGGCCATGAGACTTAAACTTGGCCGCAAAAATGGAAGCTCTAGACCCTTCCAGAGCTGAGATATCGAAACTCAAAAATTCGACGCAAAAAAAAAAAACGACAGTGGTACCCCTTTTGTTTTTTTTTGTCGGGCGAAAAATTAAGTTTCTCCAATCTTCTCAAAACTCTGGATTCTGATAGAGGGCCATGAGACTTAAACCTGGCCGCAAAAATGGAAGCTCTAGACCCTTCCAGAGCTGAGATATTGAAACTCAAAAATTCAACATGAAAAAAAAAACGACAGTGGTACCCCTTTCGTTTTTTTTTTTTGGGCGAAAAATTAAGTTTCTTCAATCTTCTCAAAACTCTGGATTCTGATAGAGGACCATGAGACTTAAATCTGGCCGCAAAAATGGAAGCTCTAGACCATTCCAGAGCTGAGATATCGAAACTCAAAAATTCGACCTGAAAAAAAAAACGACAGTGGTACCCCTTTCGTTTGTTTTTTTTTTTTGGGCGAAAAATTAAGTTTCTTCAATCTTCTCAAAACTCTGGATTCTGATAGAGGGCCATGAGACTTAAACCTGGCCGCAAAAATGGAAGCTCTAGACCCTTCCAGAGCTGAGATATCGAAACTCAAAAATTCAACCCGAAAAAAAAAACGACAGTGGTACCCCTTTCGTTTTTTTTTTGGGGCGAAAAATTAAGTTTCTTCAATCTTCTCAAAACTCTGGATTCTGATAGAGGACCATGAGACTTAAACCTGGCCACAAAAATTGAAGCTCTAGACCCTTCCAGAGCTGAGATATCGAAACTCAAAAAAATCGACCCAAAAAAAAAAAGACAGTGGTACCCCTTTCGTTTTTTTTTTCGGGCGAAAAATTAAGTTTCTCCAATCTTCTCAAAACTCTGGATTCTGATAGAGGGCCATGAGACTTAAACCTGGCCGCAAAAATGGAAGCTCTAGACCCTTCCAGAGCTGAGATATCGAAACTCAAAAATTCGTTTTTTTTTTTTCGGGCGAAAAATTAAGTTTCTCCAATCTTCAAAACTCTGGATTCTGACAGAGGGCCATGAGACTTAAACCTGGCCGCAAAAATGGAAGCTCTAGACCCTTCCAGAGCTGAGATATCGAAACTCAAAAATTCGACCTGAAAAAAAAAACGACAGTGGTACCCCTTTCATTTTTTTTTTCGGGCGAAAAATTAAGTTTCTCCAATCTTCTCAAAACTCTGGATTCTGATAGAGGGCCATGAGACTTAAACCTGGCCGCAAAAATGGAAGCTCTAGACCCTTCCAGAGCTGAGATATCGAAACTCAAAAATTCAACCCGAAAAAAAAACGACAGTGGTACCCCTTTCGTTTTTTTTTTTTTGGGCGAAAAATTAAGTTTCTTCAATCTTCTCAAAACTCTGGATTCTGATAGAGGGCCATGAGCCTTAAACCTGGCCGCAAAAATGGAAGCTCTAGACCCTTCCAGAGCTGAGATATCGAAACTCAAAAATTCAACCTGAAAAAAAAAACGACAGTGGTACCCCTTTCGTTTTTTTTTTTCGGGCGAAAAATTAAGTTTCTCCAATCTTCTCAAAACTCTGGATTCTGATAGAGGGCCATGAGACTTAAACCTGGCCGCAAAAATGGAAGCTCTAGACCCTTCCAGAGCTGAGATATCGAAACTCAAAAATTCAACCCGAAAAAAAAAACGACAGTGGTACCCCTTTCGTTTTTTTTTTGGGCGAAGAATTAAGTTTCTCCAATCTTCTCAAAACTCTGGATTCTGATAGAGGGCCATGAGACTTAAACCTGGCCGCAAAAATGGAAGCTCTAGACCCTTTCAGAGCTGAGATATCGAAACTCAAAAATTCGACCTGAAAAAAAAACGACAGTGGTACCCCTTTCGTTTTTTTTTTTCGGGCGAAAAATTAAGTTTCTCCAGTCTTCTCAAAACTTTGGATTCTAATAGAGGGCCATGAGACTTAAACCTGGCCGCAAAAATGGAAGCTCTAGACCCTTCCAGAGCTGAGATATTGAAACTCAAAAATTCGAACCGAAAAAAAAATGACAGTGGTACCCCTTTCGTTTTTTTTTTGGGGCGAAAAATTAAGTTTCTTCAACCTTCTCAAAACTCTGGATTCTGATAGAGGGCCATGAGACTTAAACCTGGCCGCAAAAATGGAAGCTCTAGACCCTTTCAGAGCTGAGATATCGAAACTCAAAAATTCAACCCGAAAAAAAAAACGACAGTGGTATCCCTTTCGGTTTTTTTTTTTTGGGCGAAAAATTAAGTTTCTTCAATCTTCTTAAAACTCTGGATTCTGATAGAGGGCCATGAGACTTAAACCTGGCCGCAAAAATGGAAGCTCTAGACCCTTCCAGAGCTGGGATATCGAAACTCAAAAATTCAACCCGAAAAAAAAAACGACAGTGGTACCCCTTTCGTTTTTTTTTTTTGGGCGAAAAATTAAGTTTCTCCAATCTTCTCAAAACTCTGGATTCTGATAGAGGGCCAT
This sequence comes from Pimephales promelas, assembly GCF_988280905.1. Lineage (NCBI taxonomy): Eukaryota > Metazoa > Chordata > Actinopteri > Cypriniformes > Leuciscidae > Pimephales > Pimephales promelas. Next base: position 11,476,229 of record NC_142774.1, read on the forward strand.
GAGACTTAAACCTGGCCGCAAAAATGGAAGCTCTAGACCCTTCCAGAGCTGAGATATCGAAACTCAAAAATTCAACCCGAAAAAAAAACGACAGTGGTACCCCTTTCGTTTTTTTTTTTAGGTGAAAAATGAAGTTTCTCCAATCTTCTCAAAACTCTGGATTCTGATAGAGGGCCATGAGACTTAAACCTGGCCGCAAAAATGGAAGCTCTAGACCGTTCTTGAGCTGAGATATCGAAACTCAAAAATTCGACCCAAAAAAAAAAACGACAGTGGTACCCCTTTTTTTTTTTTTTGTCGGGCGAAAAATTAAGTTTCTCCAATCTTCTCAAAACTCTGGATTCTGATAGAGGGCCATGAGACTTAAACCTGGCCGCAAAAATGGAAGCTCTAGACCGTTCTTGAGCTGAGATATCGAAACTCAAAAATTCGACCCAAAAAAAAAAACGACAGTGGTACCCCTTTTTTTTTTTTGTCGGGCGAAAAAGTAAGTTTCTCCAATCTTCTCAAAACTCTGGATTCTGATAGAGGGCCATGAGACTTAAACCTGGCCGCAAAAATGGAAGCTCTAGACCCTTCCAGAGCTGAGATATCGAAACTCAAAAATTCGACTCGAAAAAAAAACCGACAGTGGTACCCCTTTCGTTTTTTTTTTTCGGGCGAAAAATTAAGTTTCTCCAATCTTCTCAAAACTCTGGATTCTGATAGAGGGCCATGAGACTTAAACTTGGCCGCAAAAATGGAAGCTCTAGACCCTTCCAGAGCTGAGATATCGAAACTCAAAAATTCGACTCGAAAAAAAAAACGACAGTGGTACCCCTTTCGTTTTTTTTTTCGGGCGAAAAATTAAGTTTCTCCAATCTTCTCAAAACTCTGGATTCTGATAGAGGGCCATAAGACTTAAACTTGGCCGCAAAAATGGAAGCTCTAGACCCTTCCAGAGCTGAGATATCGAAACTCAAAAATTCGACCCGAAAAAAAAACGACAGCGGTACCCCTTTCATTTTTTTTTTCGGGAGAAAAATTAAGTTTCTCCAATCTTCTCAAAACTCTGGATTCTGATAGAGGGCCATGAGACTTAAACTTGGCCGCAAAAATGGAAGCTCTAGACCCTTCCAGAGCTGAGATATCGAAACTCAAAAATTCGACCCGAAAAAAAAACGACAGTGGTACCCCTTTCATTTTTTTTTTTGGGCGAAAAATTAAGTGTCTCCAATCTTCTCAAAACTCTGGATTCTGATAGAGGGCCATGAGACTTAAACCTGGCCGCAAAAATGGAAGCTCTAGACCCTTCCAGAGCTGAGATATCGAAACTCAATTTCGATATCTCAATTTCAATTTCGAAACTCAATTTCAAGACCCAAAAAAAAAACGACAGTGGTACCCCTTTTTTTTTTTTGTCGGGCGAAAAAGTAAGTTTCTCCAATCTTCTCAAAACTCTGGATTCTGATAGAGGGCCATGAGACTTAAACCTGGCCGCAAAAATGGAAGCTCTAGACCCTTCCAGAGCTGAGATATCGAAACTCAAAAATTCGACTCGAAAAAAAAAACGACAGTGGTACCCCTTTCGTTTTTTTTTTTCGGGCGAAAAATTAAGTTTCTCCAATCTTCTCAAAACTCTGGATTCTGATAGAGGGCCATGAGACTTAAACCTGGCCACAAAAATTGAAGCTCTAGACCCTTCCAGAGCTGAGATATCGAAACTCAAAAAAATCGACCCAAAAAAAAAAAGACAGTGGTATCCCTTTCGTTTTTTTTTTTCGGGCGAAAAATTAAGTTTCTCCAATCTTCTCAAAACTCTGGATTCTGATAGAGGGCCATGAGACTTAAACCTGGCCGCAAAAATGGAAGCTCTAGACCCTTCCAGAGCTGAGATATCGAAACTCAAAAATTCAACCCGAAAAAAAAACGACAGTGGTACCCCTTTCGTTTTTTTTTTTGGGCGAAAAATTAAGTTTCTTCAATCTTCTCAAAACTCTGGATTCTGATAGAGGGCCATGAGACTTAAACCTGGCCGCAAAAATGGAAGCTCTAGACCCTTCCAGAGCTGAGATATCGAAACTCAAAAATTCGACCTGAAAAAAAAACGACAGTGGTACCCCTTTCGTTTTTTTTTTTCGGGCGAAAAATTAAGTTTCTCCAATCTTCTTAAAACTCTGGATTCTGATAGAGGGCCATGAGACTTAAACCTGGCCACAAAAATTGAAGCTCTAGACCCTTCCAGAGCTGAGATATCGAAACTCAAAAAATCAACCCAAAAAAAAAAAGACAGTGGTACCCCTTTCGTTTTTTTTTTCGGGCGAAAAATTAAGTTTCTCCAATCTTCTCAAAACTCTGGATTCTGATAGAGGACCATGAGACTTAAACCTGGCCGCAAAAATGGAAGCTCTAGACCCTTCCAGAGCTGAGATATCGAAACTCAAAAATTCGTTTTTTTTTTTTTTTCGGGCGAAAAATTAAGTTTCTCCAATCTTCTCAAAACTCTGGATTCTGACAGAGGGCCATGAGACTTAAACCTGGCCGCAAAAATGGAAGCTCTAGACCCTTCCAGAGCTGAGATATCGAAACTCAAAAATTCGACCCGAAAAAAAAAAAACGACAGTGGTACCCCTTTCGTTTTTTTTTTTTGGGCGAAAAATTAAGTTTCTTCAATCTTCTCAAAACTCTGGATTCTGATAGAGGACCATGAGACTTAAACCTGGCCGCTAAAATGGAAGCTCTAGACCCTTCCAGAGCTGAGATATCGAAACTCAAAAATTCAACCCGAAAAAAAAAAACGACAGTGGTACCCCTTTTGTTTTTTTTTTGGGGCAAAAAATTAAGTTTCTTCAATCTTCTCAAAACTCTGGATTCTGATAGAGGGCCATGAGACTTAAACCTGGCCGCAAAAATGGAAGCTCTAGACCCTTCCAGAGCTGAGATATCGAAACTCAAAAATTCGTTTTTTTTTTTTTTGGGCGAAAAATTAAGTTTCTCCAATCTTCTCAAAACTCTGGATTCTGACAGAGGGCCATGAGACTTAAACCTGGCCGCAAAAATGGAAGCTCTAGACCCTTTCAGAGCTGAGATATTAAAACTCAAAAATTCAACCCGAAAAAAAAACGACAGTGGTACCCCTTTCGGTTTTTTTTTTTTTGGGCGAAAAATTACGTTTCTTCAATCTTCTTAAAACTCTGGATTCTGATAGAGGGCCATGAGACTTAAACCTGGCCGCAAAAATGGAAGCTCTAGACCCTTCCAGAGCTGAGATATCGAAACTCAAAAATTCGACCTGAAAAAAAAAACGACAGTGGTACCCCTTTCGTTTTTTTTTTTCGGGCGAAAAATTAAGTTTCTCCAATCTTCTCAAAACTCTGGATTCTAATAGAGGGCCATGAGACTTAAACCTGGCCGCAAAAATGGAAGCTCTAGACCCTTCCAGAGCTGAGATATTGAAACTCAAAAATTCGACCCGAAAAAAAAAACGACAGTGGTACCCCTTTCGTTTTTTTTTTTTTTTTGGGCGAAAAATTAAGTTTCTTCAACCTTCTCAAAACTCTGGATTCTGATAGAGGGCCATGAGACTTAAACCTGGCCGCAAAAATGGAAGCTCTAGACCCTTCCAGAGCTGAGATATCGAAACTCAAAAATTCGTTTTTTTTTTTTCGGGCGAAAAATTAAGTTTCTCCAATCTTCTCAAAACTCTGGATTCTGACAGAGGGCCATGAGACTTAAACCTGGCCGCAAAAATGGAAGCTCTAGACCCTTCCAGAGCTGAGATATCGAAACTCAAAAATTCAACCCGAAAAAAAAACGACAGTGATACCCATTTCGTTTTTTTTTTTTGGGCGAAAAATTAAGTTTCTTCAATCTTCTCAAAACTCTGGATTCTGATAGAGGGCCATGAGACTTAAACCTGGCTGCAAAAATGGAAGCTCTAGACCCTTCCAGAGCTGAGATATCGAAACTCAAAAATTCGACCTGAAAAAAAAACGACAGTGGTACCCCTTTCATTTTTTTTTTCGGGCGAAAAATTAAGTTTCTCCAATCTTCTCAAAACTCTGGATTCTGATAGAGGGCCATGAGACTTAAACCTGGCCGCAAAAATGGAAGCTCTAGACCCTTCCAGAGCTGAGATATCGAAACTCAAAAATTCAACCCGAAAAAAAAACGACAGTGGTACCCCTTTCGTTTTTTTTTTTTGGGCGAAAAATTAAGTTTCTTCAATCTTCTCAAAACTCTGGATTCTGATAGAGGGCCATGAGACTTAAACCTGGCCGCAAAAATGGAAGCTCTAGACCCTTCCAGAGCTGAGATATCGAAACTCAAAAATTCAACCTGAAAAAAAAACGACAGTGGTACCCCTTTCGTTTTTTTTTTTCGGGCGAAAAATTAAGTTTCTCCAATCTTCTCAAAACTCTAGATTCTGATAGAGGGCCATGAGACTTAAACCTGGCCGCAAAAATGGAAGCTCTAGACCCTTCCAGAGCTGAGATATCGAAACTCAAAAATTCAACCCGAAAAAAAACGACAGTGGTACCCCTTTCGGGTTTTTTTTGGGCGAAAAATTAAGTTTCTCCAATCTTCTCAAAACTCTGGATTCTGATAGAGGGCCATGAGACTTAAACCTGGCCGCAAAAATGGAAGCTCTAGACCCTTCCAGAGCTGAGATATTGAAACTCAAAAATTCGAACCGAAAAAAAAAAATGACAGTGGTACCCCTTTCGTTTTTTTTTTTTTGGGCGAAAAATTAAGTTTCTTCAACCTTCTCAAAACTCTGGATTCTGATAGAGGGCCATGAGACTTAAACCTGGCCGCAAAAATGGAAGCTCTAGACCCTTCCAGAGCTGAGATATCGAAACTCAAAAATTCAACCGGAAAAAAAAAAACGACAGTGGTACCCCTTTCGTTTTTTTTTTTTGGGCGAAAAATTAAGTTTCTTCAATCTTCTCAAAACTCTGGATTCTGATAGAGGGCCATGAGACTTAAACCTGGCCAAAAAAATGGAAGCTCTAGAACCTTCCAGAGCTGAGATATCGAAACTCAAAAATTCAACCCGAAAAAAAAACGACAGTGGTACCCCTTTCGGTTTTTTTTTTGGGCGAAAAATTAAGTTTCTTCAATCTTCTCAAAACTCTGGATTCTGATAGAGGGCCATGAGACTTAGACCTGAGTGCAAAAATGGAAGCTCTAGACCCTTCCAGAGCTGAGATATCGAAACTCAAAAATTCGTTGTTTTTTTCGGGCGAAAAATTAAGTTTCTCCAATCTTCTCAAAACTCTGGATTCTGACAGAGGGCCATGAGACTTAAACCTGGCCGTAAAAATGGAAGCTCTAGACCCTTCCAGAGCTGAGATATCGAAACTCAAAAATTCGACCCGAAAAAAAAACGACAGTGGTACCCCTTTCATTTTTTTTTTTTTGGGCGAAAAATTAAGTTTCTTCAATCTTCTCAAAACTCTGGATTCTGATAGAGGGCCATGAGACTTAGACCTGAGTGCAAAAATGGAGGCTCTAGACCCTTCCAGAGCTGAGATATCGAAACTCAAAAATTCGACCCGAAAAAAAAAACGACAGTGGTACCCCTTTCGTTTTTTTTTTCCGGGCGAAAAATTAAGTTTCTCCAATCTTCTCAAAACTCTGGATTCTGATAGAGGGCCATGAGACTTAAACTTGGCCGCAAAACTGGAAGCTCTAGACCCTTCCAGAGCTGAGATATCGAAACTCAAAAATTCGACCCGAAAAAAAAACGACAGTGGTACCCCTTTCATTTTTTTTTTCGGGCGAAAAATTAAGTTTCTCCAATCTTCTCAAAACTCTGGATTCTGATAGAGGGCCATGAGACTTAAACCTGGCCGCAAAAATGGGAGCTCTAGACCCTTCCAGAGCTGAGATATCGAAACTCAAAAATTCGACCCGAAAAAAAAAAACGACAGTGGTACCCCTTTTGTTTTTTTTTTTGGGCGAAAATTTAAGTTTCTCCAATCTTCTCAAAACTCTGGATTCTGATAGAGGGCCATGAGACTTAAACCTGGCCGCAAAAATGGGAGCTCTAGACCCTTCCAGAGCTGAGATATCGAAACTCAAAAATTCGACCCGAAAAAAAAAACGACAGTGGTACCCCTTTCATTTTTTTTTTTTGGGCGAAAAATTAAGTTTCTCCAATCTTCTCAAAACTCTGGATTCTGACAGAGGGCCATGAGACTTAAACCTGGCCGTAAAAATGGAAGCTCTAGACCCTTCCAGAGCTGAGATATCGAAACTCAAAAATTCGACCCGAAAAAAAAACGACAGTGGTACCCCTTTTGTTTTTTTTTGTCGGGCGAAAAATTAAGTTTCTCCAATCTTCTCAAAACTCTGGATTCTGATAGAGGGCCATGAGACTTAAACCTGGCCGCAAAAATGGAAGCTCTAGACCCTTCCAGAGCTGAGATATCGAAACTCAAAAATTCAACCCGAAAAAAAAACGACAGTGGTACCCCTTTCATTTTTTTTTTTTCGGGCGAAAAATTAAGTTTCTCCAATCTTCTCAAAACTCTGGATTCTGATAGAGGGCCATGAGACTTCAACTTGGCCGCAAAAATGGAAGCTCTAGACCCTTCCAGAGCTGAGATATCGAAACTCAAAAATTCGACCCGAAAAAACAACAACAGTGGTACCCCTTTCATTTTTTTTTTTGGGCGAAAAATTAAGTTTCTCCAATCTTCTCAAAACTCTGGATTCTGATAGAGGGCCATGAGACTTAAACCTGGCCGCAAAAATGGAAGCTCTAGACCCTTCCAGAGCTGAGATATCGAAACTCAAAAATTCAACCCGAAAAAAAAACGACAGTGGCACCCCTTTCGGTTTTTTTTTGGGCGAAAAATTAAGTTTCTCCAATCTTCTCAAAACTCTGGATTCTGATAGAGGGCCATGAGACTTAAACCTGGCCGCAAAAATGGAAGCTCTAGACCCTTCCAGAGCTGAGATATCGAAACTCAAAAATTCGACTCGAAAAAAAAAACGACAGTGGTACCCCTTTCGTTTTTTTTTTCGGGCGAAAAATTAAGTTTCTCCAATCTTCTCAAAACTCTGGATTCTGATAGAGGGCCATGAGACTTAAACTTGGCCGCAAAAATGGAAGCTCTAGACCCTTCCAGAGCTGAGATATCGAAACTCAAAAATTCAACCCGAAAAAAAAACGACAGTGGTACCCCTTTCGTTTTTTTTTTTTGGGCGAAAAATTAAGTTTCTTCAATCTTCTCAAAAATCTGGATTCTGATAGAGGGCCATGAGACTTAAACCTGGCCGCAAAAATGGAAGCTCTAGACCCTTCCAGAGCTGAGATATTGAAACTCAAAAATTCAACCTGAAAAAAAAAACGACAGTGGTACCCCTTTCGTTTTTTTTTTTCGGGCGAAAAATTAAGTTTCTCCAATCTTCTCAAAACTCTGGATTCTGATAGAGGGCCATGAGACTTAAACCTGGCCGCAAAAATGGAAGCTCTAGACCCTTCCAGAGCTGAGATATCGAAACTCAAAAATTCGACCTGAAAAAAAAAACGACAGTGGTACCCCTTTCGTTTGTTTTTTTTCGGGCGAAAAATTAAGTTTCTCCAATCTTCTTAAAACTCTGGATTCTGATAGAGGGCCATGAGACTTAAACCTGGCCACAAAAATTGAAGCTCTAGACCCTTCCAGAGCTGAGATATCGAAACTCAAAAAAATCGACCCCAAAAAAAAAAGACAGTGGTACCCCTTTCGTTTTTTTTTTCGGGCGAAAAATTAAGTTTCTCCAATCTTCTCAAAACTCTGGATTCTGATAGAGGGCCATGAGACTTAAACCTGGCCGCAAAAATGGAAGCTCTAGACCCTTCCAGAGCTGAGATATCGAAACTCAAAAATTCGTTTTTTTTTTTTCGGGCGAAAAATTAAGTTTCTCCAATCTTCTCAAAACTCTGGATTCTGACAGAGGGCCATGAGACTTAAACCTGGCCGCAAAAATGGAAGCTCTAGACCCTTCCAGAGCTGAGATATCGAAACTCAAAAATTCAACCCGAAAAAAAAACGACAGTGGTACCCCTTTCGTTTTTTTTTTTTTGGGCGAAAAATTAAGTTTCTTCAATCTTCTCAAAACTCTGGATTCTGATAGAGGGCCATGAGACTTAAACCTGGCCGCAAAAATGGAAGCTCTAGACCCTTCCAGAGCTGAGATATCGAAACTCAAAAATTCGACCCGAAAAAAAAAACGACAGTGGTACCCCTTTCATTTTTTTTTTCGGGCGAAAAATTAAGTTTCTCCAATCTTCTCAAAACTCTGGATTCTGATAGAGGGCCATGAGACTTAAACCTGGCCGCAAAAATGGGAGCTCTAGACCCTTCCAGAGCTGAGATATCGAAACTCAAAAATTCGACCCGAAAAAAAAAACGACAGTGGTACCCCTTTCGTTTTTTTTTTTTGGGCGAAAAATTAAGTTTCTTCAATCTTCTCAAAACTCTGGATTCTGATAGAGGGCCATGAGACTTAAACCTGGCCAAAAAAATGGAAGCTCTAGAACCTTCCAGAGCTGAGATATCGAAACTCAAAAATTCAACCCGAAAAAAAAAACGACAGCGGTACCCCTTTCATTTTTTTTTTCGGGCGAAAAATTAAGTTTCTCCAATCTTCTCAAAACTCTGGATTCTGATAGAGGGCCATGAGACTTAAACTTGGCCGCAAAAATGGAAGCTCTAGACCCTTCCAAAGCTGAGATATCGAAACTCAAAAATTCGACCCGAAAAAAAAACGACAGTGGTACCCCTTTCATTTTTTTTTTTTGGGTGAAATATTAAGTTGCTCCAATCTTCTCAAAACTCTGGATTCTGATAGAGGGCCATGAGACTTAAACCTGGCCGCAAAAATGGAAGCTCTAGACCCTTCCAGAGCTGAGATATCGAAACTCAAAAATTCAACCCGAAAAAAAAAACGACAGTGGCACCCCTTTCGGTTTTTTTTTGGGCGAAAAATTAAGTTTCTCCAATCTTCTCAAAACTCTGGATTCTGATAGAGGGCCATGAGACTTAAACTTGGCCGCAAAAATGGAAGCTCTAGACCCTTCCAGAGCTGAGATATCGAAACTCAAAAATTCGACGCAAAAAAAAAAACGACAGTGGTACCCCTTTTGTTTTTTTTTGTCGGGCGAAAAATTAAGTTTCTCCAATCTTCTCAAAACTCTGGATTCTGATAGAGGGCCATGAGACTTAAACCTGGCCGCAAAAATGGAAGCTCTAGACCCTTCCAGAGCTGAGATATCGAAACTCAAAAATTCGACTCGAAAAAAAAAACGACAGTGGTACCCCTTTCGTTTTTTTTTTCGGGCGAAAAATTAAGTTTCTCCAATCTTCTCAAAACTCTGGATTCTGATAGAGGGCCATGAGACTTAAACTTGGCCGCAAAAATGGAAGCTCTAGACCCTTCCAGAGCTGAGATATCGAAACTCAAAAATTCAACCCGAAAAAAAAACGACAGTGGTACCCCTTTCGTTTTTTTTTTTTGGGCGAAAAATTAAGTTTCTTCAATCTTCTCAAAAATCTGGATTCTGATAGAGGGCCATGAGACTTAAACCTGGCCGCAAAAATGGAAGCTCTAGACCCTTCCAGAGCTGAGATATTGAAACTCAAAAATTCAACATGAAAAAAAAAACGACAGTGGTACCCCTTTCGTTTTTTTTTTGGGCGAAAAATTAAGTTTCTTCAATCTTCTCAAAACTCTGGATTCTGATAGAGGACCATGAGACTTAAATCTGGCCGCAAAAATGGAAGCTCTAGACCATTCCAGAGCTGAGATATCGAAACTCAAAAATTCGACCTGAAAAAAAAAACGACAGTGGTACCCCTTTCGTTTGTTTTTTTTTTTTGGGCGAAAAATTAAGTTTCTTCAATCTTCTCAAAACTCTGGATTCTGATAGAGGGCCATGAGACTTAAACCTGGCCGCAAAAATGGAAGCTCTAGACCCTTCCAGAGCTGAGATATCGAAACTCAAAAATTCAACCCGAAAAAAAAAACGACAGTGGTACCCCTTTCGTTTTTTTTTTTGGGCGAAAAATTAAGTTTCTTCAATCTTCTCAAAACTCTGGATTCTGATAGAGGACCATGAGACTTAAATCTGGCCGCAAAAATGGAAGCTCTAGACCATTCCAGAGCTGAGATATCGAAACTCAAAAATTCGACCTGAAAAAAAAAAACGACAGTGGTACCCCTTTCGTTTGTTTTTTTTCGGGCGAAAAATTAAGTTTCTCCAATCTTCTTAAAACTCTGGATTCTGATAGAGGGCCATGAGACTTAAACCTGGCCACAAAAATTGAAGCTCTAGACCCTTCCAGAGCTGAGATATCGAAACTCAAAAAAATCGACCCAAAAAAAAAAAGACAGTGGTACCCCTTTCGTTTTTTTTTTCGGGCGAAAAATTAAGTTTCTCCAATCTTCTCAAAACTCTGGATTCTGATAGAGGGCCATGAGACTTAAACCTGGCCGCAAAAATGGAAGCTCTAGACCCTTCCAGAGCTGAGATATCGAAACTCAAAAATTTGTTTTTTTTTTTTCGGGCGAAAAATTAAGTTTCTCCAATCTTCAAAACTCTGGATTCTGACAGAGGGCCATGAGACTTAAACCTGGCCGCAAAAATGGAAGCTCTAGACCCTTCCAGAGCTGAGATATCGAAACTCAAAAATTCAACCCGAAAAAAAAACGACAGTGGTACCCCTTTCGTTTTTTTTTTTTTGGGCGAAAAATTAAGTTTCTTCAATCTTCTCAAAACTCTGGATTCTGATAGAGGGCCATGAGCCTTAAACCTGGCCGCAAAAATGGAAGCTCTAGACCCTTCCAGAGCTGAGATATCGAAACTCAAAAATTCAACCTGAAAAAAAAAACGACAGTGGTACCCCTTTCGTTTTTTTTTTTCGGGCGAAAAATTAAGTTTCTCCAATCTTCTCAAAACTCTGGATTCTGATAGAGGGCCATGAGACTTAAACCTGGCCGCAAAAATGGAAGCTCTAGACCCTTCCAGAGCTGAGATATCGAAACTCAAAAATTCAACCCGAAAAAAAAAACGACAGTGGTACCCCTTTCGTTTTTTTTTTGGGCGAAGAATTAAGTTTCTCCAATCTTCTCAAAACTCTGGATTCTGATAGAGGGCCATGAGACTTAAACCTGGCCGCAAAAATGGAAGCTCTAGACCCTTTCAGAGCTGAGATATCGAAACTCAAAAATTCGACCTGAAAAAAAAACGACAGTGGTACCCCTTTCGTTTTTTTTTTTTGGGCGAAAAATTAAGTTTCTCCAGTCTTCTCAAAACTTTGGATTCTAATAGAGGGCCATGAGACTTAAACCTGGCCGCAAAAATGGAAGCTCTAGACCCTTCCAGAGCTGAGATATTGAAACTCAAAAATTCGAACCGAAAAAAAAATGACAGTGGTACCCCTTTCGTTTTTTTTTTGGGGCGAAAAATTAAGTTTCTTCAACCTTCTCAAAACTCTGGATTCTGATAGAGGGCCATGAGACTTAAACCTGGCCGCAAAAATGGAAGCTCTAGACCCTTCCAGAGCTGAGATATCGAAACTCAAAAATTCAACCCGAAAAAAAAACGACAGTGGTACCCCTTTCGTTTTTTTTTTTTTGGGCGAAAAATTAAGTTTCTTCAATCTTCTCAAAACTCTGGATTCTGATAGAGGGCCATGAGCCTTAAACCTGGCCGCAAAAATGGAAGCTCTAGACCCTTCCAGAGCTGAGATATCGAAACTCAAAAATTCAACCTGAAAAAAAAAACGACAGTGGTATCCCTTTCGGTTTTTTTTTTTTGGGCGAAAAATTAAGTTTCTTCAATCTTCTTAAAACTCTGGATTCTGATAGAGGGCCATGAGACTTAAACCTGGCCGCAAAAATGGAAGCTCTAGACCCTTCCAGAGCTGGGATATCGAAACTCAAAAATTCAACCCGAAAAAAAAAACGACAGTGGTACCCCTTTCGGTTTTTTTTTTTGGGCGAACAATTAAGTTTCTCCAATCTTCTCAAAACTCTGGATTCTGATAGAGGGCCATGAGACTTAAACCTGGCCGCAAAAATGGAAGCTCTAGACCCTTCCAGAGCTGAGATATCGAAACTCAAAAATTCAACCCGAAAAAAAAACGACAGTGGTACCCCTTTCGTTTTTTTTTTTGGGCGAAAAATTAAGTTTCTCCAATCTTCTCAAAACTCTGGATTCTGATAGAGGGCCATGAGACTTAAACCTGGCCGCAAAAATGGAAGCTCTAGACCGTTCTTGAGCTGAGATATCGAAACTCAAAAATTCGACCCAAAAAAAAAAACGACAGTGGTACCCCTTTTTTTTTTTTTTGTCGGGCGAAAAATTAAGTTTCTCCAATCTTCTCAAAACTCTGGATTCTGATAGAGGGCCATGAGACTTAAACCTGGCCGCAAAAATGGAAGCTCTAGACCGTTCTTGAGCTGAGTTATCGAAACTCAAAAATTCGACCCGAAAAAAAAAACGACAGTGGTACCCCTTTTTTTTTTTTGTCGGGCGAAAAAGTAAGTTTCTCCAATCTTCTCAAAACTCTGGATTCTGATAGAGGGCCATGAGACTTAAACCTGGCCGCAAAAATGGAAGCTCTAGACCCTTCCAGAGCTGAGATATCGAAACTCAAAAATTCGACTCGGAAAAAAAAACCGACAGTGGTACCCCTTTCGTTTTTTTTTTTCGGGCGAAAAATTAAGTTTCTCCAATCTTCTCAAAACTCTGGATTCTGATAGAGGGCCATGAGACTTAAACTTGGCCGCAAAAATGGAAGCTCTAGACCCTTCCAGAGCTGAGATATCGAAACTCAAAAATTCGACTCGAAAAAAAAAACGACAGTGGTACCCCTTTCGTTTTTTTTTTCGGGCGAAAAATTAAGTTTCTCCAATCTTCTCAAAACTCTGGATTCTGATAGAGGGCCATAAGACTTAAACTTGGCCGCAAAAATGGAAGCTCTAGACCCTTCCAGAGCTGAGATATCGAAACTCAAAAATTCGACCCGAAAAAAAAACGACAGCGGTACCCCTTTCATTTTTTTTTTCGGGAGAAAAATTAAGTTTCTCCAATCTTCTCAAAACTCTGGATTCTGATAGAGGGCCATAAGACTTAAACTTGGCCGCAAAAATGGAAGCTCTAGACCCTTCCAGAGCTGGGATATCGAAACTCAAAAATTCAACCCGAAAAAAAAAAACGACAGTGGTACCCCTTTCGTTTTTTTTTTTTGGGCGAAAAATTAAGTTTCTCCAATCTTCTCAAAACTCTGGATTCTGATAGAGGGCCATGAGACTTAAACCTGGCCGCAAAAATGGAAGCTCTAGACCCTTCCAGAGCTGAGATATCGAAACTCAAAAATTCAACCCGAAAAAAAAACGACAGTGGTACCCCTTTCGTTTTTTTTTTGGGCGAAAAATTAAGTTTCTCTAATCTTCTCAAAACTCTGGATTCTGATAGAGGGCCATGAGACTTAAACCTGGCCGCAAAAATGGAAGCTCTAGACCGTTCTTGAGCTGAGATATCGAAACTCAAAAATTCGACCCAAAAAAAAAAACGACAGTGGTACCCCTTTTTTTTTTTTTTGTCGGGCGAAAAATTAAGTTTCTCCAATCTTCTCAAAACTCTGGATTCTGATAGAGGGCCATGAGACTTAAACCTGGCCGCAAAAATGGAAGCTCTAGACCCTTCCAGAGCTGAGATATCGAAACTCAAAAATTCGACTCGAAAAAAAAAAACGACAGTGGTACCCCTTTCGTTTTTTTTTTCGGGCGAAAAATTAAGTTTCTCCAATCTTCTCAAAACTCTGGATTCTGATAGAGGGCCATGAGACTTAAACTTGGCCGCAAAAATGGAAGCTCTAGACCCTTCCAGAGCTGAGATATCGAAACTCAAAAATTCGACCCGAAAAAAAAAACGACAGCGGTACCCCTTTCATTTTTTTTTTCGGGCGAAAAATTAAGTTTCTCCAATCTTCTCAAAACTCTGGATTCTGATAGAGGGCCATGAGACTTAAACTTGGCTGCAAAAATGGAAGCTCTAGACCCTTCCAGAGCTGAGATATCGAAACTCAAAAATTCGACCCGAAAAAAAAACGACAGTGGTACCCCTTTCATTTTTTTTTTTGGGCGAAAAATTAAGTTTCTCCAATCTTCTCAAAACTCTGGATTCTGATAGAGGGCCATGAGACTTAAACTTGGCCGCAAAAATGGAAGCTCTAGACCCTTCCAGAGCTGAGATATCGAAACTCAAAAATTCGACTCGAAAAAAAAAACGACAGTGGTACCCCTTTCGTTTTTTTTTTTCGGGCGAAAAATTAAGTTTCTCCAATCTTCTCAAAACTCTGGATTCTGATAGAGGGCCATGAGACTTAAACTTGGCCGCAAAAATGGAAGCTCTAGACCCTTCCAGAGCTGAGATATCGAAACTCAAAAATTCGACTCGAAAAAAAAAACGACAGTGGTACCCCTTTCGTTTTTTTTTTCGGGCGAAAAATTAAGTTTCTCCAATCTTCTCAAAACTCTGGATTCTGATAGAGGGCCATGAGACTTAAACTTGGCCGCAAAAATGGAAGCTCTAGACCCTTCCAGAGCTGAGATATCGAAACTCAAAAATTCGACCCGAAAAAAAAACGACAGCGGTACCCCTTTCATTTTTTTTTTCGGGCGAAAAATTAAGTTTCTCCAATCTTCTCAAAACTCTGGATTCTGATAGAGGGCCATGAGACTTAAACTTGGCCGCAAAAATGGAAGCTCTAGACCCTTCCAGAGCTGAGATATCGAAACTCAAAAATTCGACCCGAAAAAAAAACGACAGCGGTACCCCTTTCATTTTTTTTTTCGGGCGAAAAATTAAGTTTCTCCAATCTTCTCAAAACTCTGGATTCTGATAGAGGGCCATGAGACTTAAACTTGGCCGCAAAAATGGAAGCTCTAGACCCTTCCAAAGCTGAGATATCGAAACTCAAAAATTCGACCCGAAAAAAAAACGACAGTGGTACCCCTTTCATTTTTTTTTTTTGGGTGAAATATTAAGTTGCTCCAATCTTCTCAAAACTCTGGATTCTGATAGAGGGCCATGAGACTTAAACCTGGCCGCAAAAATGGAAGCTCTAGACCCTTCCAGAGCTGAGATATCGAAACTCAAAAATTCAACCCGAAAAAAAAACGACAGTGGCACCCCTTTCGGTTTTTTTTTGGGCGAAAAATTAAGTTTCTCCAATCTTCTCAAAACTCTGGATTCTGATAGAGGGCCATGAGACTTAAACTTGGCCGCAAAAATGGAAGCTCTAGACCCTTCCAGAGCTGAGATATCGAAACTCAAAAATTCGACGCAAAAAAAAAAAACGACAGTGGTACCCCTTTTGTTTTTTTTTGTCGGGCGAAAAATTAAGTTTCTCCAATCTTCTCAAAACTCTGGATTCTGATAGAGGGCCATGAGACTTAAACCTGGCCGCAAAAATGGAAGCTCTAGACCCTTCCAGAGCTGAGATATTGAAACTCAAAAATTCAACATGAAAAAAAAAACGACAGTGGTACCCCTTTCGTTTTTTTTTTTGGGCGAAAAATTAAGTTTCTTCAATCTTCTCAAAACTCTGGATTCTGATAGAGGACCATGAGACTTAAATCTGGCCGCAAAAATGGAAGCTCTAGACCATTCCAGAGCTGAGATATCGAAACTCAAAAATTCGACCTGAAAAAAAAAAACGACAGTGGTACCCCTTTCGTTTGTTTTTTTTTTTGGGCGAAAAATTAAGTTTCTTCAATCTTCTCAAAACTCTGGATTCTGATAGAGGGCCATGAGACTTAAACCTGGCCGCAAAAATGGAAGCTCTAGACCCTTCCAGAGCTGAGATATCGAAACTCAAAAATTCAACCCGAAAAAAAAAACGACAGTGGTACCCCTTTCGTTTTTTTTTTGGGGCGAAAAATTAAGTTTCTTCAATCTTCTCAAAACTCTGGATTCTGATAGAGGACCATGAGACTTAAACCTGGCCACTAAAATTGAAGCTCTAGACCCTTCCAGAGCTGAGATATCGAAACTCAAAAAAATCGACCCAAAAAAAAAAAGACAGTGGTACCCCTTTCGTTTTTTTTTTCGGGCGAAAAATTAAGTTTCTCCAATCTTCTCAAAACTCTGGATTCTGATAGAGGGCCATGAGACTTAAACCTGGCCGCAAAAATGGAAGCTCTAGACCCTTCCAGAGCTGAGATATCGAAACTCAAAAATTCGTTTTTTTTTTTCGGGCGAAAAATTAAGTTTCTCCAATCTTCAAAACTCTGGATTCTGACAGAGGGCCATGAGACTTAAACCTGGCCGCAAAAATGGAAGCTCTAGACCCTTCCAGAGCTGAGATATCGAAACTCAAAAATTCGACCTGAAAAAAAAAACGACAGTGGTACCCCTTTCATTTTTTTTTTCGGGCGAAAAATTAAGTTTCTCCAATCTTCTCAAAACTCTGGATTCTGATAGAGGGCCATGAGACTTAAACCTGGCCGCAAAAATGGAAGCTCTAGACCCTTCCAGAGCTGAGATATCGAAACTCAAAAATTCAACCCGAAAAAAAAACGACAGTGGTACCCCTTTCGTTTTTTTTTTTTTGGGCGAAAAATTAAGTTTCTTCAATCTTCTCAAAACTCTGGATTCTGATAGAGGGCCATGAGCCTTAAACCTGGCCGCAAAAATGGAAGCTCTAGACCCTTCCAGAGCTGAGATATCGAAACTCAAAAATTCAACCTGAAAAAAAAAACGACAGTGGTACCCCTTTCGTTTTTTTTTTTCGGGCGAAAAATTAAGTTTCTCCAATCTTCTCAAAACTCTGGATTCTGATAGAGGGCCATGAGACTTAAACCTGGCCGCAAAAATGGAAGCTCTAGACCCTTCCAGAGCTGAGATATCGAAACTCAAAAATTCAACCCGAAAAAAAAAACGACAGTGGTACCCCTTTCGTTTTTTTTTTGGGCGAAGAATTAAGTTTCTCCAATCTTCTCAAAACTCTGGATTCTGATAGAGGGCCATGAGACTTAAACCTGGCCGCAAAAATGGAAGCTCTAGACCCTTTCAGAGCTGAGATATCGAAACTCAAAAATTCGACCTGAAAAAAAAACGACAGTGGTACCCCTTTCGTTTTTTTTTTTCGGGCGAAAAATTAAGTTTCTCCAGTCTTCTCAAAACTTTGGATTCTAATAGAGGGCCATGAGACTTAAACCTGGCCGCAAAAATGGAAGCTCTAGACCCTTCCAGAGCTGAGATATTGAAACTCAAAAATTCGAACCGAAAAAAAAATGACAGTGGTACCCCTTTCGTTTTTTTTTTGGGGCGAAAAATTAAGTTTCTTCAACCTTCTCAAAACTCTGGATTCTGATAGAGGGCCATGAGACTTAAACCTGGCCGCAAAAATGGAAGCTCTAGACCCTTTCAGAGCTGAGATATCGAAACTCAAAAATTCAACCCGAAAAAAAAAACGACAGTGGTATCCCTTTCGGTTTTTTTTTTTTGGGCGAAAAATTAAGTTTCTTCAATCTTCTTAAAACTCTGGATTCTGATAGAGGGCCATGAGACTTAAACCTGGCCGCAAAAATGGAAGCTCTAGACCCTTCCAGAGCTGGGATATCGAAACTCAAAAATTCAACCCGAAAAAAAAAACGACAGTGGTACCCCTTTCGTTTTTTTTTTTTGGGCGAAAAATTAAGTTTCTCCAATCTTCTCAAAACTCTGGATTCTGATAGAGGGCCATGAGACTTAAACCTGGCCGCAAAAATGGAAGCTCTAGACCCTTCCAGAGCTGAGATATCGAAACTCAAAAATTCAACCCGAAAAAAAAACGACAGTGGTACCCCTTTCGTTTTTTTTTTTAGGTGAAAAATTAAGTTTCTCCAATCTTCTCAAAACTCTGGATTCTGATAGAGGGCCATGAGACTTAAACCTGGCCGCAAAAATGGAAGCTCTAGACCGTTCTTGAGCTGAGATATCGAAACTCAAAAATTCGACCCAAAAAAAAAAACGACAGTGGTACCCCTTTTTTTTTTTTTTGTCGGGCGAAAAATTAAGTTTCTCCAATCTTCTCAAAACTCTGGATTCTGATAGAGGGCCATGAGACTTAAACCTGGCCGCAAAAATGGAAGCTCTAGACCGTTCTTGAGCTGAGATATCGAAACTCAAAAATTCGACCCAAAAAAAAAAACGACAGTGGTACCCCTTTTTTTTTTTTGTCGGGCGAAAAAGTAAGTTTCTCCAATCTTCTCAAAACTCTGGATTCTGATAGAGGGCCATGAGACTTAAACCTGGCCGCAAAAATGGAAGCTCTAGACCCTTCCAGAGCTGAGATATCGAAACTCAAAAATTCGACTCGAAAAAAAAACCGACAGTGGTACCCCTTTCGTTTTTTTTTTTCGGGCGAAAAATTAAGTTTCTCCAATCTTCTCAAAACTCTGGATTCTGATAGAGGGCCATGAGACTTAAACTTGGCCGCAAAAATGGAAGCTCTAGACCCTTCCAGAGCTGAGATATCGAAACTCAAAAATTCGACTCGAAAAAAAAAACGACAGTGGTACCCCTTTCGTTTTTTTTTTCGGGCGAAAAATTAAGTTTCTCCAATCTTCTCAAAACTCTGGATTCTGATAGAGGGCCATAAGACTTAAACTTGGCCGCAAAAATGGAAGCTCTAGACCCTTCCAGAGCTGAGATATCGAAACTCAAAAATTCGACCCGAAAAAAAAACGACAGCGGTACCCCTTTCATTTTTTTTTTCGGGAGAAAAATTAAGTTTCTCCAATCTTCTCAAAACTCTGGATTCTGATAGAGGGCCATGAGACTTAAACTTGGCCGCAAAAATGGAAGCTCTAGACCCTTCCAGAGCTGAGATATCGAAACTCAAAAATTCGACCCGAAAAAAAAACGACAGTGGTACCCCTTTCATTTTTTTTTTTGGGCGAAAAATTAAGTGTCTCCAATCTTCTCAAAACTCTGGATTCTGATAGAGGGCCATGAGACTTAAACCTGGCCGCAAAAATGGAAGCTCTAGACCCTTCCAGAGCTGAGATATCGAAACTCAATTTCGATATCTCAATTTCAATTTCGAAACTCAATTTCAAGACCCAAAAAAAAAACGACAGTGGTACCCCTTTTTTTTTTTTTGTCGGGCGAAAAAGTAAGTTTCTCCAATCTTCTCAAAACTCTGGATTCTGATAGAGGGCCATGAGACTTAAACCTGGCCGCAAAAATGGAAGCTCTAGACCCTTCCAGAGCTGAGATATCGAAACTCAAAAATTCGACTCGAAAAAAAAAACGACAGTGGTACCCCTTTCGTTTTTTTTTTTCGGGCGAAAAATTAAGTTTCTCCAATCTTCTCAAAACTCTGGATTCTGATAGAGGGCCATGAGACTTAAACCTGGCCACAAAAATTGAAGCTCTAGACCCTTCCAGAGCTGAGATATCGAAACTCAAAAAAATCGACCCAAAAAAAAAAAGACAGTGGTATCCCTTTCGTTTTTTTTTTTCGGGCGAAAAATTAAGTTTCTCCAATCTTCTCAAAACTCTGGATTCTGATAGAGGGCCATGAGACTTAAACCTGGCCGCAAAAATGGAAGCTCTAGACCCTTCCAGAGCTGAGATATCGAAACTCAAAAATTCAACCCGAAAAAAAAACGACAGTGGTACCCCTTTCGTTTTTTTTTTTGGGCGAAAAATTAAGTTTCTTCAATCTTCTCAAAACTCTGGATTCTGATAGAGGGCCATGAGACTTAAACCTGGCCGCAAAAATGGAAGCTCTAGACCCTTCCAGAGCTGAGATATTGAAACTCAAAAATTCAACCTGAAAAAAAAAACGACAGTGGTACCCCTTTCGTTTTTTTTTTTCGGGCGAAAAATTAAGTTTCTCCAATCTTCTCAAAACTCTGGATTCTGATAGAGGGCCATGAGACTTAAACCTGGCCGCAAAAATGGAAGCTCTAGACCCTTCCAGAGCTGAGATATCGAAACTCAAAAATTCGACCTGAAAAAAAAAACGACAGTGGTACCCCTTTCGTTTGTTTTTTTTCGGGCGAAAAATTAAGTTTCTCCAATCTTCTTAAAACTCTGGATTCTGATAGAGGGCCATGAGACTTAAACCTGGCCACAAAAATTGAAGCTCTAGACCCTTCCAGAGCTGAGATATCGAAACTCAAAAAAATCGACCCCAAAAAAAAAAGACAGTGGTACCCCTTTCGTTTTTTTTTTCGGGCGAAAAATTAAGTTTCTCCAATCTTCTCAAAACTCTGGATTCTGATAGAGGGCCATGAGACTTAAACCTGGCCGCAAAAATGGAAGCTCTAGACCCTTCCAGAGCTGAGATATCGAAACTCAAAAATTCGTTTTTTTTTTTTTCGGGCGAAAAATTAAGTTTCTCCAATCTTCTCAAAACTCTGGATTCTGACAGAGGGCCATGAGACTTAAACCTGGCCGCAAAAATGGAAGCTCTAGACCCTTCCAGAGCTGAGATATCGAAACTCAAAAATTCAACCCGAAAAAAAAACGACAGTGGTACCCCTTTCGTTTTTTTTTTTTGGGCGAAAAATTAAGTTTCTTCAATCTTCTCAAAACTCTGGATTCTGATAGAGGGCCATGAGACTTAAACCTGGCCGCAAAAATGGAAGCTCTAGACCCTTCCAGAGCTGAGATATCGAAACTCAAAAATTCGACCCGAAAAAAAAAACGACAGTGGTACCCCTTTCATTTTTTTTTTCGGGCGAAAAATTAAGTTTCTCCAATCTTCTCAAAACTCTGGATTCTGATAGAGGGCCATGAGACTTAAACCTGGCCGCAAAAATGGGAGCTCTAGACCCTTCCAGAGCTGAGATATCGAAACTCAAAAATTCGACCCGAAAAAAAAAACGACAGTGGTACCCCTTTCGTTTTTTTTTTTTGGGCGAAAAATTAAGTTTCTTCAATCTTCTCAAAACTCTGGATTCTGATAGAGGGCCATGAGACTTAAACCTGGCCAAAAAAATGGAAGCTCTAGAACCTTCCAGAGCTGAGATATCGAAACTCAAAAATTCAACCCGAAAAAAAAAACGACAGCGGTACCCCTTTCATTTTTTTTTTTCGGGCGAAAAATTAAGTTTCTCCAATCTTCTCAAAACTCTGGATTCTGATAGAGGGCCATGAGACTTAAACTTGGCCGCAAAAATGGAAGCTCTAGACCCTTCCAAAGCTGAGATATCGAAACTCAAAAATTCGACCCGAAAAAAAAACGACAGTGGTACCCCTTTCATTTTTTTTTTTTGGGTGAAATATTAAGTTGCTCCAATCTTCTCAAAACTCTGGATTCTGATAGAGGGCCATGAGACTTAAACCTGGCCGCAAAAATGGAAGCTCTAGACCCTTCCAGAGCTGAGATATCGAAACTCAAAAATTCAACCCGAAAAAAAAAACGACAGTGGCACCCCTTTCGGTTTTTTTTTGGGCGAAAAATTAAGTTTCTCCAATCTTCTCAAAACTCTGGATTCTGATAGAGGGCCATGAGACTTAAACTTGGCCGCAAAAATGGAAGCTCTAGACCCTTCCAGAGCTGAGATATCGAAACTCAAAAATTCGACGCAAAAAAAAAAACGACAGTGGTACCCCTTTTGTTTTTTTTTGTCGGGCGAAAAATTAAGTTTCTCCAATCTTCTCAAAACTCTGGATTCTGATAGAGGGCCATGAGACTTAAACCTGGCCGCAAAAATGGAAGCTCTAGACCCTTCCAGAGCTGAGATATCGAAACTCAAAAATTCGACTCGAAAAAAAAAACGACAGTGGTACCCCTTTCGTTTTTTTTTTCGGGCGAAAAATTAAGTTTCTCCAATCTTCTCAAAACTCTGGATTCTGATAGAGGGCCATGAGACTTAAACTTGGCCGCAAAAATGGAAGCTCTAGACCCTTCCAGAGCTGAGATATCGAAACTCAAAAATTCAACCCGAAAAAAAAACGACAGTGGTACCCCTTTCGTTTTTTTTTTTTGGGCGAAAAATTAAGTTTCTTCAATCTTCTCAAAAATCTGGATTCTGATAGAGGGCCATGAGACTTAAACCTGGCCGCAAAAATGGAAGCTCTAGACCCTTCCAGAGCTGAGATATTGAAACTCAAAAATTCAACATGAAAAAAAAAACGACAGTGGTACCCCTTTCGTTTTTTTTTTGGGCGAAAAATTAAGTTTCTTCAATCTTCTCAAAACTCTGGATTCTGATAGAGGACCATGAGACTTAAATCTGGCCGCAAAAATGGAAGCTCTAGACCATTCCAGAGCTGAGATATCGAAACTCAAAAATTCGACCTGAAAAAAAAAACGACAGTGGTACCCCTTTCGTTTGTTTTTTTTTTTTGGGCGAAAAATTAAGTTTCTTCAATCTTCTCAAAACTCTGGATTCTGATAGAGGGCCATGAGACTTAAACCTGGCCGCAAAAATGGAAGCTCTAGACCCTTCCAGAGCTGAGATATCGAAACTCAAAAATTCAACCCGAAAAAAAAAACGACAGTGGTACCCCTTTCGTTTTTTTTTTTGGGCGAAAAATTAAGTTTCTTCAATCTTCTCAAAACTCTGGATTCTGATAGAGGACCATGAGACTTAAATCTGGCCGCAAAAATGGAAGCTCTAGACCATTCCAGAGCTGAGATATCGAAACTCAAAAATTCGACCTGAAAAAAAAAAACGACAGTGGTACCCCTTTCGTTTGTTTTTTTTCGGGCGAAAAATTAAGTTTCTCCAATCTTCTTAAAACTCTGGATTCTGATAGAGGGCCATGAGACTTAAACCTGGCCACAAAAATTGAAGCTCTAGACCCTTCCAGAGCTGAGATATCGAAACTCAAAAAAATCGACCCAAAAAAAAAAAGACAGTGGTACCCCTTTCGTTTTTTTTTTCGGGCGAAAAATTAAGTTTCTCCAATCTTCTCAAAACTCTGGATTCTGATAGAGGGCCATGAGACTTAAACCTGGCCGCAAAAATGGAAGCTCTAGACCCTTCCAGAGCTGAGATATCGAAACTCAAAAATTTGTTTTTTTTTTTTCGGGCGAAAAATTAAGTTTCTCCAATCTTCAAAACTCTGGATTCTGACAGAGGGCCATGAGACTTAAACCTGGCCGCAAAAATGGAAGCTCTAGACCCTTCCAGAGCTGAGATATCGAAACTCAAAAATTCAACCCGAAAAAAAAACGACAGTGGTACCCCTTTCGTTTTTTTTTTTTTGGGCGAAAAATTAAGTTTCTTCAATCTTCTCAAAACTCTGGATTCTGATAGAGGGCCATGAGCCTTAAACCTGGCCGCAAAAATGGAAGCTCTAGACCCTTCCAGAGCTGAGATATCGAAACTCAAAAATTCAACCTGAAAAAAAAAACGACAGTGGTACCCCTTTCGTTTTTTTTTTTCGGGCGAAAAATTAAGTTTCTCCAATCTTCTCAAAACTCTGGATTCTGATAGAGGGCCATGAGACTTAAACCTGGCCGCAAAAATGGAAGCTCTAGACCCTTCCAGAGCTGAGATATCGAAACTCAAAAATTCAACCCGAAAAAAAAAACGACAGTGGTACCCCTTTCGTTTTTTTTTTGGGCGAAGAATTAAGTTTCTCCAATCTTCTCAAAACTCTGGATTCTGATAGAGGGCCATGAGACTTAAACCTGGCCGCAAAAATGGAAGCTCTAGACCCTTTCAGAGCTGAGATATCGAAACTCAAAAATTCGACCTGAAAAAAAAACGACAGTGGTACCCCTTTCGTTTTTTTTTTTTGGGCGAAAAATTAAGTTTCTCCAGTCTTCTCAAAACTTTGGATTCTAATAGAGGGCCATGAGACTTAAACCTGGCCGCAAAAATGGAAGCTCTAGACCCTTCCAGAGCTGAGATATTGAAACTCAAAAATTCGAACCGAAAAAAAAATGACAGTGGTACCCCTTTCGTTTTTTTTTTGGGGCGAAAAATTAAGTTTCTTCAACCTTCTCAAAACTCTGGATTCTGATAGAGGGCCATGAGACTTAAACCTGGCCGCAAAAATGGAAGCTCTAGACCCTTCCAGAGCTGAGATATCGAAACTCAAAAATTCAACCCGAAAAAAAAACGACAGTGGTACCCCTTTCGTTTTTTTTTTTTTGGGCGAAAAATTAAGTTTCTTCAATCTTCTCAAAACTCTGGATTCTGATAGAGGGCCATGAGCCTTAAACCTGGCCGCAAAAATGGAAGCTCTAGACCCTTCCAGAGCTGAGATATCGAAACTCAAAAATTCAACCTGAAAAAAAAAACGACAGTGGTACCCCTTTCGTTTTTTTTTTTCGGGCGAAAAATTAAGTTTCTCCAATCTTCTCAAAACTCTGGATTCTGATAGAGGGCCATGAGACTTAAACCTGGCCGCAAAAATGGAAGCTCTAGACCCTTCCAGAGCTGAGATATCAAAACTCAAAAATTCAACCCGAAAAAAAAAACGACAGTGGTACCCCTTTCGTTTTTTTTTTGGGCGAAGAATTAAGTTTCTCCAATCTTCTCAAAACTCTGGATTCTGATAGAGGGCCATGAGACTTAAACCTGGCCGCAAAAATGGAAGCTCTAGACCCTTTCAGAGCTGAGATATCGAAACTCAAAAATTCGACCTGAAAAAAAAACGACAGTGGTACCCCTTTCGTTTTTTTTTTTCGGGCGAAAAATTAAGTTTCTCCAGTCTTCTCAAAACTTTGGATTCTAATAGAGGGCCATGAGACTTAAACCTGGCCGCAAAAATGGAAGCTCTAGACCCTTCCAGAGCTGAGATATTGAAACTCAAAAATTCGAACCGAAAAAAAAATGACAGTGGTACCCCTTTCGTTTTTTTTTGGGGGCGAAAAATTAAGTTTCTTCAACCTTCTCAAAACTCTGGATTCTGATAGAGGGCCATGAGACTTAAACCTGGCCGCAAAAATGGAAGCTCTAGACCCTTCCAGAGCTGAGATATCGAAACTCAAAAATTCAACCCGAAAAAAAAAACGACAGTGGTACCCCTTTCGTTTTTTTTTTTTGGGCGAAAAATTAAGTTTCTCCAATCTTCTCAAAACTCTGGATTCTGATAGAGGGCCATGAGACTTAAACCTGGCCGCAAAAATGGAAGCTCTAGACCCTTTCAGAGCTGAGATATCGAAACTCAAAAATTCAACCCGAAAAAAAAAACGACAGTGGTATCCCTTTCGGTTTTTTTTTTTTGGGCGAAAAATTAAGTTTCTTCAATCTTCTTAAAACTCTGGATTCTGATAGAGGGCCATGAGACTTAAACCTGGCCGCAAAAATGGAAGCTCTAGACCCTTCCAGAGCTGGGATATCGAAACTCAAAAATTCAACCCGAAAAAAAAAACGACAGTGGTACCCCTTTCGGTTTTTTTTTTTGGGCGAAAAATTAAGTTTCTCCAATCTTCTCAAAACTCTGGATTCTGATAGAGGGCCATGAGACTTAAACCTGGCCGCAAAAATGGAAGCTCTAGACCCTTCCAGAGCTGAGATATCGAAACTCAAAAATTCAACCCGAAAAAAAAACGACAGTGGTACCCCTTTCGTTTTTTTTTTTGGGCGAAAAATTAAGTTTCTCCAATCTTCTCAAAACTCTGGATTCTGATAGAGGGCCATGAGACTTAAACCTGGCCGCAAAAATGGAAGCTCTAGACCGTTCTTGAGCTGAGATATCGAAACTCAAAAATTCGACCCAAAAAAAAAAACGACAGTGGTACCCCTTTTTTTTTTTTTGTCGGGCGAAAAATTAAGTTTCTCCAATCTTCTCAAAACTCTGGATTCTGATAGAGGGCCATGAGACTTAAACCTGGCCGCAAAAATGGAAGCTCTAGACCGTTCTTGAGCTGAGTTATCGAAACTCAAAAATTCGACCCGAAAAAAAAAACGACAGTGGTACCCCTTTTTTTTTTTGTCGGGCGAAAAAGTAAGTTTCTCCAATCTTCTCAAAACTCTGGATTCTGATAGAGGGCCATGAGACTTAAACCTGGCCGCAAAAATGGAAGCTCTAGACCCTTCCAGAGCTGAGATATCGAAACTCAAAAATTCGACTCGGAAAAAAAAACCGACAGTGGTACCCCTTTCGTTTTTTTTTTCGGGCGAAAAATTAAGTTTCTCCAATCTTCTCAAAACTCTGGATTCTGATAGAGGGCCATGAGACTTAAACTTGGCCGCAAAAATGGAAGCTCTAGACCCTTCCAGAGCTGAGATATCGAAACTCAAAAATTCGACTCGAAAAAAAAAACGACAGTGGTACCCCTTTCGTTTTTTTTTTCGGGCGAAAAATTAAGTTTCTCCAATCTTCTCAAAACTCTGGATTCTGATAGAGGGCCATAAGACTTAAACTTGGCCGCAAAAATGGAAGCTCTAGACCCTTCCAGAGCTGAGATATCGAAACTCAAAAATTCGACCCGAAAAAAAAACGACAGCGGTACCCCTTTCATTTTTTTTTTCGGGAGAAAAATTAAGTTTCTCCAATCTTCTCAAAACTCTGGATTCTGATAGAGGGCCATAAGACTTAAACTTGGCCGCAAAAATGGAAGCTCTAGACCCTTCCAGAGCTGGGATATCGAAACTCAAAAATTCAACCCGAAAAAAAAAAACGACAGTGGTACCCCTTTCGTTTTTTTTTTTTGGGCGAAAAATTAAGTTTCTCCAATCTTCTCAAAACTCTGGATTCTGATAGAGGGCCATGAGACTTAAACCTGGCCGCAAAAATGGAAGCTCTAGACCCTTCCAGAGCTGAGATATCGAAACTCAAAAATTCAACCCGAAAAAAAAACGACAGTGGTACCCCTTTCGTTTTTTTTTTGGGCGAAAAATTAAGTTTCTCTAATCTTCTCAAAACTCTGGATTCTGATAGAGGGCCATGAGACTTAAACCTGGCCGCAAAAATGGAAGCTCTAGACCGTTCTTGAGCTGAGATATCGAAACTCAAAAATTCGACCCAAAAAAAAAAACGACAGTGGTACCCCTTTTTTTTTTTTTTGTCGGGCGAAAAATTAAGTTTCTCCAATCTTCTCAAAACTCTGGATTCTGATAGAGGGCCATGAGACTTAAACCTGGCCGCAAAAATGGAAGCTCTAGACCCTTCCAGAGCTGAGATATCGAAACTCAAAAATTCGACTCGAAAAAAAAAAACGACAGTGGTACCCCTTTCGTTTTTTTTTTCGGGCGAAAAATTAAGTTTCTCCAATCTTCTCAAAACTCTGGATTCTGATAGAGGGCCATGAGACTTAAACTTGGCCGCAAAAATGGAAGCTCTAGACCCTTCCAGAGCTGAGATATCGAAACTCAAAAATTCGACTCGAAAAAAAAAACGACAGTGGTACCCCTTTCGTTTTTTTTTTTCGGGCGAAAAATTAAGTTTCTCCAATCTTCTCAAAACTCTGGATTCTGATAGAGGGCCATGAGACTTAAACTTGGCCGCAAAAATGGAAGCTCTAGACCCTTCCAGAGCTGAGATATCGAAACTCAAAAATTCGACTCGAAAAAAAAAACGACAGTGGTACCCCTTTCGTTTTTTTTTTCGGGCGAAAAATTAAGTTTCTCCAATCTTCTCAAAACTCTGGATTCTGATAGAGGGCCATGAGACTTAAACTTGGCCGCAAAAATGGAAGCTCTAGACCCTTCCAGAGCTGAGATATCGAAACTCAAAAATTCGACCCGAAAAAAAAACGACAGCGGTACCCCTTTCATTTTTTTTTTCGGGCGAAAAATTAAGTTTCTCCAATCTTCTCAAAACTCTGGATTCTGATAGAGGGCCATGAGACTTAAACTTGGCCGCAAAAATGGAAGCTCTAGACCCTTCCAGAGCTGAGATATCGAAACTCAAAAATTCGACCCGAAAAAAAAACGACAGCGGTACCCCTTTCATTTTTTTTTTCGGGCGAAAAATTAAGTTTCTCCAATCTTCTCAAAACTCTGGATTCTGATAGAGGGCCATGAGACTTAAACTTGGCCGCAAAAATGGAAGCTCTAGACCCTTCCAAAGCTGAGATATCGAAACTCAAAAATTCGACCCGAAAAAAAAACGACAGTGGTACCCCTTTCATTTTTTTTTTTTGGGTGAAATATTAAGTTGCTCCAATCTTCTCAAAACTCTGGATTCTGATAGAGGGCCATGAGACTTAAACCTGGCCGCAAAAATGGAAGCTCTAGACCCTTCCAGAGCTGAGATATCGAAACTCAAAAATTCAACCCGAAAAAAAAACGACAGTGGCACCCCTTTCGGTTTTTTTTTGGGCGAAAAATTAAGTTTCTCCAATCTTCTCAAAACTCTGGATTCTGATAGAGGGCCATGAGACTTAAACTTGGCCGCAAAAATGGAAGCTCTAGACCCTTCCAGAGCTGAGATATCGAAACTCAAAAATTCGACGCAAAAAAAAAAAACGACAGTGGTACCCCTTTTGTTTTTTTTTGTCGGGCGAAAAATTAAGTTTCTCCAATCTTCTCAAAACTCTGGATTCTGATAGAGGGCCATGAGACTTAAACCTGGCCGCAAAAATGGAAGCTCTAGACCCTTCCAGAGCTGAGATATTGAAACTCAAAAATTCAACATGAAAAAAAAAACGACAGTGGTACCCCTTTCGTTTTTTTTTTTGGGCGAAAAATTAAGTTTCTTCAATCTTCTCAAAACTCTGGATTCTGATAGAGGACCATGAGACTTAAATCTGGCCGCAAAAATGGAAGCTCTAGACCATTCCAGAGCTGAGATATCGAAACTCAAAAATTCGACCTGAAAAAAAAAACGACAGTGGTACCCCTTTCGTTTGTTTTTTTTTTTGGGCGAAAAATTAAGTTTCTTCAATCTTCTCAAAACTCTGGATTCTGATAGAGGGCCATGAGACTTAAACCTGGCCGCAAAAATGGAAGCTCTAGACCCTTCCAGAGCTGAGATATCGAAACTCAAAAATTCAACCCGAAAAAAAAAACGACAGTGGTACCCCTTTCGTTTTTTTTTTGGGGCGAAAAATTAAGTTTCTTCAATCTTCTCAAAACTCTGGATTCTGATAGAGGACCATGAGACTTAAACCTGGCCACTAAAATTGAAGCTCTAGACCCTTCCAGAGCTGAGATATCGAAACTCAAAAAAATCGACCCAAAAAAAAAAAGACAGTGGTACCCCTTTCGTTTTTTTTTTCGGGCGAAAAATTAAGTTTCTCCAATCTTCTCAAAACTCTGGATTCTGATAGAGGGCCATGAGACTTAAACCTGGCCGCAAAAATGGAAGCTCTAGACCCTTCCAGAGCTGAGATATCGAAACTCAAAAATTCGTTTTTTTTTTTCGGGCGAAAAATTAAGTTTCTCCAATCTTCAAAACTCTGGATTCTGACAGAGGGCCATGAGACTTAAACCTGGCCGCAAAAATGGAAGCTCTAGACCCTTCCAGAGCTGAGATATCGAAACTCAAAAATTCGACCTGAAAAAAAAAACGACAGTGGTACCCCTTTCATTTTTTTTTTCGGGCGAAAAATTAAGTTTCTCCAATCTTCTCAAAACTCTGGATTCTGATAGAGGGCCATGAGACTTAAACCTGGCCGCAAAAATGGAAGCTCTAGACCCTTCCAGAGCTGAGATATCGAAACTCAAAAATTCAACCCGAAAAAAAAACGACAGTGGTACCCCTTTCGTTTTTTTTTTTTTGGGCGAAAAATTAAGTTTCTTCAATCTTCTCAAAACTCTGGATTCTGATAGAGGGCCATGAGCCTTAAACCTGGCCGCAAAAATGGAAGCTCTAGACCCTTCCAGAGCTGAGATATCGAAACTCAAAAATTCAACCTGAAAAAAAAAACGACAGTGGTACCCCTTTCGTTTTTTTTTTTCGGGCGAAAAATTAAGTTTCTCCAATCTTCTCAAAACTCTGGATTCTGATAGAGGGCCATGAGACTTAAACCTGGCCGCAAAAATGGAAGCTCTAGACCCTTCCAGAGCTGAGATATCGAAACTCAAAAATTCAACCCGAAAAAAAAAACGACAGTGGTACCCCTTTCGTTTTTTTTTTGGGCGAAGAATTAAGTTTCTCCAATCTTCTCAAAACTCTGGATTCTGATAGAGGGCCATGAGACTTAAACCTGGCCGCAAAAATGGAAGCTCTAGACCCTTTCAGAGCTGAGATATCGAAACTCAAAAATTCGACCTGAAAAAAAAACGACAGTGGTACCCCTTTCGTTTTTTTTTTTCGGGCGAAAAATTAAGTTTCTCCAGTCTTCTCAAAACTTTGGATTCTAATAGAGGGCCATGAGACTTAAACCTGGCCGCAAAAATGGAAGCTCTAGACCCTTCCAGAGCTGAGATATTGAAACTCAAAAATTCGAACCGAAAAAAAAATGACAGTGGTACCCCTTTCGTTTTTTTTTTGGGGCGAAAAATTAAGTTTCTTCAACCTTCTCAAAACTCTGGATTCTGATAGAGGGCCATGAGACTTAAACCTGGCCGCAAAAATGGAAGCTCTAGACCCTTTCAGAGCTGAGATATCGAAACTCAAAAATTCAACCCGAAAAAAAAAACGACAGTGGTATCCCTTTCGGTTTTTTTTTTTTGGGCGAAAAATTAAGTTTCTTCAATCTTCTTAAAACTCTGGATTCTGATAGAGGGCCATGAGACTTAAACCTGGCCGCAAAAATGGAAGCTCTAGACCCTTCCAGAGCTGGGATATCGAAACTCAAAAATTCAACCCGAAAAAAAAAACGACAGTGGTACCCCTTTCGTTTTTTTTTTTTGGGCGAAAAATTAAGTTTCTCCAATCTTCTCAAAACTCTGGATTCTGATAGAGGGCCATGAGACTTAAACCTGGCCGCAAAAATGGAAGCTCTAGACCCTTCCAGAGCTGAGATATCGAAACTCAAAAATTCAACCCGAAAAAAAAACGACAGTGGTACCCCTTTCGTTTTTTTTTTTAGGTGAAAAATTAAGTTTCTCCAATCTTCTCAAAACTCTGGATTCTGATAGAGGGCCATGAGACTTAAACCTGGCCGCAAAAATGGAAGCTCTAGACCGTTCTTGAGCTGAGATATCGAAACTCAAAAATTCGACCCAAAAAAAAAAACGACAGTGGTACCCCTTTTTTTTTTTTTTGTCGGGCGAAAAATTAAGTTTCTCCAATCTTCTCAAAACTCTGGATTCTGATAGAGGGCCATGAGACTTAAACCTGGCCGCAAAAATGGAAGCTCTAGACCGTTCTTGAGCTGAGATATCGAAACTCAAAAATTCGACCCAAAAAAAAAAACGACAGTGGTACCCCTTTTTTTTTTTTGTCGGGCGAAAAAGTAAGTTTCTCCAATCTTCTCAAAACTCTGGATTCTGATAGAGGGCCATGAGACTTAAACCTGGCCGCAAAAATGGAAGCTCTAGACCCTTCCAGAGCTGAGATATCGAAACTCAAAAATTCGACTCGAAAAAAAAACCGACAGTGGTACCCCTTTCGTTTTTTTTTTTCGGGCGAAAAATTAAGTTTCTCCAATCTTCTCAAAACTCTGGATTCTGATAGAGGGCCATGAGACTTAAACTTGGCCGCAAAAATGGAAGCTCTAGACCCTTCCAGAGCTGAGATATCGAAACTCAAAAATTCGACTCGAAAAAAAAAACGACAGTGGTACCCCTTTCGTTTTTTTTTTCGGGCGAAAAATTAAGTTTCTCCAATCTTCTCAAAACTCTGGATTCTGATAGAGGGCCATAAGACTTAAACTTGGCCGCAAAAATGGAAGCTCTAGACCCTTCCAGAGCTGAGATATCGAAACTCAAAAATTCGACCCGAAAAAAAAACGACAGCGGTACCCCTTTCATTTTTTTTTTCGGGAGAAAAATTAAGTTTCTCCAATCTTCTCAAAACTCTGGATTCTGATAGAGGGCCATGAGACTTAAACTTGGCCGCAAAAATGGAAGCTCTAGACCCTTCCAGAGCTGAGATATCGAAACTCAAAAATTCGACCCGAAAAAAAAACGACAGTGGTACCCCTTTCATTTTTTTTTTTGGGCGAAAAATTAAGTGTCTCCAATCTTCTCAAAACTCTGGATTCTGATAGAGGGCCATGAGACTTAAACCTGGCCGCAAAAATGGAAGCTCTAGACCCTTCCAGAGCTGAGATATCGAAACTCAATTTCGATATCTCAATTTCAATTTCGAAACTCAATTTCAAGACCCAAAAAAAAAACGACAGTGGTACCCCTTTTTTTTTTTTTGTCGGGCGAAAAAGTAAGTTTCTCCAATCTTCTCAAAACTCTGGATTCTGATAGAGGGCCATGAGACTTAAACCTGGCCGCAAAAATGGAAGCTCTAGACCCTTCCAGAGCTGAGATATCGAAACTCAAAAATTCGACTCGAAAAAAAAAACGACAGTGGTACCCCTTTCGTTTTTTTTTTTCGGGCGAAAAATTAAGTTTCTCCAATCTTCTCAAAACTCTGGATTCTGATAGAGGGCCATGAGACTTAAACCTGGCCACAAAAATTGAAGCTCTAGACCCTTCCAGAGCTGAGATATCGAAACTCAAAAAAATCGACCCAAAAAAAAAAAGACAGTGGTATCCCTTTCGTTTTTTTTTTTCGGGCGAAAAATTAAGTTTCTCCAATCTTCTCAAAACTCTGGATTCTGATAGAGGGCCATGAGACTTAAACCTGGCCGCAAAAATGGAAGCTCTAGACCCTTCCAGAGCTGAGATATCGAAACTCAAAAATTCAACCCGAAAAAAAAACGACAGTGGTACCCCTTTCGTTTTTTTTTTTGGGCGAAAAATTAAGTTTCTTCAATCTTCTCAAAACTCTGGATTCTGATAGAGGGCCATGAGACTTAAACCTGGCCGCAAAAATGGAAGCTCTAGACCCTTCCAGAGCTGAGATATCGAAACTCAAAAATTCGACCTGAAAAAAAAACGACAGTGGTACCCCTTTCGTTTTTTTTTTTCGGGCGAAAAATTAAGTTTCTCCAATCTTCTTAAAACTCTGGATTCTGATAGAGGGCCATGAGACTTAAACCTGGCCACAAAAATTGAAGCTCTAGACCCTTCCAGAGCTGAGATATCGAAACTCAAAAAATCAACCCAAAAAAAAAAAGACAGTGGTACCCCTTTCGTTTTTTTTTTCGGGCGAAAAATTAAGTTTCTCCAATCTTCTCAAAACTCTGGATTCTGATAGAGGACCATGAGACTTAAACCTGGCCGCAAAAATGGAAGCTCTAGACCCTTCCAGAGCTGAGATATCGAAACTCAAAAATTCGTTTTTTTTTTTTTTTCGGGCGAAAAATTAAGTTTCTCCAATCTTCTCAAAACTCTGGATTCTGACAGAGGGCCATGAGACTTAAACCTGGCCGCAAAAATGGAAGCTCTAGACCCTTCCAGAGCTGAGATATCGAAACTCAAAAATTCGACCCGAAAAAAAAAAAACGACAGTGGTACCCCTTTCGTTTTTTTTTTTTGGGCGAAAAATTAAGTTTCTTCAATCTTCTCAAAACTCTGGATTCTGATAGAGGACCATGAGACTTAAACCTGGCCGCTAAAATGGAAGCTCTAGACCCTTCCAGAGCTGAGATATCGAAACTCAAAAATTCAACCCGAAAAAAAAAAACGACAGTGGTACCCCTTTTGTTTTTTTTTTGGGGCAAAAAATTAAGTTTCTTCAATCTTCTCAAAACTCTGGATTCTGATAGAGGGCCATGAGACTTAAACCTGGCCGCAAAAATGGAAGCTCTAGACCCTTCCAGAGCTGAGATATCGAAACTCAAAAATTCGTTTTTTTTTTTTTTGGGCGAAAAATTAAGTTTCTCCAATCTTCTCAAAACTCTGGATTCTGACAGAGGGCCATGAGACTTAAACCTGGCCGCAAAAATGGAAGCTCTAGACCCTTTCAGAGCTGAGATATTAAAACTCAAAAATTCAACCCGAAAAAAAAACGACAGTGGTACCCCTTTCGGTTTTTTTTTTTTTGGGCGAAAAATTACGTTTCTTCAATCTTCTTAAAACTCTGGATTCTGATAGAGGGCCATGAGACTTAAACCTGGCCGCAAAAATGGAAGCTCTAGACCCTTCCAGAGCTGAGATATCGAAACTCAAAAATTCGACCTGAAAAAAAAAACGACAGTGGTACCCCTTTCGTTTTTTTTTTTCGGGCGAAAAATTAAGTTTCTCCAATCTTCTCAAAACTCTGGATTCTAATAGAGGGCCATGAGACTTAAACCTGGCCGCAAAAATGGAAGCTCTAGACCCTTCCAGAGCTGAGATATTGAAACTCAAAAATTCGACCCGAAAAAAAAAACGACAGTGGTACCCCTTTCGTTTTTTTTTTTTTTTTGGGCGAAAAATTAAGTTTCTTCAACCTTCTCAAAACTCTGGATTCTGATAGAGGGCCATGAGACTTAAACCTGGCCGCAAAAATGGAAGCTCTAGACCCTTCCAGAGCTGAGATATCGAAACTCAAAAATTCGTTTTTTTTTTTTCGGGCGAAAAATTAAGTTTCTCCAATCTTCTCAAAACTCTGGATTCTGACAGAGGGCCATGAGACTTAAACCTGGCCGCAAAAATGGAAGCTCTAGACCCTTCCAGAGCTGAGATATCGAAACTCAAAAATTCAACCCGAAAAAAAAACGACAGTGATACCCATTTCGTTTTTTTTTTTTGGGCGAAAAATTAAGTTTCTTCAATCTTCTCAAAACTCTGGATTCTGATAGAGGGCCATGAGACTTAAACCTGGCTGCAAAAATGGAAGCTCTAGACCCTTCCAGAGCTGAGATATCGAAACTCAAAAATTCGACCTGAAAAAAAAACGACAGTGGTACCCCTTTCATTTTTTTTTTCGGGCGAAAAATTAAGTTTCTCCAATCTTCTCAAAACTCTGGATTCTGATAGAGGGCCATGAGACTTAAACCTGGCCGCAAAAATGGAAGCTCTAGACCCTTCCAGAGCTGAGATATCGAAACTCAAAAATTCAACCCGAAAAAAAAACGACAGTGGTACCCCTTTCGTTTTTTTTTTTTGGGCGAAAAATTAAGTTTCTTCAATCTTCTCAAAACTCTGGATTCTGATAGAGGGCCATGAGACTTAAACCTGGCCGCAAAAATGGAAGCTCTAGACCCTTCCAGAGCTGAGATATCGAAACTCAAAAATTCAACCTGAAAAAAAAACGACAGTGGTACCCCTTTCGTTTTTTTTTTTCGGGCGAAAAATTAAGTTTCTCCAATCTTCTCAAAACTCTAGATTCTGATAGAGGGCCATGAGACTTAAACCTGGCCGCAAAAATGGAAGCTCTAGACCCTTCCAGAGCTGAGATATCGAAACTCAAAAATTCAACCCGAAAAAAAACGACAGTGGTACCCCTTTCGGGTTTTTTTTGGGCGAAAAATTAAGTTTCTCCAATCTTCTCAAAACTCTGGATTCTGATAGAGGGCCATGAGACTTAAACCTGGCCGCAAAAATGGAAGCTCTAGACCCTTCCAGAGCTGAGATATTGAAACTCAAAAATTCGAACCGAAAAAAAAAAATGACAGTGGTACCCCTTTCGTTTTTTTTTTTTTGGGCGAAAAATTAAGTTTCTTCAACCTTCTCAAAACTCTGGATTCTGATAGAGGGCCATGAGACTTAAACCTGGCCGCAAAAATGGAAGCTCTAGACCCTTCCAGAGCTGAGATATCGAAACTCAAAAATTCAACCGGAAAAAAAAAAACGACAGTGGTACCCCTTTCGTTTTTTTTTTTTGGGCGAAAAATTAAGTTTCTTCAATCTTCTCAAAACTCTGGATTCTGATAGAGGGCCATGAGACTTAAACCTGGCCAAAAAAATGGAAGCTCTAGAACCTTCCAGAGCTGAGATATCGAAACTCAAAAATTCAACCCGAAAAAAAAACGACAGTGGTACCCCTTTCGATTTTTTTTTTGGGCGAAAAATTAAGTTTCTTCAATCTTCTCAAAACTCTGGATTCTGATAGAGGGCCATGAGACTTAGACCTGAGTGCAAAAATGGAAGCTCTAGACCCTTCCAGAGCTGAGATATCGAAACTCAAAAATTCGTTGTTTTTTTCGGGCGAAAAATTAAGTTTCTCCAATCTTCTCAAAACTCTGGATTCTGACAGAGGGCCATGAGACTTAAACCTGGCCGTAAAAATGGAAGCTCTAGACCCTTCCAGAGCTGAGATATCGAAACTCAAAAATTCGACCCGAAAAAAAAACGACAGTGGTACCCCTTTCATTTTTTTTTTTTTGGGCGAAAAATTAAGTTTCTTCAATCTTCTCAAAACTCTGGATTCTGATAGAGGGCCATGAGACTTAGACCTGAGTGCAAAAATGGAGGCTCTAGACCCTTCCAGAGCTGAGATATCGAAACTCAAAAATTCGACCCGAAAAAAAAAACGACAGTGGTACCCCTTTCGTTTTTTTTTTCCGGGCGAAAAATTAAGTTTCTCCAATCTTCTCAAAACTCTGGATTCTGATAGAGGGCCATGAGACTTAAACTTGGCCGCAAAACTGGAAGCTCTAGACCCTTCCAGAGCTGAGATATCGAAACTCAAAAATTCGACCCGAAAAAAAAACGACAGTGGTACCCCTTTCATTTTTTTTTTCGGGCGAAAAATTAAGTTTCTCCAATCTTCTCAAAACTCTGGATTCTGATAGAGGGCCATGAGACTTAAACCTGGCCGCAAAAATGGGAGCTCTAGACCCTTCCAGAGCTGAGATATCGAAACTCAAAAATTCGACCCGAAAAAAAAAAACGACAGTGGTACCCCTTTTGTTTTTTTTTTTGGGCGAAAATTTAAGTTTCTCCAATCTTCTCAAAACTCTGGATTCTGATAGAGGGCCATGAGACTTAAACCTGGCCGCAAAAATGGGAGCTCTAGACCCTTCCAGAGCTGAGATATCGAAACTCAAAAATTCGACCCGAAAAAAAAAACGACAGTGGTACCCCTTTCATTTTTTTTTTTTGGGCGAAAAATTAAGTTTCTCCAATCTTCTCAAAACTCTGGATTCTGACAGAGGGCCATGAGACTTAAACCTGGCCGTAAAAATGGAAGCTCTAGACCCTTCCAGAGCTGAGATATCGAAACTCAAAAATTCGACCCGAAAAAAAAACGACAGTGGTACCCCTTTTGTTTTTTTTTGTCGGGCGAAAAATTAAGTTTCTCCAATCTTCTCAAAACTCTGGATTCTGATAGAGGGCCATGAGACTTAAACCTGGCCGCAAAAATGGAAGCTCTAGACCCTTCCAGAGCTGAGATATCGAAACTCAAAAATTCAACCCGAAAAAAAAACGACAGTGGTACCCCTTTCATTTTTTTTTTTTCGGGCGAAAAATTAAGTTTCTCCAATCTTCTCAAAACTCTGGATTCTGATAGAGGGCCATGAGACTTCAACTTGGCCGCAAAAATGGAAGCTCTAGACCCTTCCAGAGCTGAGATATCGAAACTCAAAAATTCGACCCGAAAAAACAACAACAGTGGTACCCCTTTCATTTTTTTTTTTGGGCGAAAAATTAAGTTTCTCCAATCTTCTCAAAACTCTGGATTCTGATAGAGGGCCATGAGACTTAAACCTGGCCGCAAAAATGGAAGCTCTAGACCCTTCCAGAGCTGAGATATCGAAACTCAAAAATTCAACCCGAAAAAAAAACGACAGTGGCACCCCTTTCGGTTTTTTTTTGGGCGAAAAATTAAGTTTCTCCAATCTTCTCAAAACTCTGGATTCTGATAGAGGGCCATGAGACTTAAACCTGGCCGCAAAAATGGAAGCTCTAGACCCTTCCAGAGCTGAGATATCGAAACTCAAAAATTCGACTCGAAAAAAAAAACGACAGTGGTACCCCTTTCGTTTTTTTTTTCGGGCGAAAAATTAAGTTTCTCCAATCTTCTCAAAACTCTGGATTCTGATAGAGGGCCATGAGACTTAAACTTGGCCGCAAAAATGGAAGCTCTAGACCCTTCCAGAGCTGAGATATCGAAACTCAAAAATTCAACCCGAAAAAAAAACGACAGTGGTACCCCTTTCGTTTTTTTTTTTTGGGCGAAAAATTAAGTTTCTTCAATCTTCTCAAAAATCTGGATTCTGATAGAGGGCCATGAGACTTAAACCTGGCCGCAAAAATGGAAGCTCTAGACCCTTCCAGAGCTGAGATATTGAAACTCAAAAATTCAACCTGAAAAAAAAAACGACAGTGGTACCCCTTTCGTTTTTTTTTTTCGGGCGAAAAATTAAGTTTCTCCAATCTTCTCAAAACTCTGGATTCTGATAGAGGGCCATGAGACTTAAACCTGGCCGCAAAAATGGAAGCTCTAGACCCTTCCAGAGCTGAGATATCGAAACTCAAAAATTCGACCTGAAAAAAAAAACGACAGTGGTACCCCTTTCGTTTGTTTTTTTTCGGGCGAAAAATTAAGTTTCTCCAATCTTCTTAAAACTCTGGATTCTGATAGAGGGCCATGAGACTTAAACCTGGCCACAAAAATTGAAGCTCTAGACCCTTCCAGAGCTGAGATATCGAAACTCAAAAAAATCGACCCCAAAAAAAAAAGACAGTGGTACCCCTTTCGTTTTTTTTTTCGGGCGAAAAATTAAGTTTCTCCAATCTTCTCAAAACTCTGGATTCTGATAGAGGGCCATGAGACTTAAACCTGGCCGCAAAAATGGAAGCTCTAGACCCTTCCAGAGCTGAGATATCGAAACTCAAAAATTCGTTTTTTTTTTTTCGGGCGAAAAATTAAGTTTCTCCAATCTTCTCAAAACTCTGGATTCTGACAGAGGGCCATGAGACTTAAACCTGGCCGCAAAAATGGAAGCTCTAGACCCTTCCAGAGCTGAGATATCGAAACTCAAAAATTCAACCCGAAAAAAAAACGACAGTGGTACCCCTTTCGTTTTTTTTTTTTTGGGCGAAAAATTAAGTTTCTTCAATCTTCTCAAAACTCTGGATTCTGATAGAGGGCCATGAGACTTAAACCTGGCCGCAAAAATGGAAGCTCTAGACCCTTCCAGAGCTGAGATATCGAAACTCAAAAATTCGACCCGAAAAAAAAAACGACAGTGGTACCCCTTTCATTTTTTTTTTCGGGCGAAAAATTAAGTTTCTCCAATCTTCTCAAAACTCTGGATTCTGATAGAGGGCCATGAGACTTAAACCTGGCCGCAAAAATGGGAGCTCTAGACCCTTCCAGAGCTGAGATATCGAAACTCAAAAATTCGACCCGAAAAAAAAAACGACAGTGGTACCCCTTTCGTTTTTTTTTTTTGGGCGAAAAATTAAGTTTCTTCAATCTTCTCAAAACTCTGGATTCTGATAGAGGGCCATGAGACTTAAACCTGGCCAAAAAAATGGAAGCTCTAGAACCTTCCAGAGCTGAGATATCGAAACTCAAAAATTCAACCCGAAAAAAAAAACGACAGCGGTACCCCTTTCATTTTTTTTTTCGGGCGAAAAATTAAGTTTCTCCAATCTTCTCAAAACTCTGGATTCTGATAGAGGGCCATGAGACTTAAACTTGGCCGCAAAAATGGAAGCTCTAGACCCTTCCAAAGCTGAGATATCGAAACTCAAAAATTCGACCCGAAAAAAAAACGACAGTGGTACCCCTTTCATTTTTTTTTTTTGGGTGAAATATTAAGTTGCTCCAATCTTCTCAAAACTCTGGATTCTGATAGAGGGCCATGAGACTTAAACCTGGCCGCAAAAATGGAAGCTCTAGACCCTTCCAGAGCTGAGATATCGAAACTCAAAAATTCAACCCGAAAAAAAAAACGACAGTGGCACCCCTTTCGGTTTTTTTTTGGGCGAAAAATTAAGTTTCTCCAATCTTCTCAAAACTCTGGATTCTGATAGAGGGCCATGAGACTTAAACTTGGCCGCAAAAATGGAAGCTCTAGACCCTTCCAGAGCTGAGATATCGAAACTCAAAAATTCGACGCAAAAAAAAAAACGACAGTGGTACCCCTTTTGTTTTTTTTTGTCGGGCGAAAAATTAAGTTTCTCCAATCTTCTCAAAACTCTGGATTCTGATAGAGGGCCATGAGACTTAAACCTGGCCGCAAAAATGGAAGCTCTAGACCCTTCCAGAGCTGAGATATCGAAACTCAAAAATTCGACTCGAAAAAAAAAACGACAGTGGTACCCCTTTCGTTTTTTTTTTCGGGCGAAAAATTAAGTTTCTCCAATCTTCTCAAAACTCTGGATTCTGATAGAGGGCCATGAGACTTAAACTTGGCCGCAAAAATGGAAGCTCTAGACCCTTCCAGAGCTGAGATATCGAAACTCAAAAATTCAACCCGAAAAAAAAACGACAGTGGTACCCCTTTCGTTTTTTTTTTTTGGGCGAAAAATTAAGTTTCTTCAATCTTCTCAAAAATCTGGATTCTGATAGAGGGCCATGAGACTTAAACCTGGCCGCAAAAATGGAAGCTCTAGACCCTTCCAGAGCTGAGATATTGAAACTCAAAAATTCAACATGAAAAAAAAAACGACAGTGGTACCCCTTTCGTTTTTTTTTTGGGCGAAAAATTAAGTTTCTTCAATCTTCTCAAAACTCTGGATTCTGATAGAGGACCATGAGACTTAAATCTGGCCGCAAAAATGGAAGCTCTAGACCATTCCAGAGCTGAGATATCGAAACTCAAAAATTCGACCTGAAAAAAAAAACGACAGTGGTACCCCTTTCGTTTGTTTTTTTTTTTTGGGCGAAAAATTAAGTTTCTTCAATCTTCTCAAAACTCTGGATTCTGATAGAGGGCCATGAGACTTAAACCTGGCCGCAAAAATGGAAGCTCTAGACCCTTCCAGAGCTGAGATATCGAAACTCAAAAATTCAACCCGAAAAAAAAAACGACAGTGGTACCCCTTTCGTTTTTTTTTTTGGGCGAAAAATTAAGTTTCTTCAATCTTCTCAAAACTCTGGATTCTGATAGAGGACCATGAGACTTAAATCTGGCCGCAAAAATGGAAGCTCTAGACCATTCCAGAGCTGAGATATCGAAACTCAAAAATTCGACCTGAAAAAAAAAAACGACAGTGGTACCCCTTTCGTTTGTTTTTTTTCGGGCGAAAAATTAAGTTTCTCCAATCTTCTTAAAACTCTGGATTCTGATAGAGGGCCATGAGACTTAAACCTGGCCACAAAAATTGAAGCTCTAGACCCTTCCAGAGCTGAGATATCGAAACTCAAAAAAATCGACCCAAAAAAAAAAAGACAGTGGTACCCCTTTCG
Organism: Pimephales promelas; assembly: GCF_988280905.1. Taxonomy (NCBI): domain Eukaryota; kingdom Metazoa; phylum Chordata; class Actinopteri; order Cypriniformes; family Leuciscidae; genus Pimephales; species Pimephales promelas. Next base: position 11,517,360 of record NC_142774.1, read on the forward strand.
TTTTTTTTTTCGGGCGAAAAATTAAGTTTCTCCAATCTTCTCAAAACTCTGGATTCTGATAGAGGGCCATGAGACTTAAACCTGGCCGCAAAAATGGAAGCTCTAGACCCTTCCAGAGCTGAGATATCGAAACTCAAAAATTTGTTTTTTTTTTTTCGGGCGAAAAATTAAGTTTCTCCAATCTTCAAAACTCTGGATTCTGACAGAGGGCCATGAGACTTAAACCTGGCCGCAAAAATGGAAGCTCTAGACCCTTCCAGAGCTGAGATATCGAAACTCAAAAATTCAACCCGAAAAAAAAACGACAGTGGTACCCCTTTCGTTTTTTTTTTTTTGGGCGAAAAATTAAGTTTCTTCAATCTTCTCAAAACTCTGGATTCTGATAGAGGGCCATGAGCCTTAAACCTGGCCGCAAAAATGGAAGCTCTAGACCCTTCCAGAGCTGAGATATCGAAACTCAAAAATTCAACCTGAAAAAAAAAACGACAGTGGTACCCCTTTCGTTTTTTTTTTTCGGGCGAAAAATTAAGTTTCTCCAATCTTCTCAAAACTCTGGATTCTGATAGAGGGCCATGAGACTTAAACCTGGCCGCAAAAATGGAAGCTCTAGACCCTTCCAGAGCTGAGATATCGAAACTCAAAAATTCAACCCGAAAAAAAAAACGACAGTGGTACCCCTTTCGTTTTTTTTTTGGGCGAAGAATTAAGTTTCTCCAATCTTCTCAAAACTCTGGATTCTGATAGAGGGCCATGAGACTTAAACCTGGCCGCAAAAATGGAAGCTCTAGACCCTTTCAGAGCTGAGATATCGAAACTCAAAAATTCGACCTGAAAAAAAAACGACAGTGGTACCCCTTTCGTTTTTTTTTTTCGGGCGAAAAATTAAGTTTCTCCAGTCTTCTCAAAACTTTGGATTCTAATAGAGGGCCATGAGACTTAAACCTGGCCGCAAAAATGGAAGCTCTAGACCCTTCCAGAGCTGAGATATTGAAACTCAAAAATTCGAACCGAAAAAAAAATGACAGTGGTACCCCTTTCGTTTTTTTTTTGGGGCGAAAAATTAAGTTTCTTCAACCTTCTCAAAACTCTGGATTCTGATAGAGGGCCATGAGACTTAAACCTGGCCGCAAAAATGGAAGCTCTAGACCCTTCCAGAGCTGAGATATCGAAACTCAAAAATTCAACCCGAAAAAAAAACGACAGTGGTACCCCTTTCGTTTTTTTTTTTTTGGGCGAAAAATTAAGTTTCTTCAATCTTCTCAAAACTCTGGATTCTGATAGAGGGCCATGAGCCTTAAACCTGGCCGCAAAAATGGAAGCTCTAGACCCTTCCAGAGCTGAGATATCGAAACTCAAAAATTCAACCTGAAAAAAAAAACGACAGTGGTACCCCTTTCGTTTTTTTTTTTCGGGCGAAAAATTAAGTTTCTCCAATCTTCTCAAAACTCTGGATTCTGATAGAGGGCCATGAGACTTAAACCTGGCCGCAAAAATGGAAGCTCTAGACCCTTCCAGAGCTGAGATATCGAAACTCAAAAATTCAACCCGAAAAAAAAAACGACAGTGGTACCCCTTTCGTTTTTTTTTTGGGCGAAGAATTAAGTTTCTCCAATCTTCTCAAAACTCTGGATTCTGATAGAGGGCCATGAGACTTAAACCTGGCCGCAAAAATGGAAGCTCTAGACCCTTTCAGAGCTGAGATATCGAAACTCAAAAATTCGACCTGAAAAAAAAACGACAGTGGTACCCCTTTCGTTTTTTTTTTTCGGGCGAAAAATTAAGTTTCTCCAGTCTTCTCAAAACTTTGGATTCTAATAGAGGGCCATGAGACTTAAACCTGGCCGCAAAAATGGAAGCTCTAGACCCTTCCAGAGCTGAGATATTGAAACTCAAAAATTCGAACCGAAAAAAAAATGACAGTGGTACCCCTTTCGTTTTTTTTTGGGGGCGAAAAATTAAGTTTCTTCAACCTTCTCAAAACTCTGGATTCTGATAGAGGGCCATGAGACTTAAACCTGGCCGCAAAAATGGAAGCTCTAGACCCTTCCAGAGCTGAGATATCGAAACTCAAAAATTCAACCCGAAAAAAAAAACGACAGTGGTACCCCTTTCGTTTTTTTTTTTTTGGGCGAAAAATTAAGTTTCTCCAATCTTCTCAAAACTCTGGATTCTGATAGAGGGCCATGAGACTTAAACCTGGCCGCAAAAATGGAAGCTCTAGACCCTTTCAGAGCTGAGATATCGAAACTCAAAAATTCAACCCGAAAAAAAAAACGACAGTGGTATCCCTTTCGGTTTTTTTTTTTTGGGCGAAAAATTAAGTTTCTTCAATCTTCTTAAAACTCTGGATTCTGATAGAGGGCCATGAGACTTAAACCTGGCCGCAAAAATGGAAGCTCTAGACCCTTCCAGAGCTGGGATATCGAAACTCAAAAATTCAACCCGAAAAAAAAAACGACAGTGGTACCCCTTTCGGTTTTTTTTTTTGGGCGAAAAATTAAGTTTCTCCAATCTTCTCAAAACTCTGGATTCTGATAGAGGGCCATGAGACTTAAACCTGGCCGCAAAAATGGAAGCTCTAGACCCTTCCAGAGCTGAGATATCGAAACTCAAAAATTCAACCCGAAAAAAAAACGACAGTGGTACCCCTTTCGTTTTTTTTTTTGGGCGAAAAATTAAGTTTCTCCAATCTTCTCAAAACTCTGGATTCTGATAGAGGGCCATGAGACTTAAACCTGGCCGCAAAAATGGAAGCTCTAGACCGTTCTTGAGCTGAGATATCGAAACTCAAAAATTCGACCCAAAAAAAAAAACGACAGTGGTACCCCTTTTTTTTTTTTTTGTCGGGCGAAAAATTAAGTTTCTCCAATCTTCTCAAAACTCTGGATTCTGATAGAGGGCCATGAGACTTAAACCTGGCCGCAAAAATGGAAGCTCTAGACCGTTCTTGAGCTGAGTTATCGAAACTCAAAAATTCGACCCGAAAAAAAAAACGACAGTGGTACCCCTTTTTTTTTTTGTCGGGCGAAAAAGTAAGTTTCTCCAATCTTCTCAAAACTCTGGATTCTGATAGAGGGCCATGAGACTTAAACCTGGCCGCAAAAATGGAAGCTCTAGACCCTTCCAGAGCTGAGATATCGAAACTCAAAAATTCGACTCGGAAAAAAAAACCGACAGTGGTACCCCTTTCGTTTTTTTTTTTCGGGCGAAAAATTAAGTTTCTCCAATCTTCTCAAAACTCTGGATTCTGATAGAGGGCCATGAGACTTAAACTTGGCCGCAAAAATGGAAGCTCTAGACCCTTCCAGAGCTGAGATATCGAAACTCAAAAATTCGACTCGAAAAAAAAAACGACAGTGGTACCCCTTTCGTTTTTTTTTTCGGGCGAAAAATTAAGTTTCTCCAATCTTCTCAAAACTCTGGATTCTGATAGAGGGCCATAAGACTTAAACTTGGCCGCAAAAATGGAAGCTCTAGACCCTTCCAGAGCTGAGATATCGAAACTCAAAAATTCGACCCGAAAAAAAAACGACAGCGGTACCCCTTTCATTTTTTTTTTCGGGAGAAAAATTAAGTTTCTCCAATCTTCTCAAAACTCTGGATTCTGATAGAGGGCCATGAGACTTAAACTTGGCCGCAAAAATGGAAGCTCTAGACCCTTCCAGAGCTGAGATATCGAAACTCAAAAATTCGACCCGAAAAAAAAACGACAGTGGTACCCCTTTCATTTTTTTTTTTGGGCGAAAAATTAAGTTTCTCCAATCTTCTCAAAACTCTGGATTCTGATAGAGGGCCATGAGACTTAAACCTGGCCGCAAAAATGGAAGCTCTAGACCCTTCCAGAGCTGAGATATCGAAACTCAAAAATTCAACCCGAAAAAAAAACGACAGTGGCACCCCTTTCGGTTTTTTTTTTTGGGCGAAAAATTAAGTTTCTCCAATCTTCTCAAAACTCTGGATTCTGATAGAGGGCCATGAGACTTAAACTTGGCCGCAAAAATGGAAGCTCTAGACCCTTCCAGAGCTGAGATATCGAAACTCAAAAATTCGACCCAAAAAAAAAACGACAGTGGTACCCCTTTTTTTTTTTTGTCGGGCGAAAAAGTAAGTTTCTCCAATCTTCTCAAAACTCTGGATTCTGATAGAGGGCCATGAGACTTAAACCTGGCCGCAAAAATGGAAGCTCTAGACCCTTCCAGAGCTGAGATATCGAAACTCAAAAATTCGACTCGAAAAAAAAAACGACAGTGGTACCCCTTTCGTTTTTTTTTTTCGGGCGAAAAATTAAGTTTCTCCAATCTTCTCAAAACTCTGGATTCTGATAGAGGGCCATGAGACTTAAACTTGGCCGCAAAAATGGAAGCTCTAGACCCTTCCAGAGCTGAGATATCGAAACTCAAAAATTCGACTCGAAAAAAAAAACGACAGTGGTACCCCTTTCGTTTTTTTTTTCGGGCGAAAAATTAAGTTTCTCCAATCTTCTCAAAACTCTGGATTCTGATAGAGGGCCATAAGACTTAAACTTGGCCGCAAAAATGGAAGCTCTAGACCCTTCCAGAGCTGAGATATCGAAACTCAAAAATTCGACCCGAAAAAAAAACGACAGCGGTACCCCTTTCATTTTTTTTTTCGGGAGAAAAATTAAGTTTCTCCAATCTTCTCAAAACTCTGGATTCTGATAGAGGGCCATGAGACTTAAACTTGGCCGCAAAAATGGAAGCTCTAGACCCTTCCAGAGCTGAGATATCGAAACTCAAAAATTCGACCCGAAAAAAAAACGACAGTGGTACCCCTTTCATTTTTTTTTTTGGGCGAAAAATTAAGTTTCTCCAATCTTCTCAAAACTCTGGATTCTGATAGAGGGCCATGAGACTTAAACCTGGCCGCAAAAATGGAAGCTCTAGACCCTTCCAGAGCTGAGATATCGAAACTCAAAAATTCAACCCGAAAAAAAAACGACAGTGGCACCCCTTTCGGTTTTTTTTTGGGCGAAAAATTAAGTTTCTCCAATCTTCTCAAAACTCTGGATTCTGATAGAGGGCCATGAGACTTAAACTTGGCCGCAAAAATGGAAGCTCTAGACCCTTCCAGAGCTGAGATATCGAAACTCAAAAATTCGACCCAAAAAAAAAAACGACAGTGGTACCCCTTTTGTTTTTTTTTGTCGGGCGAAAAATTAAGTTTCTCCAATCTTCTCAAAACTCTGGATTCTGATAGAGGGCCATGAGACTTAAACCTGGCCGCAAAAATGGAAGCTCTAGACCCTTCCAGAGCTGAGATATCGAAACTCAAAAATTCGACTCGAAAAAAAAAACGACAGTGGTACCCCTTTCGTTTTTTTTTTCGGGCGAAAAATTAAGTTTCTCCAATCTTCTCAAAACTCTGGATTCTGATAGAGGGCCATGAGACTTAAACTTGGCCGCAAAAATGGAAGCTCTAGACCCTTCCAGAGCTGAGATATCGAAACTCAAAAATTCAACCCGAAAAAAAAAACGACAGTGGTACCCCTTTCGTTTTTTTTTTTTGGGCGAAAAATTAAGTTTCTTCAATCTACTCAAAAATCTGGATTCTGATAGAGGGCCATAAAACTTAAATCTGGCCGCAAAAATGGAAGCTCTAGACCCTTCCAGAGCTGAGATATCGAAACTCAAAAATTCGACCTGAAAAAAAAAACGACAGTGGTACCCCTTTCGTTTGTTTTTTTTTCGGGCGAAAAATTAAGTTTCTCCAATCTTCTTAAAACTCTGGATTCTGATAGAGGGCCATGAGACTTAAACCTGGCCACAAAAATTGAAGCTCTAGACCCTTCCAGAGCTGAGATATCGAAACTCAAAAAAATTGACCCAAAAAAAAAAAGACAGTGGTATCCCTTTCGTTTTTTTTTTTCGGGCGAAAAATTAAGTTTCTCCAATCTTCTCAAAACTCTGGATTCTGATAGAGGGCCATGAGACTTAAACCTGGCCGCAAAAATGGAAGCTCTAGACCCTTCCAGAGCTGAGATATCGAAACTCAAAAATTCAACCCGAAAAAAAAACGACAGTGGTACCCCTTTCGTTTTTTTTTTTGGGCGAAAAATTAAGTTTCTTCAATCTTCTCAAAACTCTGGATTCTGATAGAGGGCCATGAGACTTAAACCTGGCCGCAAAAATGGAAGCTCTAGACCCTTCCAGAGCTGAGATATCGAAACTCAAAAATTCGACCTGAAAAAAAAACGACAGTGGTACCCCTTTCGTTTTTTTTTTTTCGGGCGAAAAATTAAGTTTCTCCAATCTTCTTAAAACTCTGAATTCTGATAGAGGGCCATGAGACTTAAACCTGGCCACAAAAATTGAAGCTCTAGACCCTTCCAGAGCTGAGATATCGAAACTCAAAAAATCAACCCAAAAAAAAAAAAGACAGTGGTACCCCTTTCGTTTTTTTTTTCGGGCGAAAAATTAAGTTTCTCCAATCTTCTCAAAACTCTGGATTCTGATAGAGGACCATGAGACTTAAACCTGGCCGCAAAAATGGAAGCTCTAGACCCTTCCAGAGCTGAGATATCGAAACTCAAAAATTCGTTTTTTTTTTTTTCGGGCGAAAAATTAAGTTTCTCCAATCTTCTCAAAACTCTGGATTCTGACAGAGGGCCATGAGACTTAAACCTGGCCGCAAAAATGGAAGCTCTAGACCCTTCCAGAGCTGAGATATCGAAACTCAAAAATTCGACCCGAAAAAAAAAAAACGACAGTGGTACCCCTTTCGTTTTTTTTTTTTTGGGCGAAAAATTAAGTTTCTTCAATCTTCTCAAAACTCTGGATTCTGATAGAGGACCATGAGACTTAAACCTGGCCGCTAAAATGGAAGCTCTAGACCCTTCCAGAGCTGAGATATCGAAACTCAAAAATTCAACCCGAAAAAAAAAAACGACAGTGGTACCCCTTTTGTTTTTTTTTGGGGGGCAAAAAATTAAGTTTCTTCAATCTTCTCAAAACTCTGGATTCTGATAGAGGGCCATGAGACTTAAACCTGGCCGCAAAAATGGAAGCTCTAGACCCTTCCAGAGCTGAGATATCGAAACTCAAAAATTCGTTTTTTTTTTTTTGGGCGAAAAATTAAGTTTCTCCAATCTTCTCAAAACTCTGGATTCTGACAGAGGGCCATGAGACTTAAACCTGGCCGCAAAAATGGAAGCTCTAGACCCTTTCAGAGCTGAGATATTAAAACTCAAAAATTCAACCCGAAAAAAAAACGACAGTGGTACCCCTTTCGGTTTTTTTTTTTTTGGGCGAAAAATTACGTTTCTTCAATCTTCTTAAAACTCTGGATTCTGATAGAGGGCCATGAGACTTAAACCTGGCCGCAAAAATGGAAGCTCTAGACCCTTCCAGAGCTGAGATATCGAAACTCAAAAATTCGACCTGAAAAAAAAAACGACAGTGGTACCCCTTTCGTTTTTTTTTTTCGGGCGAAAAATTAAGTTTCTCCAATCTTCTCAAAACTCTGGATTCTAATAGAGGGCCATGAGACTTAAACCTGGCCGCAAAAATGGAAGCTCTAGACCCTTCCAGAGCTGAGATATTGAAACTCAAAAATTCGACCCGAAAAAAAAAACGACAGTGGTACCCCTTTCGTTTTTTGTTTTTTTTTGGGCGAAAAATTAAGTTTCTTCAACCTTCTCAAAACTCTGGATTCTGATAGAGGGCCATGAGACTTAAACCTGGCCGCAAAAATGGAAGCTCTAGACCCTTCCAGAGCTGAGATATCGAAACTCAAAAATTCAACCCGAAAAAAAAACGACAGTGGTACCCCTTTCGGTTTTTTTTTTTGGGCGAAAAATTACGTTTCTTCAATCTTCTTAAAACTCTGGATTCTGATAGAGGGCCATGAGACTTAAACCTGGCCGCAAAAATGGAAGCTCTAGACCCTTCCAGAGCTGAGATATCGAAACTCAAAAATTCGACCTGAAAAAAAAAACGACAGTGGTACCCCTTTCGTTTTTTTTTTTCGGGCGAAAAATTAAGTTTCTCCAATCTTCTCAAAACTCTGGATTCTAATAGAGGGCCATGAGACTTAAACCTGGCCGCAAAAATGGAAGCTCTAGACCCTTCCAGAGCTGAGATATTGAAACTCAAAAATTCGACCCGAAAAAAAAAACGACAGTGGTACCCCTTTCGTTTTTTTTTTTTTTTTGGGCGAAAAATTAAGTTTCTTCAACCTTCTCAAAACTCTGGATTCTGATAGAGGGCCATGAGACTTAAACCTGGCCGCAAAAATGGAAGCTCTAGACCCTTCCAGAGCTGAGATATCGAAACTCAAAAATTCGTTTTTTTTTTTTTCGGGCGAAAAATTAAGTTTCTCCAATCTTCTCAAAACTCTGGATTCTGACAGAGGGCCATGAGACTTAAACCTGGCCGCAAAAATGGAAGCTCTAGACCCTTCCAGAGCTGAGATATCGAAACTCAAAAATTCAACCCGAAAAAAAAACGACAGTGATACCCATTTCGTTTTTTTTTTTTTGGGCGAAAAATTAAGTTTCTTCAATCTTCTCAAAACTCTGGATTCTGATAGAGGGCCATGAGACTTAAACCTGGCTGCAAAAATGGAAGCTCTAGACCCTTCCAGAGCTGAGATATCGAAACTCAAAAATTCGACCTGAAAAAAAAACGACAGTGGTACCCCTTTCATTTTTTTTTTCGGGCGAAAAATTAAGTTTCTCCAATCTTCTCAAAACTCTGGATTCTGATAGAGGGCCATGAGACTTAAACCTGGCCGCAAAAATGGAAGCTCTAGACCCTTCCAGAGCTGAGATATCGAAACTCAAAAATTCAACCCGAAAAAAAAACGACAGTGGTACCCCTTTCGTTTTTTTTTTTTGGGCGAAAAATTAAGTTTCTTCAATCTTCTCAAAACTCTGGATTCTGATAGAGGGCCATGAGACTTAAACCTGGCCGCAAAAATGGAAGCTCTAGACCCTTCCAGAGCTGAGATATCGAAACTCAAAAATTCAACCTGAAAAAAAAACGACAGTGGTACCCCTTTCGGGTTTTTTTTGGGCGAAAAATTAAGTTTCTCCAATCTTCTCAAAACTCTGGATTCTGATAGAGGGCCATGAGACTTAAACCTGGCCGCAAAAATGGAAGCTCTAGACCCTTCCAGAGCTGAGATATTGAAACTCAAAAATTCGAACCGAAAAAAAAAAATGACAGTGGTACCCCTTTCGTTTTTTTTTTTTTGGGCGAAAAATTAAGTTTCTTCAACCTTCTCAAAACTCTGGATTCTGATAGAGGGCCATGAGACTTAAACCTGGCCGCAAAAATGGAAGCTCTAGACCCTTCCAGAGCTGAGATATCGAAACTCAAAAATTCAACCGGAAAAAAAAAAACGACAGTGGTACCCCTTTCGTTTTTTTTTTTTGGGCGAAAAATTAAGTTTCTCCAATCTTCTCAAAACTCTGGATTCTGATAGAGGGCCATGAGACTTAAACCTGGCCGCAAAAATGGAAGCTCTAGACCCTTTCAGAGCTGAGATATCGAAACTCAAAAATTCAACCCGAAAAAAAAACGACAGTGGTACCCCTTTCGGTTTTTTTTTTTTGGGCGAAAAATTAAGTTTCTTCAATCTTCTTAAAACTCTGGATTCTGATAGAGGGCCATGAGACTTAAACCTGGCCGCAAAAATGGAAGCTCTAGACCCTTCCAGAGCTGGGATATCGAAACTCAAAAATTCGACCTGAAAAAAAAACAACAGTGGTACCCCTTTCGTTTTTTTTTTTTTTGGGCGAAAAATTAAGTTTCTTCAACGTTCTCAAAACTCTGGATTCTGATAGAGGGCCATGAGACTTAAACCTGGCCGCAAAAATGGAAGCTCTAGACCCTTCCAGAGCTGGGATATCGAAACTCAAAAATTCAACCCGAAAAAAAAAACGACAGTGGTACCCCTTTCGTTTTTTTTTTTTGGGCGAAAAATTAAGTTTCTCCAATCTTCTCAAAACTCTGGATTCTGATAGAGGGCCATGAGACTTAAACCTGGCCGCAAAAATGGAAGCTCTAGACCCTTCCAGAGCTGAGATATCGAAACTCAAAAATTCAACCCGAAAAAAAAAACGACAGTGGTACCCCTTTCGTTTTTTTTTTTGGGCGAAAAATTAAGTTTCTCCAATCTTCTCAAAACTCTGGATTCTGATAGAGGGCCATGAGACTTAAACCTGGCCGCAAAAATGGAAGCTCTAGACCGTTCTTGAGCTGAGATATCGAAACTCAAAAATTCGACCCAAAAAAAAAACGACAGTGGTACCCCTTTTGTTTTTTTTTGTCGGGCGAAAAATTAAGTTTCTCCAATCTTCTCAAAACTCTGGATTCTGATAGAGGGCCATGAGACTTAAACCTGGCCGCAAAAATGGAAGCTCTAGACCCTTCCAGAGCTGAGATATCGAAACTCAAAAATTCGACTCGAAAAAAAAAACGACAGTGGTACTCCTTTCGTTTTTTTTTTCGGGCGAAAAATTAAGTTTCTCCAATCTTCTCAAAACTCTGGATTCTGATAGAGGGCCATGAGACTTAAACTTGGCCGCAAAAATGGAAGCTCTAGACCCTTCCAGAGCTGAGATATCAAACTCAAAAATTCGACTCGAAAAAAAAAACGACAGTGGTACCCCTTTCGTTTTTTTTTTCGGGCGAAAAATTAAGTTTCTCCAATCTTCTCAAAACTCTGGATTCTGATAGAGGGCCATGAGACTTAAACTTGGCCGCAAAAATGGAAGCTCTAGACCCTTCCAGAGCTGAGATATCGAAACTCAAAAATTCGACCTGAAAAAAAAAACGACAGTGGTACCCCTTTCATTTTTTTTTTCGGGCGAAAAATTAAGTTTCTCCAATCTTCTCAAAACTCTGGATTCTGACAGAGAGCCATGAGACTTAAACCTGGCCGCAAAAATGGAAGCTCTAGACCCTTCCAGAGCTGAGATATCGAAACTCAAAAATTCAACCCGAAAAAAAAACGACAGTGGTACCCATTTCGTTTTTTTTTTTTTGGGCGAAAAATTAAGTTTCTTCAATCTTCTCAAAACTCTGGATTCTGATAGAGGGCCATGAGACTTAAACCTGGCTGCAAAAATGGAAGCTCTAGACCCTTCCAGAGCTGAGATATCGAAACTCAAAAATTCGACCTGAAAAAAAAACGACAGTGGTACCCCTTTCATTTTTTTTTTCGGGCGAAAAATTAAGTTTCTCCAATCTTCTCAAAACTCTGGATTCTGATAGAGGGCCATGAGACTTAAACCTGGCCGCAAAAATGGAAGCTCTAGACCCTTCCAGAGCTGAGATATCGAAACTCAAAAATTCAACCCGAAAAAAAAACGACAGTGGTACCCCTTTCGTTTTTTTTTTTTGGGCGAAAAATTAAGTTTCTTCAATCTTCTCAAAACTCTGGATTCTGATAGAGGGCCATGAGACTTAAACCTGGCCGCAAAAATGGAAGCTCTAGACCCTTCCAGAGCTGAGATATCGAAACTCAAAAATTCAACCTGAAAAAAAAAACCACAGTGGTACCCCTTTCGTTTTTTTTTTTCGGGCGAAAAATTAAGTTTCTCCAATCTTCTCAAAACTCTAGATTCTGATAGAGGGCCATGAGACTTAAACCTGGCCGCAAAAATGGAAGCTCTAGACCCTTCCAGAGCTGAGATATCGAAACTCAAAAATTCAACCCGAAAAAAAACGACAGTGGTACCCCTTTCGGGTTTTTTTTGGGCGAAAAATTAAGTTTCTCCAATCTTCTCAAAACTCTGGATTCTGATAGAGGGCCATGAGACTTAAACCTGGCCGCAAAAATGGAAGCTCTAGACCCTTCCAGAGCTGAGATATTGAAACTCAAAAATTCGAACCGAAAAAAAAAAATGACAGTGGTACCCCTTTCGTTTTTTTTTTTTTGGGCGAAAAATTAAGTTTCTTCAACCTTCTCAAAACTCTGGATTCTGATAGAGGGCCATGAGACTTAAACCTGGCCGCAAAAATGGAAGCTCTAGACCCTTCCAGAGCTGAGATATCGAAACTCAAAAATTCAACCCGAAAAAAAAAAACGACAGTGGTACCCCTTTCGTTTTTTTTTTTTGGGCGAAAAATTAAGTTTCTCCAATCTTCTCAAAACTCTGGATTCTGATAGAGGGCCATGAGACTTAAACCTGGCCGCAAAAATGGAAGCTCTAGACCCTTTCAGAGCTGAGATATCGAAACTCAAAAATTCAACCCGAAAAAAAAACGACAGTGGTACCCCTTTCGGTTTTTTTTTTTTGGGCGAAAAATTAAGTTTCTTCAATCTTCTTAAAACTCTGGATTCTGATAGAGGGCCATGAGACTTAAACCTGGCCGCAAAAATGGAAGCTCTAGACCCTTCCAGAGCTGGGATATCGAAACTCAAAAATTCGACCTGAAAAAAAAACAACAGTGGTACCCCTTTCGTTTTTGTTTTTTTTTGGGCGAAAAATTAAGTTTCTTTAACGTTCTCAAAACTCTGGATTCTGATAGAGGGCCATGAGACTTAAACCTGGCCGCAAAAATGGAAGCTCTAGACCCTTCCAGAGCTGGGATATCGAAACTCAAAAATTCAACCCGAAAAAAAAAACGACAGTGGTACCCCTTTCGTTTTTTTTTTTGGGCGAAAAATTAAGTTTCTCCAATCTTCTCAAAACTCTGGATTCTGATAGAGGGCCATGAGACTTAAACCTGGCCGCAAAAATGGAAGCTCTAGACCCTTCCAGAGCTGAGATATCGAAACTCAAAAATTCAACCCGAAAAAAAAAACGACAGTGGTACCCCTTTCGTTTTTTTTTTTTGGGCGAAAAATTAAGTTTCTCCAATCTTCTCAAAACTCTGGATTCTGATAGAGGGCCATGAGACTTAAACCTGGCCGCAAAAATGGAAGCTCTAGACCGTTCTTGAGCTGAGATATCGAAACTCAAAAATTCGACCCAAAAAAAAAACGACAGTGGTACCCCTTTTGTTTTTTTTTGTCGGGCGAAAAATTAAGTTTCTCCAATCTTCTCAAAACTCTGGATTCTGATAGAGGGCCATGAGACTTAAACCTGGCCGCAAAAATGGAAGCTCTAGACCCTTCCAGAGCTGAGATATCGAAACTCAAAAATTCGACCCGAAAAAAAAAACGACAGTGGTACCCCTTTCGTTTTTTTTTTTTGGGCGAAAAATTAAGTTTCTTCAATCTTCTCAAAACTCTGGATTTTGATAGAGGGCCATGAGACTTAAACCTGGCCGCAAAAATGGAAGCTCTAGACCCTTCCAGAGCTGAGATATCGAAACTCAAAAATTCAACCCGAAAAAAAAAACGACAGTGGTACCCCTTTCGTTTTTTTTTTTCCGGCGAAAAATTAAGTTTCTCCAATCTTCTCAAAACTCTGGATTCTGATAGAGGGTCATGAGACTTAAACCTGGCCGCAAAAATGGAAGCTCTAGACCCTTCCAGAGCTGAGATATCGAAGCTCAAAAATTCGACCCGAAAAAAAAAAAACGACAGTGGTACCCCTTTTGTTTGTTTTTTTCAGGCGAAAAATTGATTTTCTCCAATCTTCTCAAAACTCTGGATTCTGATAGAGGGCCATGAGACTTAAACCTGGCCGCAAAAATGGAAGCTCTAGACCCTTCCAGAGCTGAGATATCGAAACTCAAAAATTCGGGTTTTTTTTTTTCGGGCGAAAAATTAAGTTTCTCCAATCTTCTCAAAACTCTGGATTCTGACAGAGGGCCATGAGACTTAAACCTGGCCGCAAAAATGGAAGCTCTAGACCCTTCCAGAGCTGAGATATTGAAACTCAAAAATTCAACCCGAAAAAAAAACGACAGTGGTACCCCTTTCGTTTTTTTTTTTGGGCGAAAAATTAAGTTTCTTCAATCTTCTCAAAACTCTGGATTCTGATAGAGGGCCATGAGACTTAAACCTGGCCGCAAAAATGGAAGCTCTAGACCCTTCCAGAGCTGAGATATCGAAACTCAAAAATTCGACCTGAAAAAAAACGACAGTGGTACCCCTTTCATTTTTTTTTTCGGGCGAAAAATTAAGTTTCTCCAATCTTCTCAAAACTCTGGATTCTGATAGAGGGCCATGAGACTTAAACCTGGCCGCAAAAATGGAAGCTCTAGACCCTTCCAGAGCTGAGATATCGAAACTCAAAAAATCAACCCGAAAAAAAAAAACGACAGTGGTACCCCTTTCGTTTTTTTTTTTCGGGCGAAAAATTAAGTTTCTCCAATCTTCTCAAAACTCTGGATTCTGATAGAGGGTCATGAGAATTAAACCTGGCCGCAAAAATGGAAGCTCTAGACCCTTCCAGAGCTGAGATATCGAAACTCAAAAATTCGACCCGAAAAAAAAAAAACGACAGTGGTACCCCTTTTGTTTGTTTTTTTCAGGCGAAAAATTAAGTTTCTCCAATCTTCTCAAAACTCTGGATTCTGATAGAGGGCCATGAGACTTAAACCTGGCCGCAAAAATGGAAGCTCTAGACCCTTCCAGAGCTGAGATATCGAAACTCAAAAATTCAACCCGAAAAAAAAAACGACAGTGGTACCCCTTTCGTTTTTTTTTTTTGGGCGAAAAATTAAGTTTCTTCAATCTTCTCAAAACTCTGGATTCTGATAGAGGGCCATGAGACTTAAACCTGGCCGCAAAAATGAAAGCTCTAGACCCTTCCAGAGCTGAGATATCGAAACTCAAAAACTCGACCTGAAAAAAAAACGACAGTGGTACCCCTTTCGTTTTTTTTTTTTCGGGCGAAAAATTAAGTTTCTCCAATCTTCTTAAAACTCTGGATTCTGATAGAGGGCCATGAGACTTAAACCTGGCCACAAAAATTGAAGCTCTAGACCCTTCCAGAGCTGAGATATCGAAACTCAAAAAATCAACCCAAAAAAAAAAAGACAGTGGTACCCCTTTCGTTTTTTTTTTCGGGCGAAAAATTAAGTTTCTCCAATCTTCTCAAAACTCTGGATTCTGATAGAGGACCATGAGACTTAAACCTGGCCGCAAAAATGGAAGCTCTAGACCCTTCCAGAGCTGAGATATCGAAACTCAAAAATTCGTTTTTTTTTTTTTCGGGCGAAAAATTAAGTTTCTCCAATCTTCTCAAAACTCTGGATTCTGACAGAGGGCCATGAGACTTAAACCTGGCCGCAAAAATGGAAGCTCTAGACCCTTCCAGAGCTGAGATATTGAAACTCAAAAATTCAACCCGAAAAAAAAAAACGACAGTGGTACCCCTTTTGTTTTTTTTTTGGGGCAAAAAATTAAGTTTCTTCAATCTTCTCAAAACTCTGGATTCTGATAGAGGGCCATGAGACTTAAACCTGGCCGCAAAAATGGAAGCTCTAGACCCTTCCAGAGCTGAGATATCGAAACTCAAAAATTCGTTTTTTTTTTTTGGGCGAAAAATTAAGTTTCTCCAATCTTCTCAAAACTCTGGATTCTGACAGAGGGCCATGAGACTTAAACCTGGCCGCAAAAATGGAAGCTCTAGACCCTTTCAGAGCTGAGATATTGAAACTCAAAAATTCAACCCGAAAAAAAAACGACAGTGGTACCCCTTTCGGTTTTTTTTTTTTGGGCGAAAAATTACGTTTCTTCAATCTTCTTAAAACTCTGGATTCTGATAGAGGGCCATGAGACTTAAACCTGGCCGCAAAAATGGAAGCTCTAGACCCTTCCAGAGCTGAGATATCGAAACTCAAAAATTCGACCTGAAAAAAAAAACGACAGTGGTACCCCTTTCGTTTTTTTTTTTCGGGCGAAAAATTAAGTTTCTCCAATCTTCTCAAAACTCTGGATTCTAATAGAGGGCCATGAGACTTAAACCTGGCCGCAAAAATGGAAGCTCTAGACCCTTCCAGAGCTGAGATATCGAAACTCAAAAATTCGTTTTTTTTTTTTCGGGCGAAAAATTAAGTTTCTCCAATCTTCTCAAAACTCTGGATTCTGACAGAGGGCCATGAGACTTAAACCTGGCCGCAAAAATGGAAGCTCTAGACCCTTCCAGAGCTGAGATATCGAAACTCAAAAATTCGACCCGAAAAAAAAAAAACGACAGTGGTACCCCTTTCGTTTTTTTTTTTTTGGGCGAAAAATTAAGTTTCTTCAATCTTCTCAAAACTCTGGATTCTGATAGAGGACCATGAGACTTAAACCTGGCCGCTAAAATGGAAGCTCTAGACCCTTCCAGAGCTGAGATATCGAAACTCAAAAATTCAACCCGAAAAAAAAAAACGACAGTGGTACCCCTTTTGTTTTTTTTTTGGGGGCAAAAAATTAAGTTTCTTCAATCTTCTCAAAACTCTGGATTCTGATAGAGGGCCATGAGACTTAAACCTGGCCGCAAAAATGGAAGCTCTAGACCCTTCCAGAGCTGAGATATCGAAACTCAAAAATTCGTTTTTTTTTTTTTTGGGCGAAAAATTAAGTTTCTCCAATCTTCTCAAAACTCTGGATTCTGACAGAGGGCCATGAGACTTAAACCTGGCCGCAAAAATGGAAGCTCTAGACCCTTTCAGAGCTGAGATATTAAAACTCAAAAATTCAACCCGAAAAAAAAACGACAGTGGTACCCCTTTCGGTTTTTTTTTTTTTGGGCGAAAAATTACGTTTCTTCAATCTTCTTAAAACTCTGGATTCTGATAGAGGGCCATGAGACTTAAACCTGGCCGCAAAAATGGAAGCTCTAGACCCTTCCAGAGCTGAGATATCGAAACTCAAAAATTCGACCTGAAAAAAAAAACGACAGTGGTACCCCTTTCGTTTTTTTTTTTCGGGCGAAAAATTAAGTTTCTCCAATCTTCTCAAAACTCTGGATTCTAATAGAGGGCCATGAGACTTAAACCTGGCCGCAAAAATGGAAGCTCTAGACCCTTCCAGAGCTGAGATATTGAAACTCAAAAATTCGACCCGAAAAAAAAAACGACAGTGGTACCCCTTTCGTTTTTTGTTTTTTTTTGGGCGAAAAATTAAGTTTCTTCAACCTTCTCAAAACTCTGGATTCTGATAGAGGGCCATGAGACTTAAACCTGGCCGCAAAAATGGAAGCTCTAGACCCTTCCAGAGCTGAGATATCGAAACTCAAAAATTCAACCCGAAAAAAAAACGACAGTGGTACCCCTTTCGGTTTTTTTTTTTGGGCGAAAAATTACGTTTCTTCAATCTTCTTAAAACTCTGGATTCTGATAGAGGGCCATGAGACTTAAACCTGGCCGCAAAAATGGAAGCTCTAGACCCTTCCAGAGCTGAGATATCGAAACTCAAAAATTCGACCTGAAAAAAAAAACGACAGTGGTACCCCTTTCGTTTTTTTTTTTCGGGCGAAAAATTAAGTTTCTCCAATCTTCTCAAAACTCTGGATTCTAATAGAGGGCCATGAGACTTAAACCTGGCCGCAAAAATGGAAGCTCTAGACCCTTCCAGAGCTGAGATATTGAAACTCAAAAATTCGACCCGAAAAAAAAAACGACAGTGGTACCCCTTTCGTTTTTTTTTTTTTTTTGGGCGAAAAATTAAGTTTCTTCAACCTTCTCAAAACTCTGGATTCTGATAGAGGGCCATGAGACTTAAACCTGGCCGCAAAAATGGAAGCTCTAGACCCTTCCAGAGCTGAGATATCGAAACTCAAAAATTCGTTTTTTTTTTTTCGGGCGAAAAATTAAGTTTCTCCAATCTTCTCAAAACTCTGGATTCTGACAGAGGGCCATGAGACTTAAACCTGGCCGCAAAAATGGAAGCTCTAGACCCTTCCAGAGCTGAGATATCGAAACTCAAAAATTCAACCCGAAAAAAAAACGACAGTGATACCCATTTCGTTTTTTTTTTTTTGGGCGAAAAATTAAGTTTCTTCAATCTTCTCAAAACTCTGGATTCTGATAGAGGGCCATGAGACTTAAACCTGGCTGCAAAAATGGAAGCTCTAGACCCTTCCAGAGCTGAGATATCGAAACTCAAAAATTCGACCTGAAAAAAAAACGACAGTGGTACCCCTTTCATTTTTTTTTTCGGGCGAAAAATTAAGTTTCTCCAATCTTCTCAAAACTCTGGATTCTGATAGAGGGCCATGAGACTTAAACCTGGCCGCAAAAATGGAAGCTCTAGACCCTTCCAGAGCTGAGATATCGAAACTCAAAAATTCAACCCGAAAAAAAAACGACAGTGGTACCCCTTTCGTTTTTTTTTTTTGGGCGAAAAATTAAGTTTCTTCAATCTTCTCAAAACTCTGGATTCTGATAGAGGGCCATGAGACTTAAACCTGGCCGCAAAAATGGAAGCTCTAGACCCTTCCAGAGCTGAGATATCGAAACTCAAAAATTCAACCTGAAAAAAAAACGACAGTGGTACCCCTTTCGGGTTTTTTTTGGGCGAAAAATTAAGTTTCTCCAATCTTCTCAAAACTCTGGATTCTGATAGAGGGCCATGAGACTTAAACCTGGCCGCAAAAATGGAAGCTCTAGACCCTTCCAGAGCTGAGATATTGAAACTCAAAAATTCGAACCGAAAAAAAAAAATGACAGTGGTACCCCTTTCGTTTTTTTTTTTTTCGGGCGAAAAATTAAGTTTCTTCAACCTTCTCAAAACTCTGGATTCTGATAGAGGGCCATGAGACTTAAACCTGGCCGCAAAAATGGAAGCTCTAGACCCTTCCAGAGCTGAGATATCGAAACTCAAAAATTCAACCGGAAAAAAAAAAACGACAGTGGTACCCCTTTCGTTTTTTTTTTTTGGGCGAAAAATTAAGTTTCTCCAATCTTCTCAAAACTCTGGATTCTGATAGAGGGCCATGAGACTTAAACCTGGCCGCAAAAATGGAAGCTCTAGACCCTTTCAGAGCTGAGATATCGAAACTCAAAAATTCAACCCGAAAAAAAAACGACAGTGGTACCCCTTTCGGTTTTTTTTTTTTGGGCGAAAAATTAAGTTTCTTCAATCTTCTTAAAACTCTGGATTCTGATAGAGGGCCATGAGACTTAAACCTGGCCGCAAAAATGGAAGCTCTAGACCCTTCCAGAGCTGGGATATCGAAACTCAAAAATTCGACCTGAAAAAAAAACAACAGTGGTACCCCTTTCGTTTTTTTTTTTTTGGGCGAAAAATTAAGTTTCTTCAACGTTCTCAAAACTCTGGATTCTGATAGAGGGCCATGAGACTTAAACCTGGCCGCAAAAATGGAAGCTCTAGACCCTTCCAGAGCTGGGATATCGAAACTCAAAAATTCAACCCGAAAAAAAAAACGACAGTGGTACCCCTTTCGTTTTTTTTTTTTGGGCGAAAAATTAAGTTTCTCCAATCTTCTCAAAACTCTGGATTCTGATAGAGGGCCATGAGACTTAAACCTGGCCGCAAAAATGGAAGCTCTAGACCCTTCCAGAGCTGAGATATCGAAACTCAAAAATTCAACCCGAAAAAAAAAACGACAGTGGTACCCCTTTCGTTTTTTTTTTTGGGCGAAAAATTAAGTTTCTCCAATCTTCTCAAAACTCTGGATTCTGATAGAGGGCCATGAGACTTAAACCTGGCCGCAAAAATGGAAGCTCTAGACCGTTCTTGAGCTGAGATATCGAAACTCAAAAATTCGACCCAAAAAAAAAAACGACAGTGGTACCCCTTTTGTTTTTTTTTGTCGGGCGAAAAATTAAGTTTCTCCAATCTTCTCAAAACTCTGGATTCTGATAGAGGGCCATGAGACTTAAACCTGGCCGCAAAAATGGAAGCTCTAGACCCTTCCAGAGCTGAGATATCGAAACTCAAAAATTCGACTCGAAAAAAAAAACGACAGTGGTACTCCTTTCGTTTTTTTTTTCGGGCGAAAAATTAAGTTTCTCCAATCTTCTCAAAACTCTGGATTCTGATAGAGGGCCATGAGACTTAAACTTGGCCGCAAAAATGGAAGCTCTAGACCCTTCCAGAGCTGAGATATCAAACTCAAAAATTCGACTCGAAAAAAAAAACGACAGTGGTACCCCTTTCGTTTTTTTTTTCGGGCGAAAAATTAAGTTTCTCCAATCTTCTCAAAACTCTGGATTCTGATAGAGGGCCATGAGACTTAAACTTGGCCGCAAAAATGGAAGCTCTAGACCCTTCCAGAGCTGAGATATCGAAACTCAAAAATTCGACCTGAAAAAAAAAACGACAGTGGTACCCCTTTCATTTTTTTTTTCGGGCGAAAAATTAAGTTTCTCCAATCTTCTCAAAACTCTGGATTCTGACAGAGAGCCATGAGACTTAAACCTGGCCGCAAAAATGGAAGCTCTAGACCCTTCCAGAGCTGAGATATCGAAACTCAAAAATTCAACCCGAAAAAAAAACGACAGTGGTACCCATTTCGTTTTTTTTTTTTTGGGCGAAAAATTAAGTTTCTTCAATCTTCTCAAAACTCTGGATTCTGATAGAGGGCCATGAGACTTAAACCTGGCTGCAAAAATGGAAGCTCTAGACCCTTCCAGAGCTGAGATATCGAAACTCAAAAATTCGACCTGAAAAAAAAACGACAGTGGTACCCCTTTCATTTTTTTTTTCGGGCGAAAAATTAAGTTTCTCCAATCTTCTCAAAACTCTGGATTCTGATAGAGGGCCATGAGACTTAAACCTGGCCGCAAAAATGGAAGCTCTAGACCCTTCCAGAGCTGAGATATCGAAACTCAAAAATTCAACCCGAAAAAAAAACGACAGTGGTACCCCTTTCGTTTTTTTTTTTTGGGCGAAAAATTAAGTTTCTTCAATCTTCTCAAAACTCTGGATTCTGATAGAGGGCCATGAGACTTAAACCTGGCCGCAAAAATGGAAGCTCTAGACCCTTCCAGAGCTGAGATATCGAAACTCAAAAATTCAACCTGAAAAAAAAAACGACAGTGGTACCCCTTTCGTTTTTTTTTTTCGGGCGAAAAATTAAGTTTCTCCAATCTTCTCAAAACTCTAGATTCTGATAGAGGGCCATGAGACTTAAACCTGGCCGCAAAAATGGAAGCTCTAGACCCTTCCAGAGCTGAGATATCGAAACTCAAAAATTCAACCCGAAAAAAAACGACAGTGGTACCCCTTTCGGGTTTTTTTTGGGCGAAAAATTAAGTTTCTCCAATCTTCTCAAAACTCTGGATTCTGATAGAGGGCCATGAGACTTAAACCTGGCCGCAAAAATGGAAGCTCTAGACCCTTCCAGAGCTGAGATATTGAAACTCAAAAATTCGAACCGAAAAAAAAAAATGACAGTGGTACCCCTTTCGTTTTTTTTTTTTTGGGCGAAAAATTAAGTTTCTTCAACCTTCTCAAAACTCTGGATTCTGATAGAGGGCCATGAGACTTAAACCTGGCCGCAAAAATGGAAGCTCTAGACCCTTCCAGAGCTGAGATATCGAAACTCAAAAATTCAACCCGAAAAAAAAAAACGACAGTGGTACCCCTTTCGTTTTTTTTTTTTGGGCGAAAAATTAAGTTTCTCCAATCTTCTCAAAACTCTGGATTCTGATAGAGGGCCATGAGACTTAAACCTGGCCGCAAAAATGGAAGCTCTAGACCCTTTCAGAGCTGAGATATCGAAACTCAAAAATTCAACCCGAAAAAAAAACGACAGTGGTACCCCTTTCGGTTTTTTTTTTTGGGCGAAAAATTAAGTTTCTTCAATCTTCTTAAAACTCTGGATTCTGATAGAGGGCCATGAGACTTAAACCTGGCCGCAAAAATGGAAGCTCTAGACCCTTCCAGAGCTGGGATATCGAAACTCAAAAATTCGACCTGAAAAAAAAACAACAGTGGTACCCCTTTCGTTTTTGTTTTTTTTTGGGCGAAAAATTAAGTTTCTTTAACGTTCTCAAAACTCTGGATTCTGATAGAGGGCCATGAGACTTAAACCTGGCCGCAAAAATGGAAGCTCTAGACCCTTCCAGAGCTGGGATATCGAAACTCAAAAATTCAACCCGAAAAAAAAAACGACAGTGGTACCCCTTTCGTTTTTTTTTTTGGGCGAAAAATTAAGTTTCTCCAATCTTCTCAAAACTCTGGATTCTGATAGAGGGCCATGAGACTTAAACCTGGCCGCAAAAATGGAAGCTCTAGACCCTTCCAGAGCTGAGATATCGAAACTCAAAAATTCAACCCGAAAAAAAAAACGACAGTGGTACCCCTTTCGTTTTTTTTTTTTGGGCGAAAAATTAAGTTTCTCCAATCTTCTCAAAACTCTGGATTCTGATAGAGGGCCATGAGACTTAAACCTGGCCGCAAAAATGGAAGCTCTAGACCGTTCTTGAGCTGAGATATCGAAACTCAAAAATTCGACCCAAAAAAAAAACGACAGTGGTACCCCTTTTGTTTTTTTTTGTCGGGCGAAAAATTAAGTTTCTCCAATCTTCTCAAAACTCTGGATTCTGATAGAGGGCCATGAGACTTGAACCTGGCCGCAAAAATTGAAGCTCTAGACCCTTCCAGAGCTGACATATCGAAACTCAAAAATTCGACTCGAAAAAAAAAACGACAGTGGTACCCCTTTCGTTTTTTTTTTCGGGCGAAAAATTAAGTTTCTCCAATCTTCTCAAAACTCTGGATTCTGATAGAGGGCCATGAGACTTAAACCTGGCCGCAAAAATGGAAGCTCTAGACCCTTCCAGAGCTGAGATATCGAAACTCAAAAATTCGACCCGAAAAAAAAAACGACAGTGGTACCCCTTTCGTTTTTTTTTTTTGGGCGAAAAATTAAGTTTCTTCAATCTTCTCAAAACTCTGGATTTTGATAGAGGGCCATGAGACTTAAACCTGGCCGCAAAAATGGAAGCTCTAGACCCTTCCAGAGCTGAGATATCGAAACTCAAAAATTCAACCCGAAAAAAAAAACGACAGTGGTACCCCTTTCGTTTTTTTTTTTCCGGCGAAAAATTAAGTTTCTCCAATCTTCTCAAAACTCTGGATTCTGATAGAGGGTCATGAGACTTAAACCTGGCCGCAAAAATGGAAGCTCTAGACCCTTCCAGAGCTGAGATATCGAAGCTCAAAAATTCGACCCGAAAAAAAAAAACGACAGTGGTACCCCTTTTGTTTGTTTTTTTCAGGCGAAAAATTGATTTTCTCCAATCTTCTCAAAACTCTGGATTCTGATAGAGGGCCATGAGACTTAAACCTGGCCGCAAAAATGGAAGCTCTAGACCCTTCCAGAGCTGAGATATCGAAACTCAAAAATTCGGTTTTTTTTTTTCGGGCGAAAAATTAAGTTTCTCCAATCTTCTCAAAACTCTGGATTCTGACAGAGGGCCATGAGACTTAAACCTGGCCGCAAAAATGGAAGCTCTAGACCCTTCCAGAGCTGAGATATTGAAACTCAAAAATTCAACCCGAAAAAAAAACGACAGTGGTACCCCTTTCGTTTTTTTTTTTGGGCGAAAAATTAAGTTTCTTCAATCTTCTCAAAACTCTGGATTCTGATAGAGGGCCATGAGACTTAAACCTGGCCGCAAAAATGGAAGCTCTAGACCCTTCCAGAGCTGAGATATCGAAACTCAAAAATTCGACCTGAAAAAAAACGACAGTGGTACCCCTTTCATTTTTTTTTTCGGGCGAAAAATTAAGTTTCTCCAATCTTCTCAAAACTCTGGATTCTGATAGAGGGCCATGAGACTTAAACCTGGCCGCAAAAATGGAAGCTCTAGACCCTTCCAGAGCTGAGATATCGAAACTCAAAAAATCAACCCGAAAAAAAAAAACGACAGTGGTACCCCTTTCGTTTTTTTTTTTCGGGCGAAAAATTAAGTTTCTCCAATCTTCTCAAAACTCTGGATTCTGATAGAGGGTCATGAGAATTAAACCTGGCCGCAAAAATGGAAGCTCTAGACCCTTCCAGAGCTGAGATATCGAAACTCAAAAATTCGACCCGAAAAAAAAAAAACGACAGTGGTACCCCTTTTGTTTGTTTTTTTCAGGCGAAAAATTAAGTTTCTCCAATCTTCTCAAAACTCTGGATTCTGATAGAGGGCCATGAGACTTAAACCTGGCCGCAAAAATGGAAGCTCTAGACCCTTCCAGAGCTGAGATATCGAAACTCAAAAATTCAACCCGAAAAAAAAAACGACAGTGGTACCCCTTTCGTTTTTTTTTTTTGGGCGAAAAATTAAGTTTCTTCAATCTTCTCAAAACTCTGGATTCTGATAGAGGGCCATGAGACTTAAACCTGGCCGCAAAAATGAAAGCTCTAGACCCTTCCAGAGCTGAGATATCGAAACTCAAAAACTCGACCTGAAAAAAAAACGACAGTGGTACCCCTTTCGTTTTTTTTTTTTCGGGCGAAAAATTAAGTTTCTCCAATCTTCTTAAAACTCTGGATTCTGATAGAGGGCCATGAGACTTAAACCTGGCCACAAAAATTGAAGCTCTAGACCCTTCCAGAGCTGAGATATCGAAACTCAAAAAATCAACCCAAAAAAAAAAAGACAGTGGTACCCCTTTCGTTTTTTTTTTCGGGCGAAAAATTAAGTTTCTCCAATCTTCTCAAAACTCTGGATTCTGATAGAGGACCATGAGACTTAAACCTGGCCGCAAAAATGGAAGCTCTAGACCCTTCCAGAGCTGAGATATCGAAACTCAAAAATTCGTTTTTTTTTTTTTCGGGCGAAAAATTAAGTTTCTCCAATCTTCTCAAAACTCTGGATTCTGACAGAGGGCCATGAGACTTAAACCTGGCCGCAAAAATGGAAGCTCTAGACCCTTCCAGAGCTGAGATATTGAAACTCAAAAATTCAACCCGAAAAAAAAAACGACAGTGGTACCCCTTTTGTTTTTTTTTTGGGGCAAAAAATTAAGTTTCTTCAATCTTCTCAAAACTCTGGATTCTGATAGAGGGCCATGAGACTTAAACCTGGCCGCAAAAATGGAAGCTCTAGACCCTTCCAGAGCTGAGATATCGAAACTCAAAAATTCGTTTTTTTTTTTGGGCGAAAAATTAAGTTTCTCCAATCTTCTCAAAACTCTGGATTCTGACAGAGGGCCATGAGACTTAAACCTGGCCGCAAAAATGGAAGCTCTAGACCCTTTCAGAGCTGAGATATTGAAACTCAAAAATTCAACCCGAAAAAAAAACGACAGTGGTACCCCTTTCGGTTTTTTTTTTTGGGCGAAAAATTACGTTTCTTCAATCTTCTTAAAACTCTGGATTCTGATAGAGGGCCATGAGACTTAAACCTGGCCGCAAAAATGGAAGCTCTAGACCCTTCCAGAGCTGAGATATCGAAACTCAAAAATTCGACCTGAAAAAAAAAACGACAGTGGTACCCCTTTCGTTTTTTTTTTTCGGGCGAAAAATTAAGTTTCTCCAATCTTCTCAAAACTCTGGATTCTAATAGAGGGCCATGAGACTTAAACCTGGCCGCAAAAATGGAAGCTCTAGACCCTTCCAGAGCTGAGATATTGAAACTCAAAAATTCGACCCGAAAAAAAAAACGACAGTGGTACCCCTTTCGTTTTTTTTTTTTTTGGGCGAAAAATTAAGTTTCTTCAACCTTCTCAAAACTTTGGATTCTGACAGAGGGCCATGAGACTTAAACCTGGCCGCAAAAATGGAAGCTCTAGACCCTTCCAGAGCTGAGATATCGAAACTCAAAAATTCAACCCGAAAAAAAAAACGACAGTGGTACCACTTTTGTTTTGTTTTTTTGGGCGAAAAATTAAGTTTCTCCAATCTTCTCAAAACTCTGGATTCTGATAGAGGGCCATGAGACTTAAACCTGGCCGCAAAAATGGAAGCTCTAGACCGTTCCAGAGCTGAAATATCGAAACTCAAAAATTCGACCCGAAAAAAAAAACGACAGTGGTACCCCTTTCGTTTTTTTTTTTTGGGCGAAAAATTAAGTTTCTTCAATCTTCTCAAAACTCTGGATTCTGATAGAGGACCATGAGACTTAAACCTGGCCGCTAAAATGGAAGCTCTAGACCCTTCCAGAGCTGAGATATCGAAACTCAAAAATTCAACCCGAAAAAAAAACGACAGTGGTACCCCTTTTTTTTGGGGGGGGGGGCAAAAAATTAAGTTTCTTCAATCTTCTCAAAACTCTGGATTCTGATAGAGGGCCATGAGACTTAAACCTGGCCGCAAAAATGGAAGCTCTAGACCCTTCCAGAGCTGAGATATCGAAACTCAAAAATTCGACCTGAAAAAAAAACGACAGTGGTACCCCTTTTGTTTTGTTTTTTTGGGCGAAAAATTAAGTTTCTCCAATCTTCTCAAAACTCTGGATTCTGATAGAGGGCCATGAGACTTAAACCTGGCCGCAAAAATGGAAGCTCTAGACCGTTCCAGAGCTGAAATATCGAAACTCAAAAATTCGACCCGAAAAAAAAAACGACAGTGGTACCCCTTTCGTTTTTTTTTTTTGGGCGAAAAATTAAGTTTCTTCAATCTTCTCAAAACTCTGGATTCTGATAGAGGACCATGAGACTTAAACCTGGCCGCTAAAATGGAAGCTCTAGACCCTTCCAGAGCTGAGATATCGAAACTCAAAAATTCAACCCGAAAAAAAAAACGACAGTGGTACCCCTTTTTTTTTTTGGGGGGGGGCAAAAAATTAAGTTTCTTCAATCTTCTCAAAACTCTGGATTCTGATAGAGGGCCATGAGACTTAAACCTGGCCGCAAAAATGGAAGCTCTAGACCGTTCCAGAGCTGAAATATCGAAACTCAAAAATTCGACCCGAAAAAAAACGACAGTGGTACCCCTTTCGTTTTTTTTTTTCGGGCGAAAAATTAAGTTTCTCCAATCTTCTCAAAACTCTGGATTCTGATAGAGGGTCATGAGACTTAAACCTGGCCGCAAAAATGGAAGCTCTAGACCGTTCCAGAGCTGAAATATCGAAACTCAAAAATTCGACCCGAAAAAAAACGACAGTGGTACCACTTTCGTTTTTTTTTTCGGGCGAAAAATTAAGTTTCTCCAATCTTCTCAAAACTCTGGATTCTGATAGAGGGTCATGAGACTTAAACCTGGCCGCAAAAATGGAAGCTCTAGACCCTTCCAGAGCTGAGATATCGAAACTCAAAAATTCGACCGGAAAAAAAAAAACGACAGTGGTACCCCTTTCGTTTTTTTTTTTTTTTTTGGGCGAAAAATTAAGTTTCTTCAATCTTCTCAAAACTCTGGATTCTGATAGAGGGCCATGAGACTTAAACCTGGCCGCAAGAATGGAAGCTCTAGACCCTTCCAGAGCTGAGATATCGAAACTCAAAAATTCAACCCGAAAAAAAATGACAGTGGTACCCCTTTCGTTTTTTTTTTTTGGGGGGCGAAAAATTAAGTTTCTTCAATCTTCTCAAAACTCTGGATTCTGATAGAGGGCCATGAGACTTAAACCTGGCCACAAAAATGGAAGCTCTAGACCCTTCCAGAGCTGAGATATCGTAACTCAAAAATTCGACCCAAAAAAAAAAAGACAGTGGTACCCCTTTCGTTTTTTTTTTCTTCGGGCGAAAAATTAAGTTTCTCCAATCTTCTCAAAACTCTGGATTCTGATAGAGGGCCATGAGACTTAAACCTGGCCGCAAAAATGGAAGCTCTAGACCCTTCCAGAGCTGAGATATCGAAACTCAAAAATTCAACCCGAAAAAAAAACGACAGTGGTACCCCTTTCGTTTTTTTTTTTTGGGCGAAAAATTAAGTTTCTCCAATCTTCTCAAAACTCTGGATTCTGATAGAGGGTCATGAGACTTAAACCTGGCCGCAAAAATGGAAGCTCTAGACCCTTCCAGAGCTGAGATATCGAAACTCAAAAATTCGACCGGAAAAAAAAAAACGACAGTGGTACCCCTTTCGTTTTTTTTTTTTTTTTTGGGCGAAAAATTAAGTTTCTTCAATCTTCTCAAAACTCTGGATTCTGATAGAGGGCCATGAGACTTAAACCTGGCCGCAAAAATGGAAGCTCTAGACCCTTCCAGAGCTGAGATATCGAAACTCAAATATTCAACCCGAAAAAAAAAAAACGACAGTGGTACCCCTTTCGTTTGTTTTTTTTTGGGGGCGAAAAATTAAGTTTCTCCAATCTTCTCAAAACTCTGGATTCTGATAGAGGACCATGAGACTTAAACCTGGCCGCAAAAATGGAAGCTCTAGACCCTTCCAGAGCTGAGATATCGAAACTCAAAAATTCAACCCGAAAAAAAAAAAACGACAGTGGTACCCCTTTCGTTTGTTTTTTTTTTTGGGGCGAAAAATTAAGTTTCTCCAATCTTCTCAAAACTCTGGATTCTGATAGAGGACCATGAGACTTAAACCTGGCCGCAAAAATGGAAGCTCTAGACCCTTCCAGAGCTGAGATATCGAAACTCAAAAATTCAACCCGAAAAAAAACGACAGTGGTACCCCTTTCGTTTTTTTTTTTGGGCGAAAAATTAAGTTTCTTCAATCTTCTCAAAACTCTGGATTCTGATAGAGGGCCATGAGACTTAAACCTGGCCACAAAAATTGAAACTCTAGACCCTTCCAGAGCTGAGATATCGAAACTCAAAAAATCGACCCAAAAAAAAAAAAGACAGTGGTACCCCTTTCGTTTTTTTTTTTCGGGCGAAAAATTAAGTTTCTCCAATCTTCTCAAAACTCTGGATTCTGATAGAGGGCCATGAGACTTAAACCTGGCCGCAAAAATGGAAGCTCTAGACCCTTCCAGAGCTGAGATATCGAAACTCAAAAATTCGTTTTTTTTTTTTCGGGCGAAAAATTAAGTTTCTCCAATCTTCTCAAAACTCTGGATTCTGACAGAGGGCCATGAGACTTAAACTTGGCCGCAAAAATGGAAGCTCTAGACCCTTCCAGAGCTGAGATATTGAAACTCAAAAATTCAACCCGAAAAAAAAACGACAGTGGTACCCCTTTCGTTTTTTTTTTTGGGCGAAAAATTAAGTTTCTTCAATCTTCTCAAAACTCTGGATTCTGATAGAGGGCCATGAGACTTAAACCTGGCCGCAAAAATGGAAGCTCTAGACCCTTCCAGAGCTGAGATATCGAAACTCAAAAATTCGACCTGAAAAAAAAACGACAGTGGTACCCCTTTCATTTTTTTTTTCGGGCGAAAAATTAAGTTTCTCCAATCTTCTCAAAACTCTGGATTCTGATAGAGGGCCATGAGACTTAAACCTGGCCGCAAAAATGGAAGCTCTAGACCCTTACAGAGCTGAGATATCGAAACTCAAAAATTCGACCTGAAAAAAAAACGACAGTGGTACCCCTTTCATTTTTTTTTTCGGGCGAAAAATTAAGTTTCTCCAATCTTCTCAAAACTCTGGATTCTGATAGAGGGCCATGAGACTTAAACCTGGCCGCAAAAATGGAAGCTCTAGACCGTTCTTGAGCTGAGATATCGAAACTCAAAAATTCGACCCGAAAAAAAAAAGACAGTGGTACCCCTTTCGTTTTTTTTTTTCGGGCGAAAAATTAAGTTTCTCCAATCTTCTCAAAACTCTGGATTCTGATAGAGGGTCATGAGACTTAAACCTGGCCGCAAAAATGGAAGCTCTAGACTCTTCCAGAGCTGAGATATCGAAACTCAAAAATTCGACCTGAAAAAAAAACGACAGTTGTACCCCTTTCGTTTTTTTTTTTTCGGGCGAAAAATTAAGTTTCTCCAATCTTCTTAAAACTCTGGATTCTGATAGAGGGCCATGAGACTTAAACCTGGCCACAAAAATTGAAGCTCTAGACCCTTCCAGAGCTGAGATATCGAAACTCAAAAAATCAACCCGAAAAAAAAAAACGACAGTGGTACCCCTTTCGTTTTTTTTTTTCGGGCGAAAAATTAAGTTTCTCCAATCTTCTCAAAACTCTGGATTCTGATAGAGGGTCATGAGACTTAAACCTGGCCGCAAAAATGGAAGCTCTAGACCCTTCCAGAGCTGAGATATCGAAACTCAAAAATTCGACCCGAAAAAAAAAAACGACAGTGGTACCCCTTTTGTTTGTTTTTTTCAGGCGAAAAATTAAGTTTCTCCAATCTTCTCAAAACTCTGGATTCTGATAGAGGGCCATGAGACTTAAACCTGGCCGCAAAAATGGAAGCTCTAGACCCTTCCAGAGCTGAGATATCGAAACTCAAAAATTCGACCCGAAAAAAAAAAACGACAGTGGTACCCCTTTCGTTTTTTTTTTTGGGCGAAAAATTAAGTTTCTTCAATCTTCTCAAAACTCTGGATTCTGATAGAGGGCCATGAGACTTAAACCTGGCCGCAAAAATGGAAGCTCTAGACCCTTCCAGAGCTGAGATATCGAAACTCAAAAATTCGACCTGAAAAAAAAACGACAGTGGTACCCCTTTCGTTTTTTTTTTTTCGGGCGAAAAATTAAGTTTCTCCAATCTTCTTAAAACTCTGGATTCTGATAGAGGGCCATGAGACTTAAACCTGGCCACAAAAATTGAAGCTCTAGACCCTTCCAGAGCTGAGATATCGAAACTCAAAAAATCAACCAAAAAAAAAAAAGACAGTGGTACCCCTTTCGTTTTTTTTTTCGGGCGAAAAATTAAGTTTCTCCAATCTTCTCAAAACTCTGGATTCTGATAGAGGACCATGAGACTTAAACCTGGCCGCAAAAATGGAAGCTCTAGACCCTTCCAGAGCTGAGATATCGAAACTCAAAAATTCGTTTTTTTTTTTTTCGGGCGAAAAATTAAGTTTCTCCAATCTTCTCAAAACTCTGGATTCTGACAGAGGGCCATGAGACTTAAACCTGGCCGCAAAAATGGAAGCTCTAGACCCTTCCAGAGCTGAGATATCGAAACTCAAGAATTCAACCCGAAAAAAAAAAACGACAGTGGTACCCCTTTTGTTTTTTTTTTGGGGCAAAAAATTAAGTTTCTTCAATCTTCTCAAAACTCTGGATTCTGATAGAGGACCATGAGACTTAAACCTGGCCGCAAAAATGGAAGCTCTAGACCCTTCCAGAGCTGAGATATCGAAACTCAAAAATTCGTTTTTTTTTTTTTGGGCGAAAAATTAAGTTTCTCCAATCTTCTCAAAACTCTGGATTCTGACAGAGGGCCATGAGACTTAAACCTGGCCGCAAAAATGGAAGCTCTAGACCCTTTCAGAGCTGAGATATTGAAACTCAAAAATTCAACCCGAAAAAAAAACGACAGTGGTACCCCTTTCGGTTTTTTTTTTTTGGGCGAAAAATTACGTTTCTTCAATCTTCTTAAAACTCTGGATTCTGATAGAGGGCCATGAGACTTAAACCTGGCCGCAAAAATGGAAGCTCTAGACCCTTCCAGAGCTGAGATATCGAAACTCAAAAATTCGACCTGAAAAAAAAAACGACAGTGGTACCCCTTTCGTTTTTTTTTTTTCGGGCGAAAAATTAAGTTTCTCCAATCTTCTCAAAACTCTGGATTCTAATAGAGGGCCAAGAGACTTAAACCTGGCCGCAAAAATGGAAGCTCTAGACCCTTCCAGAGCTGAGATATTGAAACTCAAAAATTCGACCCGAAAAAAAAAACGACAGTGGTACCCCTTTCGTTTTTTTTTTTTTTGGGCGAAAAATTAAGTTTCTTCAACCTTCTCAAAACTCTGGATTCTGATAGAGGGCCATGAGACTTAAACCTGGCCGCAAAAATGGAAGCTCTAGACCCTTCCAGAGCTGAGATATCGAAACTCAAAAATTCAACCCGAAAAAAAAAACGACAGTGGTACCCCTTTTGTTTTTGTTTTTTGGGCGAAAAATTAAGTTTCTCCAATCTTCTCAAAACTCTGGATTCTGATAGAGGGCCATGAGACTTAAACCTGGCCGCAAAAATGGAAGCTCTAGACCGTTCCAGAGCTGAAATATCGAAACTCAAAAATTCGACCCGAAAAAAAAAACGACCCTTTCGTTTTTTTTTTTTTGGGCGAAAAATTAAGTTTCTTCAATCTTCTCAAAACTCTGGATTCTGATAGAGGACCATGAGACTTAAACCTGGCCGCTAAAATGGAAGCTCTAGACCCTTCCAGAGCTGAGATATCGAAACTCAAAAATTCAACCCGAAAAAAAAAACGACAGTGGTACCCCTTTTTTTTTGGGGGGGGGGGCAAAAAATTAAGTTTCTTCAATCTTCTCAAAACTCTGGATTCTGATAGAGGGCCATGAGACTTAAACCTGGCCGCAAAAATGGAAGCTCTAGACCCTTCCAGAGCTGAGATATCGAAACTCAAAAATTCGACCTGAAAAAAAAACGACAGTGGTACCCCTTTTGTTTTGTTTTTTTGGGCGAAAAATTAAGTTTCTCCAATCTTCTCAAAACTCTGGATTCTGATAGAGGGCCATGAGACTTAAACCTGGCCGCAAAAATGGAAGCTCTAGACCGTTCCAGAGCTGAAATATCGAAACTCAAAAATTCGACCCGAAAAAAAAAACGACAGTGGTACCCCTTTCGTTTTTTTTTTTTTGGGCGAAAAATTAAGTTTCTTCAATCTTCTCAAAACTCTGGATTCTGATAGAGGACCATGAGACTTAAACCTGGCCGCTAAAATGGAAGCTCTAGACCCTTCCAGAGCTGAGATATCGAAACTCAAAAATTCAACCCGAAAAAAAAAACGACAGTGGTACCCCTTTTTTTTGGGGGGGGGGGGGCAAAAAATTAAGTTTCTTCAATCTTCTCAAAACTCTGGATTCTGATAGAGGGCCATGAGACTTAAACCTGGCCGCAAAAATGGAAGCTCTAGACCGTTCCAGAGCTTAAATATCGAAACTCAAAAATTCGACCCGAAAAAAAACGACAGTGGTACCCCTTTCGTTTTTTTTTTCGGGCGAAAAATTAAGTTTCTCCAATCTTCTCAAAACTCTGGATTCTGATAGAGGGTCATGAGACTTAAACCTGGCCGCAAAAATGGAAGCTCTAGACCGTTCCAGAGCTGAAATATCGAAACTCAAAAATTCGACCCGAAAAAAAACGACAGTGGTACCCCTTTCGTTTTTTTTTTTTTTTTGGGCGAAAAATTAAGTTTCTTCAACCTTCTCAAAACTCTGGATTCTGATAGAGGGCCATGAGACTTAAACCTGGCCGCAAAAATGGAAGCTCTAGACCCTTCCAGAGCTGAGATATCGAAACTCAAAAATTCAACCCGAAAAAAAAACGACAGTGGTACCCCTTTCGTTTTTTTTTTTTGGGGCGAAAAATTAAGTTTCTCCAATCTTCTCAAAACTCTGGATTCTGATAGAGGGCCATGAGACTTAAACCTGGCCGCAAAAATGGAAGCTCTAGACCGTTCCAGAGCTGAAATATCAAAACTCAAAAATTCGACCCGAAAAAAAACGACAGTGGTACCCCTTTCGTTTTTTTTTTCGGGCGAAAAATTAAGTTTCTCCAATCTTCTCAAAACTCTGGATTCTGATAGAGGGTCATGAGACTTAAACCTGGCCGCAAAAATGGAAGCTCTAGACCCTTCCAGAGCTGAGATATCGAAACTCAAAAATTCGACCGGAAAAAAAAAAACGACAGTGGTACCCCTTTCGTTTTTTTTTTTTTTTGGGCGAAAAATTAAGTTTCTTCAATCTTCTCAAAACTCTGGATTCTGATAGAGGGCCATGAGACTTAAACCTGGCCGCAAAAATGGAAGCTCTAGACCCTTCCAGAGCTGAGATATCGAAACTCAAAAATTCAACCCGAAAAAAAAATGACAGTGGTACCCCTTTCGTTTTTTTTTTTTGGGCGAAAAATTAAGTTTCTCCAATCTTCTCAAAACTCTGGATTCTGATAGAGGGCCATGAGACTTAAACCTGGCCGCAAAAATGGAAGCTCTAGACCCTTCCAGAGCGGAGATATCGAAACTCAAAAATTTGACCCGAAAAAAAAAAACGACAGTGGTACCCCTACGTTTTTTTTTTTGGGGCGAAAAATTAAGTTTCTTCAATCTTCTCAAAACTCTGGATTCTGATAGAGGGCCATGAGACTTAAACCTGGCCGCAAAAATGGAAGCTCTAGACCCTTCCAGAGCTGAGATATCGAAACTCAAAAATTCGACCCGAAAAAAAAACGACAGTGGTACCCCTTTCGTTTTTTTTTTTGGGCGAAAAATTAAGTTTCTCCAATCTTCTCAAAACTCTGGATTCTGATAGAGGGCCATGAGACTTAAACCTGGCCACAAAAATGGAAGCTCTAGACCCTTCCAGAGCTGAGATATCGAAACTCAAAAATTCGACCGGAAAAAAAAAACGACAGTGGTACCCCTTTCGTTTTTTTTTTTTTTTTTGGGCAGAAATTAAGTTTCTTCAATCTTCTCAAAACTCTGGATTCTGATAGAGGGCCATGAGACTTAAACCTGGCCGCAAAAATGGAAGCTCTAGACCCTTCCAGAGCTGAGATATCGAAACTCAAAAATTCGACCCGAAAAAAAACAACAACAGTGGTACCCCTTTCGTTTTTTTTTTTTGGGCGAAAAATTAAGTTTCTCCAATCTTCTCAAAACTCTGGATTCTGATAGAGGGCAATGAAACTTAAACCTGGCCGCAAAAATCGGAGCTCTAGACCCTTCCAGAGCTGAGATATCGAAACTCAAAAATTCGACTCGAAAAAAAAAACAACAGTGGTACCCCTTTCGTTTTTTTTTCGGGCGAAAAATTAAGTTTCTCCAATCTTCTCAAAACTCTGGATTCTGATAGAGGGCCATGAGATTTAAACCTGGCCGCAAAAATGGAAGCTCTAGACCCTTCCAGAGCTGAGATATCGAAACTCAAAAATTCAACCCGAAAAAAAACGACAGTGGTACCCCTTTCGTTTTTTTTTTTTTGGGCGAAAAATTAAGTTTCTTCAATCTTCTCAAAACTCTGGATTCTGATAGAGGGCCATGAGACTTAAACCTGGCCGCAAAAATGGAAGCTCTAGACCCTTCCAGAGCTGAGATATCGAAACTCAAAAATTCGACCTGAAAAAAAAAAACGACAGTGGTACCCCTTTCGTTTTTTTGTTTTTTTTTCGGGCGAAAAATTAAGTTTCTCCAATCTTCTCAAAACTCTGGATTCTGATAGAGGGCCATGAGACTTAAACCTGGCCGCAAAAATGGAAGCTCTAGACCCTTCCAGAGCTGAGATATCGAAACTCAAAAATTCAACCCGAAAAAAAAAAAACGACAGTGGTACCCCTTTCGTTTGTTTTTTTTTTTGGGGCGAAAAATTAAGTTTCTCCAATCTTCTCAAAACTCTGGATTCTGATAGAGGACCATGAGACTTAAACCTGGCCGCAAAAATGGAAGCTCTAGACCCTTCCAGAGCTGAGATATCGAAACTCAAAAATTCAACCCGAAAAAAAAAAAACGACAGTGGTACCCCTTTCGTTTGTTTGTTTTTTGGGGCGAAAAATTAAGTTTCTCCAATCTTCTCAAAACTCTGGATTCTGATAGAGGACCATGAGACTTAAACCTGGCCGCAAAAATGGAAGCTCTAGACCCTTCCAGAGCTGAGATATCGAAACTCAAAAATTCAACCCGAAAAAAAAAAAAAAACGACAGTGGTACCCCTTTCGTTTGTTTTTTTTTTTCGGGCGAAAAATTAAGTTTCTCCAAACTTCTCAAAACTCTGGATTCTGATAGAGGACCATGAGACTTAAACCTGGCCGCAAAAATGGAAGCTCTAGACCCTTCCAGAGCTGAGATATCGAAACTCAAAAATTCGACCTGAAAAAAAAAACGACAGTGGTACCCCTTTCGTTTTTTTTTTCGGGCGAAAAATTAAGTTTCTCCAATCTTCTTAAAACTCTGGATTCTGATAGAGGGCCATGAGACTTAAACCTGGCCACAAAAATGGAAGCTCTAGACCCTTCCAGAGCTGAGATATCAAACTCAAAAATTCGACCCGAAAAAAAAAAACGACAGTGGTACCCCTTTCGTTTTTTTTTTTTTTTGGGCGAAAAATTAAGTTTCTTCAATCTTCTCAAAACTCTGGATTCTGATAAAGGGCCATGAGACTTAGACCTGAGTGCAAAAATGGAGGCTCTAGACCCTTCCAGAGCTGAGATATCGAAACTCAAAAATTCGACCCGAAAAAAAAAAC
The DNA here is from genome assembly GCF_988280905.1 of Pimephales promelas. Lineage (NCBI taxonomy): Eukaryota > Metazoa > Chordata > Actinopteri > Cypriniformes > Leuciscidae > Pimephales > Pimephales promelas. The sequence goes on from NC_142774.1 coordinate 11,553,331, forward strand.
GACAGTGGTACCCCTTTCGTTTTTTTTTTTTGGGCGAAAAATTAAGTTTCTTCAATCTTCTCAAAACTCTGGATTCTGATAGAGGGCCATGAGACTTAAACCTGGCCGCAAAAATGGAAGCTCTAGACCCTTCCAGAGCTGAGATATCGAAACTCAAAAATTCAACCCGAAAAAAAAAACGACAGTGTACAACCCTTTCGTTTTTTTTGTCAAGGGTTGACAAAAATTCAACCCTTTCGTTTTTTTTTTGGGGCGAAAAATTAAGTTTCTTCAATCTTCTCAAAACTCTGGATTCTGATAGAGGGCCATGAGACTTAGACCTGAGTGCAAAAATGGAGGCTCTAGCCCCTTCCAGAGCTGAGATATCGAAACTCAAAAATTCGACCCGAAAAAAAAAAAAAACGACAGTGGTACCCCTTTCGGTTTTTTTTTTTTTCGGGCGAAAAATTAAGTTTCTCCAATCTTCTCAAAACTCTGGATTCTGATAGAGGGCCATGAGACTTAAACCTGGCCACAAAAATGGTTTATTCAATAGTGCACTAAAACAACATTCCTCCTCTTTGTAAGGAAATTGATGGCAAAATTCTACATACACTGAAAATAAGTTTCCAACAGTAATGATTGGAAAAGGTTAAAACATGAAGTCTGCCTGCAGCTTTCTTCGGTGTTTAAAGTTATAATAAAAATGTTAAAAGATTCAATAACTCTGCACAAAGAAATTTTTAATATAAACTTAAATAACTTAAGACATTAACAGCAGTATTCAATCAGAAAATAAATGTGTAACTGGGTCTCAATGTCAAAGGCAACCACATTTTGCAGATCTCACTTAGTTTTTAATTTGTAAAATGATATGAACTGTTTGTATAATAGACCCTCCTTATTAGAGCACTGAATGCTGTCAAGTAGTCAGTACCATACAAACAAGCTACGTCTCAGAAAAGTAAAAAATTAAAAAATAAGAATCCTACGAGTGTCAAAGGTATGGAAGGATTACCAATACAGTAAAAGAAAAAGAACTGATAAAGTTTGTTCCCCAATTTGTGATGCATATGCAACACAGAATAACCCCTTTCTAATGATCACTAGAGGTAGAAGTCCAATGTTTAATTATGTTCAACTCTCAATAACAATGTCCCGAATGACCTTGTTTGGACACCTGTATACTGTATCCAGTATATCGATGAAGTTTAATTAATGTATTAGGAATTAGGATTTACTATATTATTGGACTGATTTTGCAATTAATTAATACGTTATACAAAACGAAATAATCATTCATTCTGCTTATAACTACATACAAACTCTCTCTCTCTCTCTCTCTACATTAGCACAATCTGGTCCAGTCCCATAGTGATTGACAGTGCTCTTCAGCAAATGGGCACTTTCTATTTGTCCTTCTTGCTCTCTGTGTCCATCGCAGTGATGGTCTCGGTCTCCGGTTCCTCCTCTTCGGGCACAGGGGAAAATACAGATTCATTTGGCCTCTCGGATTTCTCTCCTTTGGTCTTGCCGAGCTTCTTAAACTTCTGATACAACTCGTTGAGGTTAAACTCTCGGATGATGTTTTCCTAGAAGAAAAAAATAAAAACATATCTCTGTGTTGTATAGAAAACATACAGGGTTGTTTCAAGGATGTTTCTAACATTTTTTTCAGTTGATTAATTCAACATGAAATCAAAATTGGTCCTGATTGGCAAAATCAAGTCCCAGTCTAAATTTGGTCTTGTTCGAGAAGCTGTTTCACTCAGATATAAGTCACAGGAAAGACTATTGCAGCTTCTGTTTCATGCTGACTTTAAAGCTACACTGTGTTACTCTTTTAGTTTATTCTTAGCTAAAAAAACACTTGGTTCTTTCAAAAATATATGTGCTCATTAACAGTGTTGTGCAAGTTACTTCCAAACTGTAATACATTAGGTATTACTAGTTACTGTTATTTAAAAGTAATTCATTACCTTACAATATTACTGTCCCAGAATTGTAATGCGTTACATTACTCGTGTATTACTTTTGAGTTACTTTCACCAAAATGACTAAGTAGAACTTAACTTTTGGGCTGTAACGATATGCAATATGAAACCGAAATCGCGATTCGCCACACGACTCAGATCCACGAACCTACAGAATCGCAACACACCTCTTCCAACTCCAGCGTTATTCTCCTTACCGTCCAGATCCAATGCTACCTTATCTTTAAATTAGGCTATTAGTATTATTTGAAGTTAACATTATAAAATACGTAGACCTACACCACAAAACTAGTCGAGGATAAATTATTTAAAATTGGGGAAGTCCAGCATTATGGACATTACATTTGCAATCAAAACTTGAAACAAAAATTCTCAGAAAATACATAATGTATTGAAACGTATATAGGGTACTTCCTTATAGGGCTCCAGACATTAGACAAATATCAGTCTATGTTTTATTTTTAATATTAGGGAAAAGACACACAGTCATGCGTGACAAAAAAATAGGAGGCAAAATATATTTTTTGTAATTCTGTTAATTACACTGCGCAAATCGGATGAGGAAGGGTTGGCTCTCCAGTCTTCATAGAACTTAAAATATTCATTTTATTTTAGTTTTCGTGTTCGCATTTATGAGGAAAAACAATGTTACAGATGCGACCGCTCTGAACTGGCACTAAAAGACTGCTTTAAAACTTTCACATAGTCTGTTGCCTTTAAGAAGTAAAAGCAGACAATACACTGTAATACAACTGTAATATAAGCCTCACTGAACATGTAACGAGTAAAATATTACTGAAAATTGATTAGTAATGCCTTACACTACTGCGTTACAGCAAAAACTAATATGTTACTGTAATGTATTACTTTTGTAATGCGTTACTCCAACACTGCTCATTAATATATTTACTTCGTTCAAGTAATAAAGTATTCTCGTGAGTGTATAATATGCCATTGAGAATACACTCATGGACGAGGTCGAACTGGAAGCCATGTTAATCTTGGACTACATTGGCCACCGTAGGAGTTAAAACGAAATCGGAATTGAGAGGAAACTAATATTCACTGGATGGTCATATACCTTTTCACCACTAGATGGGGGTAAAAATCACACAGTGTAGCTTTAAGCATAGATATCATATAGAGACTAGATACCCTATTGGCCGCTGGAAAACGAGAAATTCGGCCGCCATCTTGAACCGGTCGTATTCCTAGTCTCGTTGCGTGGCAGCAGATTAGATGCCAGAGCACTGTGGAGCATTTTCCTGTTCTAATCGCCGGACCACCGAAAATAGGGCTTTTCACAAGTAAGTCTTAACATTACCGTACTATTGGTTGTATTTTGTGAATAGAATATTACCAGATAATCGAGAAGGAGCAAGGTTATTTGCTATTACTGTACTGAAATCGTTGTGAAATGCTGTTTACTGCATCAGCCGGTGTTCACCCGGCATGGAGAGGTGGGGTAACTGTTAAAGTAATAATTACAAGAGCTTCTAGGTTGTCAGATAAGCATTCAACTGCCCTGTTGTATAGGTTATTTGTGTTTGCGCACATTAGCAACGTAATATGTACACGCATGACAGCGATGCGCAAATTGAGTTACCTCTCCAACTTCTAGTTTTATTGATAACCTATATCTTACCACGTGCGATTTGGCTATTGATATTACAGAAGTCCTGTGGTAAAATTACATTAACTTACCCCATCTACCCTTGTAAAGTTAATCTGAATAGGGCTTTAGTCTCGACATTCCCCTCCTACATCTACATACAATAAAAAAGGTATAGGCTTAATGTTGTCCGAATTTAATTTTTAGAAATTAACGTTACAGATGCAAACACGTTGAAAAGCTTCTTCTCAATTTTTATTACAGGTGGCTGCGTTCGGTGGATTCGGTGGCTGCGTTCTCTGTGTGTGAAAGTGTGTGTGTGCGTGTGTGTGTGTGTGAGAGAGAGAGAGAGAGAGAGAGTGTGTGTCTGTTCGTGTGTATGTATGTGCGTGTGTATGTGCGTGTGTCAATCATAAACTGTTTCTTCAACTTATTAAAATATCTTACTTTACTATCTACTATCTGTTTCTGCTTCTTTATTATATTTATAGTGTGTGAATTATAAAATACATTATATCCTTCATCACATATATTGTGTCTGGTCACTTTATATCTTATATCAGAATATTATATTACTGTTAACCTACAATGGACATTAAAATACGCCGATCCATGTGTCCTGTATCATAGCTACATGAATGACTTTTGCAGCAAAAAAAAACGCGTGAAAATCAGTTCAGTATTCAGTGAGATATGATTAATTTAATGCGCTGACAGCTCATTTCACCTGCCATTCAGATCACACTGAGCGGAGCGGATGACCGGTTTAAGATGGCGGCTCCAATTCTCGTCCGTGCCAATAGGCAGTAGCGGTCGATAGGGCGTCTACCTATATGATGTCTATGGCTTTAAGCCTCACCTCTGTAAATGTCCAAGACACTGCGCGTCCCTTCTTGTCCACCTGAGGGCGCCTCATCACTTCCTTTCCCCCCTGGAAGAGCACAAGAGAGGGCAGTTGCTTTGACAGAGGAGAGGTGCTGACCCTATACCTGATGGGGGGGAACAAACACAGGATATTGTCACAGTCTGTCTATCAGAGTATGATGAGAAACAGTGAGACACAACAGGGCATCTTACTTCTTGGAAACTTCACTGTAACGACCAATGTCCACTTTGCCAAATTTCAGCCCGGCACAGTTGTACCTGAGTGAGAGAGAGGTTAATCGTCTCCATTCACAATATTTAAATTCACAGTAACTGATGAGCAGCAGCACGTACACTACGGTTCAAAAGTATGGGGTAGTTTTTTATAAATATTTTTGAAAGTTTTCTTCTCACAAAGGCTGAACTTATTAGATCAAAAATACAGCAAAACAGTGTTATTCCTGTGTTGTCAAAGCTAAATTTTCAGCCATTCTTCAGTTGTCACATGATCCTTCAGGAATCAGTCTAATATGCCGACTTGCTGCTCAAGAAACATTTATTATTATTGTGTTGAAAATGTGCCACTTAATTTTTTTTTTTGTGGAAATCATGGAAAAAAAGATGCAGGATTCTTTGATGAATAGGAATTTCAAAAGAACAGCATTTATTTGAAATTTAAATCTTTTGTTACATTATAAATGCCGCCCTTTACTGTCCCTTTTGATCTATTTAATGCATCGTTGATCCTCAATAAAATGTAATAATTTCTTTAAAAAATAAATAAATAAATAAAAAAAGTACAGACAACTTTTGAATGGCAGTGTATTAAGATCAATGTTCTTACTTCAAGGACAGATCAGCGTAGACGGAGGCGAAAGACTGACATTCTGGTGACCAGTTAGCAAAAAACTCCACGATCCAGGTCACTCGGTGGTCCTTCTCCAACTCCTCCTAAACACAAAAGAAAGGTGAATGAACATCTATACTCAGTTTCCAACATGTATTTGCACACTATATCCCTCAGGCTGCTGAAGTTAAAGTTCAACTATGAATGTGGTCGAAACCATTAACATTGGGTAAAAACTTTCCAAAATGTATCCAACTGCAATGGACAAATTAACATTTATGGGCTTTGAATTCCTCTTACTAATAAGACACTGGAGTTGGTCCCCCTTGATGTTTAAAGTGGGCAAATAGCATGCAATGAGAAGTCGTAGTGCACACTTGTAAGAGACGCTATGACCGAAGCATTGGGTAGCAGAAACTAAAGATGAAGAAACAATAATAAAGAATAAGTAAATATATCTTATTCTAGCTTCAAGCATTCTTTTTTATCAACACTTGAACGTGGGTGTTTCCTTACATTTTGAGCTAAAAGCTGAGAAAAATCACGTTTTTGTCAAAGACTACATCTGGCCTCGGATTCAGAACGCTGATCAAAACATAAATGGAGTAGATCGAGTCCATCATCACCCCTAATGCTTACAAAGTCCTGTAGCTCATCCTGGGTCAATATTTCATTCAGAGTCATATTCGTCAGTTTTGATTGATATGCTGATAGCATTATTTTTCATATGCATCTAATTACATATGAGATCGCTTGTTGTTTCTGCTGCGTTTTGATCTGGAGATTCAGGTCTCTTTCAGAAGATACAGTGTAACGGTGAAAACGCGGAAAGCGGAATATTCCGCCAATGGCAGGGAAACAGTTAATATGTCAATAACCCCAGTTTCTGTTAATACACCTTGAAAATAAGCTGCTTTGTCATAACTACAGCAGAAATCCCAGAAATATCTTATAACTTAAATAGTCCCCTGGCTTTGAATATTTTGTTCTTTTTCCCATTCTGTGCAATTTTGTTTTGAGAACCAGAAGCCCACGAAGAGTGACTGAATTCATAGTATGATGTGAAATCATACTCACATCAATGGTTTTATCATTGAAATACTTGATGTATTCAGGGCCCATGTACAGAGGAGGTTTGCAGATCATCAGGAAAACTGCATCAGTGATAAAAGAACATCAGTATGCATAGAAATGTTTGACAGTCATACTAAATTCATCTAATATTTGGTTTAGTATTTAAACATTAGAACGTTTCCACTGATTGACAGTGAAATAAATAAATAAATAAAAATACTGACCAATACACAAGGTCAAGTAGAGAAGCCCCAAACGTATGTCCAGTCTGAAGAACAGGATCACATTGGCTACTTTACTAAAGAGGATGATGTTGCCCACATGCTGCTCAACAGTAACTGGGGAGCAAAGATTAAACGAAAACACGTTATTATATTTGTCATACAAAAATGAATAGTGAAAGGGAGGAGGGGGAGAGAATAACAGAAACATTGAATGACAAAGGACATTTGATTTAACAACAAACACAAGGACAACCGTCACTGAGAACACAGATGTCAGAGCGTTTAGTGTATAAACAAAACCTTAACATTCAACCTCAGGCTATTCACATCAGATTCCATATGGCTAGAGATTATTTTCTGAAAATTGACTGTCAATAAACAAAGCTGTATACGAAATACTTTCTTATACAAAAACCGTTTTAAGGGGGGAGAAACACTTACTTGCTCTTCTGTTTTTCATCATGACTATAGCGCTCAGGAACATCAGTATCTCCACTTCTCTCTGAAAACCAAAATGAACAGAAAAATGGCTGAAATGTTTTTAAATGCACATACATAGCAGACACTTAATATAAGTGGGTCCTAAAATACATAATTAGAAATTATACAATTAGCATATTTATAATAAATAACATGAGAGTAATGTCGAATGATAACAGAAAATTTCAAAGAGCATCCTGTGAGAGTTAACAGAACCAAGAAATCTGACACTTCATGATCTTAGAATGGTGCTCATATATATATACATATGGTTCAACTTCCAATCTAAACATTAAAACATTCTGTTTCCAGGTTCCCTTATATTAAGTACAATATAATAATAAATATACACATAAAGTCAAAGAAACAACACAACAGTGTGATCATTCAGTGATACACATGAACCACACGTGGAAGAGGTTGCCAAGTTTTTTTTTGTTTTGTTTTTCCCTTACACATGCATCATTTCCATATGCATGGCATTCCAGACCCTTTTACCATGATTTAGGCTTGTTCCCGTCCCAGCTAAATAGCAACCCCCACCCCCAAATTCTATAGACCATCATCTGATGGCCACTGCCCAGTCCCCTTGTTACGAAGCAGGTTATATGCGTTATCATTCAGCATGAAACCCCAAAGGTCTGCTTTATACATACCCAATCAAAATCGCATGAATTGCCATCCTCGCGCTGCGTCGAAAGATGTTCGCAGACACCAGGCGTTTTGCGGATAAGCAGGAACGCGCTAGACATAAATAACGAGGCTATGTAGTATGGTTTTAGTAGCCATTTGTAAACCTGTGGCAAATGATACAGAAATGCTAACAGAGGTGTTAACAATGCCATTTTTCTTATTTCTTCTCTTTTTGTTCAGAAAACGATTGTTGTGGAGATCCGAGACGACAGAGTCCGCATCAATACCGCTATCAATGCGAGACAATATTCGTCGGCAAATGAATTAAACGATTTAAAGGGACAGAGGTCACTGCGGACGAAGGGAAAAAATCGTCCCTCCTCTTTAAAGCAGCCCTGTTGATTGGTTACTTTACTGAAACGACGTCGCTTATTGGTCATGATGTCACATAAAGGGAAGGACATACGGAAGTGTTGGGTTTACCGTAATACATAAACGGCATGCGACGATTTTAATATGCGTCACTGACACAAACATGACTTGTTTATCTCCTCGTTTACGATTATTTTTACAATTAAAGTGCAGTATTAAACTATATAATGCATTTAGGACGCATTATGTGAGTTTATTTAGTCAAACGTAGGAACTGGACTCAATACCATCATGTATGTAACGTACTTGATAAATTACGGTAATTTCCCCAAGGGAGATACAAAGAACAACCGGAAGCAATTGTCAACAGAACGTAAGGAGTAGGGACGGGAGTGACGTTCACTCATAGTAAACCCCATACAAACGCCCACACAATCATCACAACATCCTAGGGTGGTTTTGTCAACATGACAGAAATCTTCTCCTCGCTGTACGGTCAGCCTGATTCCCAGGGTCCATCTGGACCGTCTGCGCTGGGTTTTGGATCTGGGAAACCTCAGGTACCCCAAAACATGGGCCCGATCTGTTTCCCGCATCAGATGGGGGATGAAGGGGGTCCGATCAGAAAACCCTCCGCGATGAACGAGCCCTTCTACCTGCTGCGAGAACTGCCCAGTGAGCGCCTCTTTTGTGTGTTTAATTTTCGGTTTTGTATTGATTTCGTTGTAAATATGTAATAAACCACTGTGTCAGTCAGTGTCAATGCCGTTGTATAGTGATTGTATAGTATGATGATGATAATAATAATACTTTGGTTGGTACCAATTCCACACAACATTGGCACGTTAATACTGTACTACTGTACCATGGACATGGTAACGTGCGTTAATTATTATACCATACTGACGATGCCGTGGTGCTAATAATACCTTTACCGTTATAAATACCTTCAACACACATGCGCAATGATGGTATGAGTATGAAATATAATATATGTCTTGTAAGACCTTTACTATAAACTAGCCTGGTAACTCACTTATGAGATAATTCACTTATATTGCAAACCAAATGGGCCTCAAGTCAAGATAATTTAAAATTAGACAGCAAGCTTTAACCTTCTAATGGTCTATGTTTACACTTCTGGGCTTCTGGGTCTATACAACCCCAACAATTGATTGAGTAACTGTACAAAAAATATACATTTGTAATCATACAAATAATTTAAAAAAAAAATTTTTTGTTTACTTCTCATCTATTCATTAATGCTTTATTTTGGAGATATAAAGTACTTTTGTATCCATATACCACACAATTCCTCAACTACACCATTAGCTTGCATATGAAATATTATTATTTTTTATGATACATTGCATTTATTCTCTAGTACTAGGCCTTGATTTCTGTGTAAACATTTTCAGATTTATGCCTGATTTTTTTTTTAACACATGAAGAAAATATATGTAGTTGTTTTTTTTTCACATTTCCCATTCATTTCAATTGTCATATTGACCCCGAAGACCAGAAGTGTAAACTTTTTTTTTTTTTTTTACATACCTTCAGAACAACCGAATCAAGCCGTTTTTTTGTGTGTGTATAGATAGATAATGTATGAGAAGTCACAAAATCCTATTCTGAGATGAAGGAAAACTTTTTTTTATTGAGTAAAAGTCGATTGGGGTCGTACAGACCCCATGACCCAATTGAGGGTTAAAGGAGCAATGTGTGACTTTTAGCGACATCTAGTGGTTCGGTTGCGAGTTTGCACCAGGTTTGCACTAAGGGCTCAGCCCACTGCTCACCCCTCCCTTTCGAAGAAGCTACGGTTGCTAAAACGGGACAAACATCTCGTCGGCTGAGACAGCAGAGAATAGCCAGAGTAAGCCAAGAGTGTGTAACATTGTCACTGTTTCTGTACCACAGTCCATTATAAACCACATCATGAATACTGTCTGTTTACAAAGCCATAGTCAGGTGAGGATCAAGGGTTTTAATATATAATTTAATAAAATAATAATCAGCTGATTGTCTCACAAACGTAACCAGCAGCACATTTCTCCACACATACTGTAGCAAACCCATAATACAGCGAGGGAGCAGCTATATATTTTTTCTAACAGGGTAGTAATAGTTTAGCTGGCTAATATGAGCTGTTACTGTGGCTGAGCTGGGACGCGTCCGCATGAGTCCAAAGGTCGGAAGTGCGCGCGCTGTTACAATCATGTCATCTCCGCATCCCAGACTATTTACTACACACAATAGGCTTTTTTCTCTGATTTTTAAAATTCTTCGCGATCGACTTTAGTGATAAAAGACTTTAGTAAAAGTCTCTATCGACGGGTTAGTGATTCCTGTAACGTACTGTTTTACGGTCAATGACATGAATACTAATCATCAGCTGTCTCAAGAACGTAACAGCACATCTATCCCCAACATAACAAACCCATAACACAGCGAGGGAGAACTAAGTTACATGAAACAATCCCAACTACATATTTTACACCACTCACAAGGGGAAAAACACTACTCACGGAGTGTAAGGCTAGCTTCCAGCTTTCCGCTACTTCTCTTTCAAGGTAGTGATGAAACGCGTTCTGTAGCGCTGTTTGTTCGCGTTCGGCTACGGTAGGAATATGACGTCACAACATGGCGACCTTCATAGAAGGGGATTCCCGCGGTTATGGAGCTATTAATGTCTCATTCTAAGGTAATAAAAACATTACGGCTAATCAAGTAAGTTCTTTATACACCACTGAAAACATAGTTATGGATGTCATATTGCATTTCTGTTAATAGATACTCAACTTTGTTACACAATGCACCTTTAAAATAATCTAAAACAACAAGTAATCAATATATTTCGTTTTATATTTAAGCTTTAAACAACTGTTTGTTTTTTCTATGAAGAATCAGAAATCTCAGTCTTGAAAAAACTTATGATATTATGAGGAAGCCTTATTTTAAAGGTGTGATTTTAGGACCTGCAAAAGTCATGTACATTAATATAACCTAAAATGTTATTTTTATAATGAATATACACTATGTATCATTTCTCTACAAGCTCTAAGATATTTTATCGGGTAGAATGGTAAGGTAAAAAAAAAATTAAATCCTTTTCCTTATCCAGTAAATCTTGAAAAAGACTGAAAAAGTCATGTAAATTCATTGGTTAAAAAGAGTAAGAACCCTTACAACCCTAGAAAATGATTTGTCAGTGTTCTGTGAACTTGTTATTTCTTCTTGACAGTGGAGAATGAGCTGACGGGACACACTAATCTCATCACACACTACAACCTGGAGCACGCTTATAACAAGTTCTGTGGAAAGAAGGTGAAGGAGAAACTCAGCAATTTTCTTCCAGAGCTTCCTGGTGCGTGTATATATTTTTATCATACTTTCACGATTCTAGAATAATTCTCGAAAAATATTCCAGTAGGGGAAAAGGAACACAGTAGTATACTCTTGACTTCACTTATACCAACACCAGGCCTGGGTTAAGTGCCTGTGTTTAAACTACATTGGTGGTTTTTCTATCCTTCTGGACTCCAGGTATGATTGACAGCCCGGGCATTCAGGACAACAGCTCTCTGCGCTCTCTTATTGAGAAGACGCCAGTGTGCAACAACTCTTTCAGTCCTCTCACTGGGGTCATGCTCACCGGCTTCAGGCTACACACTGGCCCTGTAAGTGTGTGTGTATGAGAAAGACAAAAGAAGGACTTGTTACTCTGAGGATTGTCCATATCTTTCTTAATCAGTGTTGGTTGTGAATGGTTATGTGGGTCAATCAGATATTGCTGTTTTTTACATGCATGTTTTATGTGGCTCTTTCTCCTGCCAAAGTTGCCAGAGCAATACAGACTGATGCACATTCAACCGCCGAAGAAGAAGAACAAACACAAACATAAACATCATCGGCCTCAGGATCCTTTACCACCTGGTAACTGTCACGCAAAAAACACAAAGAGATGAAAGTGATTTCTTACATATCGACTGTTAATCGTACTTCTTTACCACAGAAACTCCATCAGATTCAGATCATAAGAAGAAGAAGAAAAAGAAGGATGATGATCCAGACAGAAAGAAAAAGAAGAAAGATAAAAAGAAAAAGAAGGTTAATTGTTGTTGTTATACACTTTGGATGAAAATACATGTTACAAATGGACTTATTTTATAGTTTTCTACATTCAAAAAAGTCTTCAAGGCTACGTTTATTTGATAAAATACAGTAAAAACCATACTATTGTGAAATATTACTACAATTTAAAATTACTGTTTTCTATTCTTGAAAATATTTTAGAATGTAATTTATTTCTGTGATGTTAAAGCTGAATCATTCCTCCAGTCTTCAGTGTCACATGATCCTTCAGACATCATTCTAAAATGCAAATTTGCTGCTCAAGAAACATTATTATTATTATTATTATCAACGTTGAAAACAGGTTTTTCTTCTTTTTTTGTGGAAAGCATGATGCATTTTGTTTAGGAAAGTTCACAAAAATTGCATTTAATTGAAATAGAAATCTTTAGTAACATAAATGTCTTTACTGTCACTTTTGAACAATTTAAAGGGATAGTTCACTTTGAAATTAATTTTTGATATGTTTTAGCTTACCTCAAGGGCATCCAAGATGTAGGTGTCTTTGTTTCCACAGTATTTCCAATTTTCATATTTTTAGGTCAAACCGTTCTTGTCTGTCAGTCATATAATGGAGGTATATGGGGTCCACCTCAAAGAGTATGCAAAGAAGTCCAAATTAAACATGATGACTCGTAAATGTAAGTACACACTGATGGCCTAAGACACGAAACGAGCGGTTTGTGTGAGAAAACGAACAGTATTTATATCGTTTGTAACCACAGTCACGTCCAACTCTGAGGGCGAGGGCGCTTCTGTAAGTGCAAGCACCGGAATGTCCCGGAAGTGATCTCTTGCGTGTGTACGTCACTCATTGTTTACACAGAGATTTCAGAAGTGTTCTCCTTCACTATTAAGATCTAAACATATTTAGATATACAGGAAATTGCAATGGAAGACGATTTCGATATACCAACAGACAACGTAGATTTTTTTCCGCAACCGCGCAAGAGATCACTTCTGGCGCTTGCGCAGACCGAAGCGCCCGTGCCTTCAGATCACTTGGACGTGGCTGTGATTACAAGAGGTAAAAACAATAGAAATACTGTTCGTTTTCTCACACAAACTGCTCGTTTCGTGTCCTAGGCCATCAATGTGTACTTACATTTACGAGTCATTAAATCATGTTTAACTTGAAAATACTTTTTGAAAATACTGTGGAAACAAAGACACCTACATCTTGGATGCCCTTGAGGTAAGATAAAACATATCAAAAATTTATTTCAAAATGAACTATCCCTTTAATGAGTCTTTATATACTAAGCCTCAACTTCTGAACTGTACTGTTTGTTTTTGATTTGTTTCATTAATAATTAAATTATGGTCAACAGTACATATTCCAATAAATACAAAACAAAGAATATATATATATATATATATAATTTCTATTAATTATTGTATTATTTGCCTGTTTTCAGAATCGCCATAGCCCTGACCACCCAGGCATGACTGGAACTCAACCCAGCAGCAGCAGTTTAAGATAAGAACTTCCTTGATGGCAGAAAAACCAAGAACTAAAGGAGTTAAAGTGATTCACAAGCTGGAAAGTTGGGCCTTAAGTTGGGCCAGTTACAGTGAGAGTCAGATTTGTGTGTATATGTGTCAGAGTATATTGTTACATAATTTACCTGGTGGTAAACCATCATATCTGTTGCATTTGTAAGTGTATAAGTGCCTCTGTATCTATTTATGAGATTGATGATTAATGGAACATTTTTCATTAAATTTTTTTTAAAAACCTTTTTTTTTACAAATAAAACACAATCAGCCGAGAATAGGGCGATTTTTGTGACAAAATCTTTGTATTTATTTGATTTTTTCCCCCGTTCAGGCATATTTACAGTCACGAGCACAATGCAAGCACCATTATGTTGAAAAAAAAAATCACTAGAATCATTGAAACCTTTGAGCACATGATCACAGCTCTGTAACATACAGAACAGTGCTTTTGAAACAAAACAAAAATATAGCGCAATACCGGCATCTGCAATAAAAACACTATTTGTATTTACCAGTTGTCACATAAAGCTGAGTGTCCATCAAGTTTAGTGAGAGTGGGATGAGAGAACCTACAACTCCAGACCTATGGTTTAAATTGATCCATGTCACATGGTAAAGTGAGCGTTACATGAAACCCTGCCTCGTTTACCTGTCCTGAGTCACAATGGGACATTAGTTTTACCCATACAGCAAAATTCCATTAAATGACACATTATTTAAAAATAGTGACTACTCATGCTATTAAATTTGAATATGTCTGTGACCCGCACATACATACTGATGATCATATCATGGTAGAATACGACTTTACAGTCAATTGTAAAAGCTCTGACAGGCTTCTTGAATGAGACATGGAGGTCACGTTTCCTTCTGAAGTGGGATCAAGTTTTTCTGAAAGATTATTAAACACTAAATGATTGTCTTTGGTATGACATGCACTGATAAATTATGGACAATAACACTGCGAACATATAATAAAAAGTAGATTTTGGTTCCATACTGTCGACATATTTCCTCGTTGTTTTACAACCATTTTCCTGGACATTTCAATGTGTCAATGTAATGATGTAGAAAACAGTGTTTCTAAAGCCAAACAACATATTGTAGACGCGTATGATGCAACCACGAAAATACTGTAAATGTGGTTGTGATGGTTAGACTTAAAGTTTAACAAACTAACAAAATGCTAACTGTAGCTTTATTTCATTTTGTCTGTCAATTTGATTCACAAGTCAACAACATAGAGCAGGTAATAATAAAAGCCTTGAAAATACATCCTACCCAGTCACACAGTCAAAGCCTTGGCTGATACTTGAACCGGAAGTCCCCGTGAACCGGAAGTTGCAAACGACTTTTTTCCAGTGTTGTGACGTATTTCCGAGAGAAACGGAATACTAAATGAGGCAAAATAGTGGGCGTGGCTTTTTTTCCAACTAGCACCTGATTGGATCTAGAAAAATGGGTGTTTCATTCTGAAACGGAGGATGACGCAAGTTTACACACGCTGTCAATCAATGCTCGCTCGGCGCTCGCAAACACACAGCAGCTGTCAGTTGGAGGGGCGTGGTTATGGATGTTAAGGAGACACCCAAATCGTAAAGCCTACGTCATCGGGCAAGGTCCTCCAATGCAGAGGGGAGGGGCATTTTCAAACTTTGATTAAAGATTACGAAGCCAAAAACTTTTTGTGTGGATTGACTTGCATGTATGAATTGTTCACCACAAAACGATCAATTTAGGCAAACAAAGTAAGTATGGTCAATTTTGATTTCATAGGGACTTTAAATTGCACTTTCATTTGATTTTTAACTTTTATAAAAAACTTTAACTGTTTAACTGTTGCACTTTCATTTGATTTCATTTGATTAACTGTTATAATTTAGGTCTATAATTCACAAACATCTCACTAATAAATGTTTTCCAGATCAGACGTTCCCGTTGGTTTGGTATTTTGAAGACTCAGCTGTTTGGTTGAGGCTGACGCTCTCCTGCGCCAGTGATAGACTATCGCGCGCTGCCTTCTTCTTTATAAGTTGTCTCCGATGGTGGAAGAGGTATGCTGGCAGCAAGAATCCAACCAAAGAGAATAGAAGCAGGCCCAAGTTGATCTGTTGATTCAAAAAGTGTCATGTTTGTTACATTGGTGTATATATATAAATGTACATTTGTCACACACTGTCTCACCCAGTAGGGATCGCCCTTCAATGGTCCCACCATCCACATGAAGAGGGGTTGTTGCAGGAGTGCAAACACAGCACTAACCATGGACTGCATGCCCGTCAGAGTGCCAAAGTGATTGGTTGGGTAGCTAAATACACATATAAACAGCTTGAAGATAAAACAAATAGCAAATATAATACATATCCAACTTACTCAGGCTTTTTTTTTTACAGTGTTTTATAAAATACAACCTAAGTCTTAACAAAAACTATATATATACTGTATATATATGGTAACACATTACTTGAAGGGGTGTTCTTAAGACTAACATGACACCATAATCATCACATGACATGTTATGAAAATGAAGTATGCATGTTTATGACAACTGTCATTAAGTGTCATTCGCTCAGTTATGACATTTTGAGATGTCTTTGTTATGACACCTTGACATAAACCAATACATCATAACCCGTCAGTGTCTTTGTCATGACAACTTGACATTACTGAGACAACACAACCTGTCATAAACATGACATAGCAGATTAATGATCAAACTTAAGAAACCACCTAGCTTTATTGGTTAACGTTACATTAAACTGTCAGGTGGTTGGTTTTGACATTGGCTGTCATGAAGCCATTATAACTTTTTAATGACAAATTCAATTAGTACCACTGTAGTTGAGGTCACGAAAAAATATTCATGACACAGTTATAATGGCCTCATGACAGCCAATGTCAAAGCCAACCACATGACAGTTTAACTTTTATGTCAAGTTGTCATGAAAAATGTCTTAAACAATGTCATATTTGCATTCAAAATGTCATTATTGAGCATAAGATACTTAATGACAGTCATAAACATGCATAAACCATACTTCATATTCAAGACATATGTCATGTCATGGTTATGAAGGTGTCATGTCAGTCTTATGCACACCCATTCAAGTAAAGTGATTATATATATATATATATATATATATATACATACAATTAAAAAATAAAAACAGAAAATATAAAAATCGAATCTAATTCAAAATATTAGTGATACTAAATTGAAACACTGATTCAAATTACTCTTTTCCCTCATTTCTCCTTTTTAGCAGGAATATTAGGCTAATCTTCATATGAGCATAATGTTGTTTGCTGTGTTCAGGTAGTTTTACCTTTAAATGGCTCAAAAATCATGTGGATTTTGATAAGTAAAACTCACACAGCAGCATAGAGGCCACCACAGCAGGAGTGAATGAAACCTCGAACGAAAGTGTGAAGAATAAAAGACACCACCTGTAACACATAATATTAACAGTCATCACATTTCTGCTGCTGCTTTGAGGAGCTGGTGAACATATTTGTTTTGCAGCATAAGCATACATGAGCATAAATATCATAGACTACACTGAAAACGGGTCCAAAATAAAGTTGAATTGTAATTTAAACCCGGAAAATTTTATTCACTAAAATTCAAAATTGTATTTACTTCAAAGATATATATGATTAGATGTATTATATAAAGTATATAAAATTTGTCCTTAACATTTTGCTGGTTATATAAATTAAATTAATTCTCTCATAACACAAGCATCACAAGCATCTCTCATAATAATGTTGCCAATATTGATATTATAATTACTGATACAATGCAATAGGTATCAATATGTTAAACCAAATTATACCACATTGAAAATCTGATATACAAAATAAAATATAAACATATGAGTGTAAAGTTTATACATAAATTAATTTTATAAATATATATATATATATATATATATATATATATATATTACATTAAAAATGATGGGCAAAGTTATATATAGTTATATTATAAAATGTATAAAATATATAATTAAATAAAATTCTCCAGGCTATATAATTATATATATTTAATGTAATTAAATTATATAAATATTAATATTTCTTAACAAATATGCACATTTGTAACAAATTTGTGTCTAACCTGTATGGGCAGATTGTCTATGAGGGAGATGATGCCAAAGATGACTAGCAGTATATTAGTAAAGATGAAAGCTCTGATGGCGTTAGTGAGTTTTTGGATCTTTCTGTCCCTCTTTGGAGGCCCAGATGGACTGAAGAAAACAATGAAAGGGAAAATGTAACCATATCACTGACACATACAAATAATTCAACATTTCACTCCTTCTCTTTCTCCACCTTCACCTTTTTTCTCCCTCAGCTGTCACCACATCCTCACACTCCTTCATTCGCCAGTCCATGATGTAGCCAATCAGAGGACAGGAAATCAGGCAGAGCAGCTGAAGAGTGCCAAAGATGGACGAGTAGAGACTTACTATAACACACACACACACACACACAATAACCCAATAAATTGGGTTTCCATGTTTTGTGGGAACATAATAGTTTATACCAAAATTTTATACCAAAAAAAATTCCCACAAGGACAACGATTTTGGATATTGCCACCTTTGTGGAGACATTTTGTCACACATACACTAAAAAACAAACACACACAAACTAACACACAAAACCAAAAACACACAGGTCTTGGGAGACTCTCTGAAGACATGGGCCCTGTTTACACGAGAATGCTCGCAAAAGCATAACATTTTATCGGATGTGCCTTTCGCTTACATGGCGATGGCGTTTTTGGCGCTTATAAAAAGTGAAACCACCCTCCAGAATGGAAAAAAACGCAAAGTCTGCTAGACAGTGAAGGTTGTACTCAGGCGTGTGGACTTGGGTTGTTGTGTGGCAATCCTAGCTGCCTGGAGTACATACTACATTAAATTTCACACACTTTTTCGTCACCATATGCACACAGATTTCCAACCCATAACGCTCGTCTAAACGCAGAATAAAAAGTGATAACGCAACGCCACTTTTGCGTTTTCTCTTCAGAATCGTTTCCGTGTAAACATAGCCATAATGGTTTTAATACTAAACTGAAGTCTATCCCCTTACACTAACCCTACCCCTAAACCTACCTATCACACAAAACTTTCAGCATTTTTATATTTTCAAAAACACTCATAATCCCAACCAGGATAGAAAAACAAGAACACTCACACACAGCTCTTTGAATTTCGGAATAAGGCCTCCATAAAATACTGATAATATTCTCGCTGATACTTTTACTGACAGATCGCATTAGTCATCAATGTATTAAACCAAATAAATTATGCTACATATTTTCTCAGAAATAATTTAACTTTTCTGAGCCATTTTTAAACTTTTATCAACTGGTATCAAGGTCAACAAACGTTTTTTGGGTCAAATGTCTCACTTGACTTTGACCTGGCAACTAGTGCAATATCTTCATACATTAAATGTGTCGTAAGTAATTCTTTGTTTGTTCCAAAACCAAAAGAAAGATATCTTGTTTAGGTGAAAATAACAGGATTTTTCTTACCTTTGTCCTCTGCCTCCTTCTCCAACTCCTCTGAGGCTAAAACAGACACAAACAGGCGGTGGAAAATAGCGAAATATAAAACTATGTTTACTACCCACTTACAAACACCCACCCACTAACACATGCTTCTGCAAAACTTTCAAAAGCAAAGTTACATAAACACATTTAAAAGAGCACATCTTTTAATTTCACATTTCATTAAAACAAATGAAATATTAGGCTGATGCTCACGGTTAGGGTCACCATGGGTAACCAGGAACTCCAACATCTTATTCATGGCACCCATGAAAAATATGATACGGAGCTGGGTCATCGCCATCGTGATGAGACTCCACAGGAAAATCGGTGAGCACACAGAGCGACGAAAGGGAGGGGATCCTTCTGTCCCGCAAACAGGATTATTTTATTATTAATTTCATAATTCTTTGTCCTTTTTGTGGACAGTGTGTTTGTGAGACTTACCCTGGTTCTCTGCTACTGTTCCATCGCTGGGGACTTCATCAGTAGAAGGTTGTTTTTTAGTCACCTCTCGCTCTTTAAGACTCACATCAGTGTCAGTCATCTCATCGTCCACTACCTTACCACTCAACTTCACCATTGTACTATGAAATAAAACGATTTTTTACAATAATAGACACAATTATTTGTAGCTAATATATACAGTCAAATCAAAAATGATTCTGAAACCAGATATCATTTTTGATATTTTAATACTAGTGGGTGTAGGACACGATAGTTCATTTATGTAAGTGAGGATAGTAAAATAAAGTAAACTATGACATTCGTCATACAGTGGACTACCAGTAAAATGTATAAAAAATTTGGGACCAAAAATTATTCAGACACTTTGACCTGACTGTTTACACCACAGGTTGAACAAAATTAAGCAGTGCTTGGTAATTGGTTGACCTTAATTGGTATTATCTAATTGTGTACTTTAAATTAACAGCTGACAACTGATTTGACCAAATTCATTTGTGAGACAGACTAACAGAACGATGGCCAAACCCAGTGAAATATCAACTGATTTTATAACTCTTGAGGTCTTGTCATATTTTAGTACCATTTTCAAAACTACAGCAAATAAACTGTGTTAATTTGAGAAATGTTGTCTGAATAAATTTTGGTTTGACCCTAGATATTGTATACATTCTTCTGTTCGCATTCAAATACACAGATTTGGTCTTTTACAGGATTCTTTGATGAATAGAAAGTGTAAAAGAACAGCATTTATATGAAATAGAAACCTTTTGTAACATTATCTTCATTATCTTTATGTAACATTATGTAACAAGTCTTCAAGTTGCCACTATTAATCAATTTTCAACATCCTTAGTGAATAAAAGTATCAATTTATTCAAAAAAATCTAACTGACTCCAAACTTTGAATGGTAATATAAAGACACATTTTGAAATGAAATTAAACCGTAGCACTTTATTTACAATACTGTTCCCCATGTACATACTACGTACTTATAGCAATTACAATTACTGGGTAATAACTAGGTACTAACCCTGAGCCTTCCCCTAAAACTAACCAAACCCATGTTTTTACCTTATATTACAAGTTCTTTATTGGGTAGCTACACTGTAAATACACATAAGTACTGTAAAATAAAGTGTAACCAATTAAACATAGGTTCGATGTTTAGATGTCTGAATATTTTGGGCATTAGGTATATACAACGCATTCGCATCCTAGGGCGTCATTTAGTGACGCTTTTGACAATGCGTAGAAATCCAAAGCACATGGCACCCTTTAGCATCAATATACAACGCGTTCTCATCCCAAAGCGCCATATAGGACGCTTTTGCAAAAGCGTAAATATCCAACGCACATGGCACCCTTTAACGTCTAATGAGACGCTTCGGTTATGGTTAAGTTTAGGTAAGGTGTAGGGTAAGGGTTAGACCACTAGGGGGCGCCTTCTGCCCAAATATATCTGCGTCTCATTTCACGTTAAAGGGTGCCATGTGCGTTGGATATTTACGCTTTTGCAAAAGCGTCCTATATGGTGCTTTGGGATGAGAACGGGCTCCAATATAACACGCTTCAGTTATGGGTAGGTTTAGGTCTGGGGTAGGGTTAGACCACTAGGAGGCGCCTTTTGCCCTATATATATAAATCTGCGTCTCATATTGACGCTAAAGTGTGCGATGTGCATTGGATGTATACGCATCAGTATATGACGCCTTGGGATGAGAACGGGCTCGCATATAGTGTGTGTATTCGACAAGTACTGACTTAAATCTGATGTCCTCAGGGGCAGGAAAAGATTCTCCCGGCCAATTAAGGAAGCAGTTGAGGAAGACGAAGCAGGCGAACCCTGCCCACATCCAGAAGATCACAGAAAACGATACGCCCACATCGTAGATCAGCTAAAGGACAAGACGGAGAGAGGACATGTTGGTTCAAATGCTGTGTTGAAGGAGAAAAGTGTTTGAGCATAATGTCTAAGTACTTTGTATTGCTGTTGTTCAAGTGTTGTTTGTACATTACCTTGACTCCTGGGAAGGTGACAGCAGAGGAGGCATAGGAGCCGATCATGAGAGAGAGAATAGTAGAGCGCACATTTCCAAACATATTCGGCAACTGAGAAAATCAATCAAGAAGAGAGAATCATAAATTGAGGTACTAATATGTATTCAAACTGTAGTGTGTGTCTGTTGCCACTAGAGAGCATTGTGAGCTAGAAATTTGAAATAGCATTTATCTACACAACATGTGAAGACTCTCAAGATTTCCACTGTTTATGAGGGAGTTTACTGCTTATACAAGTAGAAATAAAAGTTTGATGATGATTTGTACATAACAGTATAAATAATTTATATGCTATGCGATTTATTTATTATTATTTAAATATATAGTTATTATATATGATTTGTAATTATGTGTGGTACATTAAATAAAGAAATAAACCAACAAATAAATAAATGTTTACAATTATTTTATTTATTTAATAGTTATAAATGACAATTATTAATATTATATTATAAAACACAATTATATTTAATTTTAGTGTATTATTTTATTTATGTATTTATTATTATAATAATTCTTTAATATGTAAATACTGTGAATGTGTACACAATTACAAGATATGGCATGAATGTTTCCAAACGTGTTGCAGTCATTTGTTATTTATCCAACATTCTGTCCATCTTTCTTTCTAAATTTAAATCAAATGTTCCCTGATTTATTTGATTCACTCTGTGTCATAATACATTTGTGGGTATTTTGAAGCACGGGTAGCAACAGCCATAATAAAATGCTGACCTAAGTATTATTCCTGTGCTGCTGTGCCAACAATACTCTAACACTCCAATCAGATAAACACACACACACACACACACACACACACACACACACACACACGTCCTGAATTGAACTTAGATAAAGACCTGAATAATTTTCAATTACTATGAGGTCGTAAAATTTGAATGTATAATATAAACAAAGTGGCAAAATGCAGTTTAAATGGTTGCAGATGGACTACCAGGAAAGAAGGACATGTCAGTTTCCTGAAAGTATTTAATTTCTACTGACTATTTATAAGCTAAAATAGTAGGGTTATTTTTAAAGCTGGTAATGAACTGTTTCTCATTGACAGCCTCTTGCCATGCCACTTGTTTGTGTTTGTCTCAGTTTGAATAGGATAATATGACTCTCTCTCATATTGCCAGCATATGCCAGCAGTAAATTCACAAAGATTACAGAGAGAGAGGATACAGGACAGAGAGAGGTGGGTAGAAGAGTTCAGTGAGCTTGATAAACTAGAAGGGAACATTGTGGCAATGTTTGCATGTCTATAAACGGATCTAATTGGCAAATAATCTGGCACATTTACCAGTTTAACAAAGCTACCAAGACACTAATTTTTTTTTCACCCTCAAATGAAACCCCAGATTCCCTGTATCAATTCCCGTAATACATTTTTGCTTGTTGAATAGGCTGTTGTACTCAGAACTACATTGTATCATGGAAGTAAAATGGGAACAAATGCCCACATGCATGAATTGAATTACAAAATAAATACAAAATAAAATCTAGATTCATTCTCATACTTAAATGTATGGTCCATTTATATATGGTAGGTTACGGAAGATTTGTTTTGCAGTTATTTATGGTAAGGTAAAAGCAAGGGGGACAGAAGAGCGTGAGAGAAAGCAAGGACAGTGGTTGTTAATGTGTGCTGTGTCGAGAGAAGGTGGGCTTGGCGGAGTTGAGGGCGTGAAGTCGGATCTGTGCTGTGATTGGCTGATCAGCATGCTGAAATGGTGAGGGGATGGAAAACATGTGCAGCACTCAAGTGATCAGCCAAACACTTACAATTTCAGAGCTTACACAAGTCTCTTATGGTCGGCATTTATTTTTTGACTATTTGATCATTAATACAATAAAAGAGCAATATTGTAAGATACCTTTTATATCTAAAAATATTTTAAAATGTAATTTATTCCTTACTCTAGTCTTCAGTGTCACATGATCCTTCAGAAATCATTCAAATATGCTGATTTGCTGAACACATTTCTTATTATTACCAATGGTGAAACAGTTACTAAACAGTTGTTAACAGCTGCTTTTTTTTAAAGAAATTAATACTTTTATTCAGCAAGGATGCATTAAATACATCTGTACAAAGTTACAGTAAAGACTCTAGACAAATTATATTTCAAATAAATGCTGTTCTTTTTAATGGTCTATTCATCAGACTCCTGAAAAAAAAATGTTCAGAGCTTACACAAAAATATTACGCCCCGAAAAATAATTTCAACATGTTTAACATGTAGAAACAGGTAGAAATGTTTCTAGACCAGATCAGAATATTAGATCTGAAGGATCATGTGATACTGAAGACAGGAGTAATGATGCTGAAAATTCACATTTGCTGAATACATTAATATATTAATATAGAAAACATTATTTTAAATTGTAATAATACAGTATTTCACAATATTGCTGTAATTTATTGTATTTTTCATTTAAAAAGACTTCTTTCAAGAACAAAAAAATTAAAAAGTTATTCTAAACTTTTCACCGGTTGTGTATAAAGACACCAACAGAGTCCAGTGTCAACATGATCACCGTGCGCCGACTAAGAAACACTGTTCATGATGTAATAATGTACCCAAACACATTCAAACTCGGCTTCAGAATATAGAACAGCTCGAATGGCAACTTTGCATAGTTATCATTATGATACTGTAGTTATCTTGGGTATATACAGTATAAGAATTGAATTGATAGCTGTTAGTCAGTCTATTTTGTATCTATTTAGTCAGCCTATTGTGTATTTTTTGTATCTATGTGAATGTGCCTTACTGTTAGTGACGTGAAGGTTAGACAGATTCCTCCAAACCCATTCATGGAGACAGCAAGAAATATGAGAGCTGATAACACTGAGGGAAAACAGAAACAATGCTTTTATTACTTATAATACATGTACAAAATGTACAAAAATGCAGAATCACTAATTATAGACCTGTGAAATGATTTAGCAATAAATATATATATATATATATATATATATATATATATATATATATATCATTTATTATTTCGGTGGTATATGTTTTATGTGCATTATACGTTTTTTTTTCCAATAAAATAAGCATAAATAAGCATTACTACACTGACCTTTTGGATTATAAGATGCGACTGCAATCAAAGCCATGGAGAGTGCAAAACATGAACTACAAGAGTCATAAAAACAGAGAATTGGAGGAAGTGACCATGATGTGGGTTACAGGGCAGAAGTGATGGATAGTGATGGATATATAATTTCGTTCAGATGCACTGCAGAAAAACCCCTTCAAACTTAAAGGGGTGGTAAAATGCCAATTTCACAAGATGTAAAATAAATCTCTGATGTCTCCAGAGTGTGTATGTGTGTGTGTGTGTGTGTGTGTGTGTGTGTGTGTGTGTGTGTGTGTGTGTGTGTGTGTGTGTGTGAAGTTTTAGCACAAATTACCCCACAGATATTTTTATATAGCATGTTAAAGTTGTCACTTTTTTTATGGTTTGCAAAAACGCATCTTTTTGTGTCTGGCCCTTTAAATGCAAATGAGCTGCTGCAGAGAGTGGGGCTTCAAGAGCCCCTCTGTGTTAGCACCTGCAATTATCTCAAGCAGACACACTAAAATGAGAGAAACAGTTCTGCCTTCAATGTTAAAACAGAGTCAGTCAAAGATTGGAGAGACTCAAGAAGAAGTGACAACAACAATGCAACAGGATGTCTCTGAATGGTTAGTTGATGAATCTATGTTGCTGTTGTGGAGTTAACTATCTTAAATTAGCATATTCTGTCATGATAATCTATAAATCACTTGTATAGGAACTGTTGTGAGATGCACACGGTGTGACTTTCTATTGTATGTGAAAAGATGGATGCTGAAGTTTGATTTGACTCACAAACGTACTCTTATACAACAACTTTTGCTCTTCTCAACATGTACTGCGTGTTCCCAGGGGCGGGGTTTATGCACATTTTAGGGTTGGTGATGTCACTAACGCGGGAGGATGCTTGTGTAGTCCTTACCAGCTGTTTGTTGTAGTCCTTAAAAAACGATTTCTTTAAAAGCAAATATCTTCCTTTGCTGTGAACTTTGAGCATTGTAACTTTGATAATGTTGTTTATGTCCAAACAGCAATATTACACACTAACTAAGGTTAGAAAAGTGAAATCATATTTTACCACCCCTTTAATGTCAGGCCCCGTCCACACTACTGCGTTTTCGTTTAAAAACGGAGACCTTTTGCAACGTTTGCACCTCCCGTCCACACTAAAACGGGAAAAACGAAGACCTAAAACGGAGAAGTTTAGAAACGCTGCAGCTGCGTATTGCGTTTTGAAACTCCGGAGGGCGTTTTAGTGTGGACGAGACAAAACGGAGGAGTTTACAAACGATGACGCAGAGGCTTACGCTCGGCTCTATGATTGGGTGTCATCAGTCATGACGTGTCCTTCCCTGATTCGCCAACTACTGTTTACACCGGCGCGCGCATGCCCAGTGTTGGTGAATGGTCACGTGATCTGCGTTTTCAGTCGTTTTAATGTGGACGGAGATCAATTCTAATACGCAGACAAAACGCTGGTGTGGACGGACATCGTATTCGTTTTAATTCTCCGTTTTTAAACGAAAACGCAGTAGTGTGGACGGGGCCTCAGGCCAACATTCCGCATTAGTTTTAAGGAACTTCTCAAGTTTTATACTGATACCTGTATGTCACTCACCTGCCAAACAATCTGATTGGACGAGGCCCAAATTTGTCCATCAGGACACCTAGTGGCAGAGTGGCTGCGCTGATGATGAACGAGCCAATCGTAAAGCCCAGATTCAGAATCTCCTCCTGTTCAATACAGCTCAGCCAAACCGGGTGCTCCGTCAAACTCGCGTTAGTGTGACTTTCTGTGACATTTTCTAATAGTAACAGAGGAAGAAATAGACAGTTAAATTCTTTAAAGGGACACTCCACCCAAAAATTCTGTCATAATTTACTCACCCTCAAGTTGTTGCAAACCTGTATGAGTTTCTTTCTTTTGCTGAACACAAAGGAAGGTATTTTGAAGAACGAATGGAACCAAACAGTTTTTGGCACCATTGACTTCAATAGTAGAAAAAAAATACTATGGAAGTCAATGGCGCCAAAGTTCCAATCGTTCTTCAAAATATCTTCCTTTGTGTTCAGCCGAAGAAAAAAGAAACGCATAGAGGCGGTCAGTGTGGATATTCTGACCATGTACCTGAACACAGGTGTGAGTAGAAGCCCTCGTTCTTCAGCATGATAAGAAGGGAACCCCAACCCAACAATACGGCAGAGAAGAGCAGGTTTTCTATGATTGACGTGACAGCCATCCACCAGCGCCTCCTGTAGGCCTGCGCGAGTGACGGAGCCATTGCACTGGAGAATGAAACGAACCACATGATTTCACAAGTTCACATGATTTTAATCCAGCAATTCAAAACTGTACATTGAGAACAGGTCTATCCTTAAGTGTTCGACATTTGAACACTTACTTTCATTCTCTTCAACTTTTATTTAACTGATAAAACAAAGAAAAGATTTCCAATGTTTTCACTGGACAGCTTAATTGTATTTTGGAAATACACTGTAAAAAATGATATGATCAATAAGTTTTTAATAAAGTTTTTTTTTTTTACATTGCTTTAACTCATCAATATAAGTTATACAAGATTCAATTCGTTTTTAAAGGGATACTCCACTTTTTTGGGAAATAGGCTCATTTTGCCACTCCCCCAGAGTTAAAAAGTTGGGTTTTACTGTTTTCTAATGTATTCAGCCATTTTTTAAATATATATTTATAAGAATATCAGTAACCAGAAAGTTTCTGGTCTCATTGACTTCCATAGTATTTTTTTTCCTACTGTGGAAGTCAATGAGACCAGAAACTTTCTTGTTACTGATATTCTTCTATATCATAAAATCGGCTGAATGGATTTGAAAATGGTAAAACTCAAATGTTTAACTCTGGCGGAGTGGTAAAATGAGCCTATTTCCAAAAAAAGTGGAGTATCCCTTTAATGTAAGTGTTTAATGTAATTTAAGTCGAAATGACAAAAGTTGATTGTACTTAAAAATTTAAGGCAGCAACTTTTGCCTTTACACTGT
The DNA here is from genome assembly GCF_988280905.1 of Pimephales promelas. Lineage (NCBI taxonomy): Eukaryota > Metazoa > Chordata > Actinopteri > Cypriniformes > Leuciscidae > Pimephales > Pimephales promelas. The sequence goes on from NC_142774.1 coordinate 11,581,227, forward strand.
ATAAACAAATTTTGATTTTGATAGCTGCAACAGCTCACAAAAATGTTTTACCTTTGGTAAAACTTCCGAAATCTCCGTGTAAACAATGCGTGACGTAGAGCGAGAGATCACATCCGGCGTAACGTTCAAGGTTCAGTTCGGTTCAGTTGGACATTTTATTCAGATCAGTTCGACATAGCTGTAAACAAGAGGTAAAAACTATAAAAATACTGTTCGTTTTCTCACACAAACTGCTCGTTTCGTGTCTTAGGCCATCAATGTGTACTTACATTTACGAGTCATTAAATCATATTTAATTTTGACTTCTCTTTGCATGCTTTTTGAGGTGGACCCCCTATACATGCATTATAGGACTGACAGACAACAACGGTTTGACCAAAAAAATTCAAAATTGAAAATACTGTGGAAACAAAGACACCTACATCTTGGATGCCCTTGAAAGCTAAAACATATAAAAATTTTCATATTCAAATACAACATATTCAACATATTCAAAGTGAACTATCCCTTTAAATTAGTAAAATGGAAGTTTCCTTAATTTCCATCTGCTTTGGGACTAAGTTCATGAATAAGTTTAATTTCCTGTTCTGTAAGAGGAGGAATGAATCTAGATCCAATAGAGATAGTTTAATCTAACATCAGTTTATTTACTACTTAATGCACTCGTTCCTTTTTTCTTATTGTATTCCAGAAAATCAATATGCAAATGTTTAGTAAAAGGCCAACAACAGTTCAAATCCATTTTAATCCTTTTATTTTTTGCATTTAGTCGGCATACCAAAATGAATTAGACCATACATACTGTAAAAGAAGAGAACAAAACGACAACAAAAAAAGATAGTTGAGTGTACCAGTGTGAATTACACCCAATTACACACAAAAAAACACACACAAAACATTCATTAAAATTAACAGCCTGCATAGACTCATTCATGCCAGAATGTGAACTGAAGACCAGAAATGTGAATTTAAGCAAGTATGAATATACACCCTTTCACACCAAAGACCAGCATTGAATGAGAAAACTGGTCACAAGACCAGTTCATTCATTACTTGCATGTGAACAACAGAAATTAGAAGAGAAACAGAACTTACAAGTTATGTCAGTACTTGTCCTCTTTGTTCAGCACATTCTTGAGCAGCACAAGTCTATCTTGCAAAATGAAATGGGAGACTTGGCGATTTAGGACGAAGTTCAAGTGTCTATCTCCCAAATCATTGCAATCTGCGAGTTTACAAAGTGATTTATATCTATTTATGTTCAGAATCTGAACACAGCTTTTTATACTTGTCCTCATCACATGAATAAAAGAGGCTGAAGTATTATCCATCGAGCACATGTCAACACACGCCTTGACCTGTTGACACCAGAAATAACTTCATGGCACTCCATAAGCATCTTATCTGATTTCACCAACACATAAAATAATAATTGCTGTAACACTCATATGAACATGGATCCATTATATCCAAACCAGACCATTACCATTAGCATGAGGAGTATTTAACAGTGATGTCAGATTTTTTTTAATTCATCTTATAAAACTATTTTTTGTGATAATCTCCAAATGTAAACGACAACAAAAATATATTTATTGAAGAATAGAAGATAGTCAGTTTATTAAATTATGAAGTGTTTTCGTGCAAATGTTTATTCAGCGTACTAAAATATATCCTCCGTTGAGTTTCATTTGGTTATTGCACCGATAAAGGATTTTGAAGGCCGATACCGATGCAACTATATGTTGGTTTTAAAATCCGATATTCTGATATATCGGCCGATATATTTTATTTATTATTTTTTTTTAATTACAGAAACGCAACAAAACATTAACAGATTTCCCTAACATTAGTTATTTGTAGTTATTTATGAGTTTTAACTAAAATAATATGATAATCCATTTTAAAAAGAAACTTGTTTCTTTTATTGTCACAACAAAACAGACTGATGATAGTGGCATTAGCTAGCTTTGTGGTTAGCTAGTCTATGATGAGCTGGATCAGCAGGTTGCAGGATGTGTGGCACGTTATACACAAGTGTTGCCAACAGGGACGGTGTAGAGTGCCCTCTGGTGGACAAACTATACAACTCCAACACTTATGACATGGTTGAAGCGTGTTTCGTCCGTTTTTATTTTATTTTTGAAATATTCATTTATCGGCCATTATAACTGCCGATACCGATAGTTCGGAAAATGCCTAACATCGGCCTGCCCATAAATCGGTCTGGCTCTAATTTGTTGCCTGTTGAGTTAATACCTTTTAAAATAACTTAAGCATGCACATTTTACTGATATACAGCACACCTACAGACAAAAAGTTGCATTTTCAATTGCTTTAGCAAAAAGAAATTCTGAGTCAAGTAAATTCTAACAAGTTAATTGATGCCGTAACAATATATTTTTGACATGAAACCACAAATAAGTTGCATGACCAAGTGATTCCTGCTCCGCTTTGCATAAAGTGTGACCTGTTTAGTCTGATTCAAACCATTAGTGTGAGTTGCTGAATTTGGAACAAACTACAGAGATAAAGGGTTGAATCAGTCTGACAAAGCCAACTGAATCAAAGTGATTCGCTTACTGTTGATGAGAAGCACAACTTGTCTGTATTCTTGTTGTAATTTATAGTCTTGATCTTGAATACAAATATTTTATTTCCCCATGGTGCACACTATAAAAGGGATTCTCATGCTGAATCCCTTGCTGGATTCTTTTCCATGCTGGCTCTGGGATTACTAGATACATAAAATGTTCACAATGAACACCATGTTGGGGTTATAAATGCAATACTATATCTAAATAATATGAGAAACACTGTATTTCCATTCAAAATGCTTAAAACTTTTAAATTCTTTGCGACTGAATTAATATTTTTTTCTCCCGTCTCCGCACAAAAGTATTTACCTAATTAACAATAAGTTTAGCTTGTGCAACCCCGTCCCCAGCTAACAGGGATCGTTCTCAGAACTTAACGTTCTGTCAAGGTTCTCTCAAAGTTATGAACCCTGTAATGTTAATAGAATGTTCGTTGAAAGTAATGTTTTATGTTTCCATGATGTTTGCATATTGATAAAATGGAATGTTCCCTTAACGCTTGCATAATCAAGAAAAAACGATTTACTTTTTGAACTTTCAAAGAACGTTAAGAAAAAATGTTTTCATAGCTTACTGAAAAACAGTAACGTAGCAAAACATTACTTTTTTCTGGGGCAATTTATGAAGAAATGCTTCCATTCAAGAAAGCAAGATGAACTGAGAGTCTCAAAAGGTCAAAAGCTGCCTTCCAAATCGCTCAACTCTCTCTCTCTCTCTCTCTCTCTCTCTCTCTCTCTCTCTCTCTCTCTCTCTCTCTCTCTCTCTCTCTCTCTCTCTCTTTCACACACACACACACACACACACACACTTTGGGTTTCCATGTTATATGGTGACTTTCCATAGACTTTCCATGTTTTTATACTGTATAACCCAGCAAACACAGAACGTACCCCTATGTTCCCGGAAGGTCCCATGGGGGGGGGGGGGGGGGGGGGTTGGGGGGTGGGACAAACAAGAACGTTATAGGAACGTTCCATGTAGGTTATTTTTAGGTTCCATTTTTATAACGTAAGGAGAATGTTTTGGGAACGTTCCCTAACCTTAAGGGAAAGTTCTATGGAACCTTCAGGGAACCAAAAACGAACGTTCCCAGAACCTAAATTTGTTTGCTGGCAATTTGGATATTCTCCTCTAAACAACCATCACAGAAAACGTTCTGTATTTTACAGTGTATTTTACTGTACTGTATTTAAAAAATTTTTTTTAAAACTTCACTTTAAAAAAAAAACAAAAAAAAACATGTTGTTTTCTATAGTAACTTCCTATAGTAATTTCCTATAGTTTCCTTTAGTGTCTAATGTATGTGATAACTTTATAACTACTTTTCCTCATGGGGACCAACATCCCCACAAGATCAAAGATTTCTGGTATTGCCATTCTTGTGGGGACATTTTGTCTCCATGACGTATGGTTCACACACACACACACACACACACACACACGCAAACAGCTGTTTCCTTCACACTGGCTGCAGTTTCTACCGCGTGCTCACTGCAAGAATTGCCGCGTGCGCACTTCATTTTCCTAAAGGAAAGAACACCGCGCGCACTTGAGATTGCCTATATCAATTGTAAAATGTCATAATTAATAAACTGCAGCCTAGTTTATTGTTCATTATTGAATTGGATTGTGTAATTTGATATTCTACATAAAAAGAATCTCGTAAAAATGCACAATTAAAGATAAAAAAATCAATGAGCTAATTAAAGCAGTCAATTTAGTTTCTTATGCAAAGTTTTCGTACGCCACCAAAGTATACACACACACACCTTAGAAAATCAACTGATAACGAGAAAAGAAACTGTCCTTTCTACTCTATGCTATTCGCATACAAATCTCTCTTTTTATGTTTTGCAAAAACTTAGCATTAAATTATCAACTTGACTCTTAAAACAAGTTTCCAACATCTTGGAAGCATGGAGAGAGTAAACTTACCACTGTGCTATGTACCGTTATTTATAGCAATGGCATATGTCTGGTTTTCCTCAGTGTTGGTATCCTTTCCAAAACGTTGTGCTATAATTTTGCGTTTTTCTGTTCGTGCCCTCCAGGTTTACTTGCACGTTTGTACAAAGTAAAAAGGAACTGTCAAGTTTATTATGCTCTTTCTCTCTCCCTTCTCTTTATGTCTATAAATGGCTCTCGGGATCGACCCTCCTCCCAACCTTTCCAAACTAAAACTCAATTTATGGATGTTTCCGAGAGAGCACACAAGACTGATTGTTAGTGAAGAAGCCTGATCATTCGCAGTGTCAGCGGCGCCCTCGTGTGGCCGTGACCGCCGAAACTTTATTTACAGTTTTTCTGAATTGCTATAAATCACATTTCTTGAAACCATCACATCACTCAAAACAAAATTTTCAAACCACATTCAAAGAACCTCTCTCTTCTGGCAAAATCAAACAATTGCCTCAAAACCATTTCATTTGCGCTGAAAATCAAACAATGCTCTCAGATCATACAGACAGCGAGTCAAAATTACAAACACCACAGATCACTCATTAAACACTACATCAAAAAATGGAGAACAAAGAATCCAAAGCATGCAGTCACAGAAAAAAGTCTATTGTAACAAATTTTGCAATAGGCCTACGTAAAAAAGTATTAGGCTAATGACAACTTAGAGTAGTAAGGTGAATACAATATCCACTGCAAATAGTATTGCACTGAATATTGAATAGTATACATTTGCCTATCGAATGTCTGTATATTCACCACTTGCATAATGTGAAAATACAGCGACCCAACTGCAAAAACCAAAAAGGTCAGTAAAAGCTTTGGTAACACTTTATTTTACGCCCCGCAAACAACTATGTAAGTAGGCTACACCGAAATTACGGTGTACGTTTCTGTAGTTATATTGTACTTCCGTGTAGGTATAAGGGAACAATATGTAAGTTTGGGGTAATAAAAGGGGTAAGCACCACTTTAATTTACAGCCCGCAGGAGTTACACTTACCCTGTAACTACACAGAACAAGGGGGTAACTTACTATGTAGCAATACGAAACAACACTATTTGCACTGTAATTACAGAGAAAGGTACTGTTATCAAAAAAAAAACAAAAAAAAAACAAACGTTTTAATTACACAGTTTATTTGAGTATATCAAAACCCAATGCACAAAAACATGTCACTGCTTGAAATACAGCCACTAATAAACAATCGGTGTTGATGAGGAAAATAAACTATACTATTAGTAAGGATTAGAACCCAGAACCTGTGACACACATGGCAAAAGTTCTTCCTCTTGACCATTAAAGCTCATGGGGATATGTATTTAATCACGTGAAAAATCTCACCACTAACAACATATATTAGATCTCATTAAACGACAATTTAAACACAATGTAATGTACTATTGTATACTATGTAACACCTCATGCCGTGAGTGGTGTTTACGACAGTAACGTTAAAAACAAGTACTCCACAGTTACTCTAGGGGTCGCTGTTTGACAAAAACAGCATTCTTGTCTGGTGTCCCTTTAAGAGGGTCGCCTGATGACACCTAATGGCGATTTAGGGTTATGTTTAAAAAGTATCGTTCTTTACAATGGTAGCATGAAAATAGAGACTAGTAGGTTAAAATTATTAAATGTCAAACGGCTTTCCATACTCTGTCTGTCGTTTCGACTAGTCACAATTACGTTACAGATATCTTAAATAATAATACAAATTATCCAAAATGTAATTACGACTAGTCAGAAAGACGTTGTTGATATCTACAATGTTAATTCCGGATAGTCAAACTTAGCTTTTAAATGTTAAAAGGGCTTGCCATACAGAGACGTAGGCTCAGAGAGAGGCTCACCATATTCAAACCAAAATATCTGACTTTCTGTTGGTTGGAGCTAATAATTGCAAATTAGAAAGTTGTCTGGCTCGAGGAGAACAATATACATATCGATTTTTGTAACTGTAGATAAAACTTATCCCCCCACTTTTGACAAAAGTTGGCGCTACTGAGCCCTCACCACGCCCGTTTCTGACACTTTGCACATGTCTACTGGCTGAGAAACATAATGTGTCTTTCGAATTTTATACAATTTCAAGCATGCTAAGAGTCTCAAAAGCATCAAACAAGAATATTAAAGTGTGATGCGTTGCCACGGCAACAGTATCTAAGATATCAATAATCTTTTCACAGCTCTATATCTGCCGTGTGTTTACATTATACACATAAAGTTTGAAGCAAATCGGGTAAAAATAAGAGGGTTATTTCAAAGCATTTTAAAAATGACACACTTCCTGCTGCCAGTTGGTGGCGCTATAACTTTGACTCACAATAGTCACATCCATGTGACCGGCCTCTTACAACGAACGCACTGCTGAAGTTTCCGAAAATGCGACTAAAACAAACAATTTTATCAATTTAAACTAAACGTTGGACTCAATATAGTGTTCCTTACAACTTACTAAAGATCCAGTGATCCATGGATATTGACATGCAGCCAGGAATCGTGTTGCCTGACATTTATGTTTGCCTTAATCATAAAGCAAATTTGCCTGTGAACGCTTTATATAAATACAATACAGGTAGGTCTAAATCACTTATATCAGTGTTTTATATATATATACACTCACCGGCCACTTTATTAGGTACACCTGTCCAACTGCTCATTAACACTTAATTTCTAAGCAGCCAATCACATGGCGGCAACTCAGTGCATTTAGGCATGTAGACATGGTCAAGACAATCTCCTGCAGTTCAAACCGAGCATCAGTATGGGGAAGAAAGGTGATTTGAGTGACTTTGAACGTGGCATGATTGTTGGTGCCAGAAGGGCTGGTCTGAGTATTTCAGAAACTGCTAATCTACTGGGATTTTCACGCACAACCATCTCTAGGGTTTACAGAGAATGGTCCGAAAAAGAAAAAAACATACAGTGAGCGGCAGTTCTGTGGGCGGAAATGCCTTGTTGATGCCAGAGGTCAGAGGAGAATGGCCAGACTGGTTCGAGCTGATAGAAGGGCAACAGTGACTCAAATAACCACCCGTTACAACCAAGGTGGGTAGAAGAGCATCTCTGAACGCACAGTACGTCGAACTTTGAGGCAGATGGGCTACAGCAGCAGAAGACCACACCGGGTGCCACTCCTTTCAGCTAAGAACAGGAAACTGAGGCTACAATTTGCACAAGCTCATCGAAATTGGACAATAGAAGATTGGAAAAACGTTGCCTGGTCTGATGAGTCTCGATTTCTGCTGCGCCATTCGGATGGTAGGGTCAGAATTTGGCGTCTACAACATGAAAGCATGGATCCATCCTGCCTTGTATCAACGGTTCAGGCTGGTGGTGGTGGTGTCATGGTGTGGGGAATATTTTCTTGGCACTCTTTGGGCCCCTTGGTACCAATTGAGCATCGTTGCAACGCCACAGCCTACCTGAGTATTGTTGCTGACCATGTCCATCCCTTTATGACCACAATGTACCCAACTTCTGATGGCTACTTTCAGCAGGATAATGCGCCATGTCATAAAGCTGGAATCATCTCAGACTGGTTTCTTGAACATGACAATGAGTTCGCTGTACTCAAATGGCCTCCACAGTCACCAGATCTCAATCCAATAGAGCATCTTTGGGATGTGGTGGAACGGGAGATTCGCATCATGGATGTGCAGCCGACAAATCTGCGGCAACTGTGTGATGCCATCATGTCAATATGGACCAAACTCCCTGAGGAATGCTTCCAGCACCTTGTTGAATCTATGCCACGAAGAATTGAGGCAGTTCTGAAGGCAAAAGGGGGTCCAACCCGTTACTAGCATGGGGTACCTAATAAAGTGGCCGGTGAGTGTATATATATATATATATATATATATATATATATATATATATATCGATCATCATATCGTCCAGCACTAAAACTTTATAGTTTATAAAACAACCCTATTTTACTTTATGGTTTTACACCTAAATTCAGCATATTAACACAAAATGATAACTGCTTCCACCTTTCGCTGACTGGAGTCCAGTTTTTTTCTGTGAATTGCAGTGATCTATTTGCTTTTTTTGTCAAATCTAGTTGTACAGTCAATCACAAAGCTCTTTCCCACTTTGTGTTGTGTTTGTTTTTCGCGGCATTCACGCTGAAAACATATACAGCGGCTCAGTCTTTTTGCCACTCACTGTGAGTCATGCTGTAAGTAGTAGCCTTACTCAGGCACTCCGGCCGACAGTGATGTCATGCGCATTCCCTCAAAGTTTGCTGCCTTAAAGGTGCATTGCACAACATTTCATGTTAAAAATACCATGAAGTTTTTCTAACCCATACATGCTTAAACAATTGCATGGATCCCTTTTCTGATAACTGCGATTGCCTCTATAATCCTGTACAGTAAAATAAATCAGAGGGAATTTGAGACTGCGGGCGTGACGTCATGTGCGTTCACGCTCACCTGGCAATGTCTGACAGGTTTGTGAATTCACCACCATTCTCCATACCAGCGAAGAGAAGACAACTCGAGCAACAAAACTTTAATCAACTTTCGGCAAAAGCAGAAGATGGATTCAAAGACCTTGTAATTCATTCCAAACCCCAAAGCAAACTCCACGTAAGACAAAGAAAATAAAACTTTTGTCTTGTGCCATGCATCAGAATAAAACGAGAAGACTTTCAACAAATGGAGATATCTCCGGTCTGCTCTAGGGCTCAAACGCTTCAGGGCACATAAAACAAAAAACGAAGTTTTCTACTAGGCTACTCCCGTTTTCCCCCCACACATAAGTGTGTAATTCACTCAAATGCCTTTCCTTTCATATTTACAATGAGTTGCAGATTTATAACTTTATTACCTCTGACGACATTATGACTGTAACAAAAGATTTGTGCGGCTGATGCTCCTTTGGTTATGAACAGCTCGTGCAAGCGTGAGTGTACGTGTGGTCTATGAGCGTGCACACCTCTGGTTGCAGTTTCACTTGTCGCCAGAGGGGGCATAGTTCTGCAAATACTGAGAGACTTGCGCTATGCACCTTAAAAAGTACAATCAACTTGGATATTTAAGTCATTTCAACTTAAATTACATTAAACTGATATTAAAAAATGAGTTGAATCATAACCCTCTCACTCTCCGGAGTAATGATATTACTGCGCCGAGTCCATAGATATATATGCGCCGAGTCGAAGTCGATGAATAGTAAATTGAATACTGTGTTGACAAATGTACAACAAAAATGTGCTGTGCATTGCCATACAGAAACAGTGGGACATGAAGAAAGATCTGAACCTGAAAGTCCTGTTGCATTTTCCCCCCTACCTGAGATCTGAAAATCAAAAAACGTAGTATTCATTACATCAGCCCAAATTCCTGCTCTATTGCAACAAAAACAATTCCGGAAGTTTTAATGGAATAATCTATAACAAGAATTTCCCAATTTTACCAATCTTCCAAAAGTTTGTATGCCAGAGATTTGTGGTGTCAGACATCCACTAGTCTCAGCCTCGTCAGTCTGAAGGTCTGGCTACGCGAGACTAGACATCCACTGACCTGTTTGAGCAGTGGACAAACTAGAAGTGGTTTCCTGGAATATTATTCCATCCTTAATTACAAAATTTATGATAGTTTCCCAGGAGGAAGTGACAAGCAGTTAGGATGAGGGTTTAGGAAATTCTAACGAATTGATAATAGCGTTGAGACATGTCCAATCAATACACCCACACACAATTCACATATTTCTAGTCTGGTGAGAAATTTGATGACTCTTCAGTCTGAAAGTTTGAGTCCAGCTTGTGATGAAAGAGGACCTCAAGATATATAAGATGGAGAATCAGGAACATTTGCAGAAGCCGTGGCACAGACGTCGATCTCTGACAAGGGCATCCAACTCTAAAACACTGCCAGCAAAGTGACTTTGTGCTTGACACCGAGGAGATACAAGTAAGACTTTATATGATAATGAATTACGAGTTTGCTTGTGATTTCATTGCTGTCAGTGTATGAGCTTTCTGGTTTTGTTTTACAGTGCATTCTATGATATATGCCTTCCTAATGATACTGTGTGTGAGGTCTGGCAGCCTTGCACCCACTACACACACAGGGAGTCAAAGTACCTGCAGCAATACAAAGCAGGGGGTTGACAGGATAAACCAGTTTTTGACAAATCTATGTGTAAGTGTCATAAAATATCAGTCTATTATGAGTTAATTTCTTAATCTAATGATAATTCCATTTGTACATTTAGTCGGACAGCTCTACCGAAAAAGGCAGTGGAAAGGTAAGTTACAGGCGGACATTTGACTTTTAACAGCTTCTTTTAGTGCTTATAGCTGTACTGTATCTGACAAGATATGCATTTGTTCTTTTCTCAGTCAAACCGAAATATTACAACCAAAGTTTTACAGGAACTTAATGATTACTGTAACTGCGAGAAAGTGTTTGGCGATAAAATCAGGATGGAAATCGATGGCCTAATTGATAACTTACAGGTAATGAAAAGTGTTAAAGATGAATGTACTACATTTGCAAATTACACAAGATGAGTTTCAACGTTTCTTTCTATTTGCAGATGCTCACAGGCTCAAAAGAAGAAAAAACGTGCAATTTATCAAATCCCTCGTGCTCCTCGAAACTTCAACGTCTCTTTTTGTGGGACAAATGTCAAGATTTTAAGAAGCTCATTGGCGAGTGTTTACAAATAATACAACCTAAGTGTCCTTAAATACTTTAAATAGCCTACGACTTTAATATTTATACATTTTTATTTATCATTTAATGCTTTTATATGACGTTTTCACACATTGTTTGTGCACCTGACCTCTGGGATAAATTGGAAATTTGTATTTTTTTATTGTGATAAATGTATGTCAATAAAAAATGTTTTACATTTTAATATTTACAGAAGTGTTCCGTCAAATGTTTCAAAATGCTAGAGACACAAAGACAGCTAGTGAATTTTAAATCAAGAGTTTATTTTTCCATTTCATGAAGCGATTTCCAATTCCCTGTTAATGGAACAGCAATTAAATGACAATTATGGTATCAACTGCATGAATAACAAAATACTACAAAATTCAAAACGTCTTTTTCAAGAAATAGGAAATAAATAGAATCTAAATGACAAATAGAAAGAACAGGATTTTCATTCTTGTATAAAGCTTGTTTAGTGGAATGAAAAAAAAAAAGCTATCATTTAAATAAGACTCAGATGGATGAGGGAAACAATGACCAAAAGGATGAATACATGAAATAAACAGATTATGAACATGAACATTTTCCTTTTCCCCCCAAAACTCGACACATTAGGATGGAACTTAATCGCTCTGTTCTTAACAATTGATACTCAACTCAAAAAAGCCTTTCTTTTTTGGGCTCTGATTAATTACAGATGCCAAATGTTTTCAGCATCCATCTGATAAGCCAAGTATGATAACTGGACACCTGATAAAGATGTTTGGTCTTAATAAGTAATAAATGGCCCCCAATAAATAGTAGCTGGTTAGACTCAGGACACAAGAGTCATATTAAAGGATAAAGGCAGGAAAAAAACAACATTCCCTGCCATACAGGCACAGCAATAAAAATAAAGCAGTTACATTGAAAACATTTTTAAAAATCCCCAACGTAATTTTGAAAGTAATGATTCAGCGTGAGTGTGAGCGTTCCAAAACCCCAACCCCCTAAAAAAGGGAATGCAATGTGAGCACATGCTATGGAACTTGTATGACCAGTTTTCAATACTCATGGTATAGCTGGGATACTCAAATAAAAGATCTTCAAAAATGCAATGCGATGACAAGGAAGTGTTCCGGGTAAGATAATAAAAAGGATTGTTGTTGTTGTTGTTGTTGTTGTTTTTTTGGACGGTCACATCATTTGGACTGGGGAAATTTGAATAAATTACAATGAACGGCATGCGAAAATATTAACTGACTTTGTGACTTGATAAAACTTTTTTTTTTGAGTACCAAACAAATAAACATAAAATACCTGAACATAAGAATGTGTATTTTACCCCAAGCACAAATGAAAAAATTATAAATTCCTTCCTTTCTGGGATATTTACTTTTTCAACCTGCTTTGACTTTGACTGAAATTTTTAACTAAATATTTAGTGGTGATGTTTTTAAGGCCTAACAAATATATTTTAAAGCATGTGGCATTATGTGGTTAAAAACTTAAGCCTTTGATAGACAATTGCAATGCTTTTGGGCTGTTTTAACTATATTTCTTTAGGGAAAGTGTCCCAATAGAAGCACCAGATAAGGTCTCCACTGTCTTTCATAGGTCAGTCAAATGGATAGTCCTGCTAAATTCATGCGGTTGAGCCAATGTTTTTGTCTCGCCCGGTTGGGCTGATTAAGCAAACGTGGCATTTCCGTTTGGTATCGCTAGTAATACAAAAATTACACAAATAACCTTTAAAAAGCAACTAATTAAAAGAAAAACTCAAAATTGTATTAACATTTGAGGCTAAAATTAATATATATAAGTATGTGCATTTTTAACTTATTTAAAAAAAATAAATAACAAAAATAAAAACTGAAAGTACAATGCAAAACCAGTGACACAAGGGGAAGGCTGAAGTTGGTCATAAGCACATCATTTGCCATTTTTTAAGACTGAATTAAAATTTTCTCCCTCTGTCTGTCCCTAGCTTTTCCCAGCATTCATTTATCTGTGATTGTCCTGGTCCAGCTCTAGCTTTTACAGAGCATCTAAAAGGACAAAGGAAAAAAAAAAAGGATTCTAAAAAGTTTTGGGAGGAAACGCAACGAATGAAAAGATTCTTAAAGGAACACAAACTTGACATCAAAATTTTGAAGCCAAATGCATTGACATATTTCTTCCCATCTTCCTGTTTTTTCCCTTCACCGTGTCCTTTTAGTGGCTCCGTAACTGTTCCTTCGTACTTCTCTGTTTTGCACTCTGAGCATAAAATTCATTCTACAATAGATCCGTACACTGCTTCTGTACATCATCTGCTTTTCTGTCTGTCTCTGACTCACACACACACACACACACACACACACAGACTCACATCCACACTCCTTGCTTCTATTCCCAGAAGATATTGGTTATGTCCGAGTCCAGGCTGAAGATCCAGACCAGCAATGGGGCAGAGATGAGCACAAATGACCAGGAAACACCCCTAAATGCCTGCTGAAATTTGCCAATCACCCCCCTGGCCACATTACCGTCCTCCTCCAGCAACTCGTTGCCAGGCTCAATGTAGTTTCTGGCCAAGAACTTTAGGGCTTCATCCATCAAAATAACAGGCAGAGACATCTTCAGAACAGTCACCCACTGAGGCCAAGATAATGGTCTGATCTGAAATATGAACTACAGAGACAAACAGTCACAGACATGGCTTTAACTTACAGGAATAGTTTTGTCATCATTTACAACCTTACACTAATATACATTCCAAACCGTCTGACTTTCTATCTTCTGTGGAGCCTAACAATTGACATCAATGGTTTGTATGATCAACTTAGGCTTACAATGTTTTTGGGAAATGCAGCCCAGTTTGATTTGTGAACAAATCATTCAGGTTTTTGAGAGCTGAAGCATTGAATTAGAACTCAAAAGAATTTTTTTTTTTTTTTCACAAATATGATGTCTGCTCTCATTATCAACACAAGGAGTGATAGGGCAGATGTCAAGATTTTTAATAAATAGCATCTTAAATGTATGATACATACAGCATTTAAGATACTTTCATGGTGCCTTTTACCCTTTTTGAAGCTTGATGGCACAAGTCTTAAAGAAGTAGTTCACTTTTAAAAAACTTTTGCTGATAATTTACTCACCCACATGTCTTTCAAGATGTCCACGTCATTCTTTCTTCGGTCGAAAAGAAATTAAGGTTTTTGATGAAAACATTCCAGGATTTTCTCCATATAATGGACTTCAATGGGAACCAAACGGTTCAAGGTCCAAAAGACAGTTTTAGTGCAAACTGCAAACTGTTCAAAGGGCTTTAAATGCTTTCAGACGACGAATAAGGGTCTGATCAAGCGAAACGATCGCTCATTTAAAAAAAAATTACAAAGTTTAAGTTTTACAAGCTCAAATTGTCGCCTTGCTCTGTTCTGTGTGACTCTCCTGTTCGAACTCGTTCATCAGAATGAACAAATCTTTTCCAGAGTCAACTCATTCATTTAATTAGTTGAATGAACCAAACGACACGAAAAAAGATTTGTTCATTTTGATGAACGAGTTCGAACGGGAGAGTCACACAGAACAGAGCAAGGCGACAATTTGAGCTTGTAAAACTTAAACTTTGTAATTTATTTATTAAATGAACGACCGTTTCACTTGATAAGACCCTTATTCATCGTCTGGAATCGTTTAAAGCCCTTTGAACAGTTTGCACTGAAACTCTCATTTGGACCTTGAACCGTTTGGTTCCCATTGAAGTCCATTATATGGAGAAAAATCCTGGAATGTTTTCATCAAAAACCTCAATTTCTTTTTGACTGAAGAAAGAAAGACATGGATATTTTGGATGACATGGAGGTGAGTAAATTATCAGCAAAAGTTTTTTTTTTTAAAAGTGAACTACTCCTTTAATTCACTTTAACATGACGTTAAGATTGTCTTCAAAAGAAGAAAAAAATAGAAGAAAAAAATAGAAGAAAAAAAAATTATCACATTTTGTGTCCCACCAAAGAAAGAAAGTCATACAGATTTTTGGAAATACATTGTTCAAAAGTTTATGGTCCGTAAGACTTGTTCAAAGAATTTAATACTAAAAGTGATGGTAAATTCATAATTTTACAAAAGACTTCTTTTTAAATTTATATTTCTCAAAGAATCCTGAGAAAAGATAATAATTGTTTTTACTTGAGCACCAAATCAGAATCTTAGACTGATTTCTAAAGGATCATGTGATAGTGACGACTGGAGTAATGATGCTGAAAATACAGCTTTGCCATCACATCTTTAAATATATTAAAATATTTTTTAATTGTAACAAGAGTTCACAATATATAACTGTTTTACTGTATTTGTGTTTTACTGTATTTGTATGAATACTGTTGTATTTATGATCAAATAAACACAGTGTTGGTGAGAAAAATAGACCTCTTTTAAAAACCGAACAGAGCCCAAATTTTGTACGGAAGTTTAAAATTACACAATTTGAAATTTTCATTCTTAAAGATGACATAATTTCCTTAACATTGCATTATTCTATTGAGTAAGTCACAAATATTACTGAAATAAGTCTGAGGGGGGTTATGATTTATTGTATTGTCATTTATTATAGCTGTAATTTCTCAGGGAAGCCTTTCATCATCAGTGAAATAAGCAGCATTTCCAACATTTCCAAGATTCTTTAGGCAACCACTTTTAGTGTGGTTTACTGACAGACAGGCATACACAAGTCCAACCTATTAAACTCTCACATTTCTCTTTAATTATCCCCAGGGCAGGCATTTTTCTGAGATATTTCGTCATCATCTTTTAAAATCTCTGACACACAGAATCTTACTTACAGGAAGAGGGTCCACATATAAAATGAGAAAGTGTAGGGCCATGGAGAGACAGATGGCTCCCACCAGCCAGGGGTTTGACCACGGTGGCATCTTGAGTAGAGACTGGTTTTCGGACAAACTGAAACACACATACACACAAAGACAATAAGAGCAGTCCATGCTTCCCCTGTCTTAAAAACTAACATAGGTATTTTCAGTCTGCCCTTTTCAGTATTATTACTGTTCAGAAAGATAGTATAATATTACTTCAAAGTATAAATCACAAATAAAATGAACACAGTAAAATGGCATCATTTTAATGAAATAAAGAGAAAATCGAATTAAATGGTATATTTGCATTAAGAATATTTTAGCATAATAGTTGGTATAGTTTTAAGATAAGATATGAATGTTCTATTCTCCCCATAAAAACATCCATTAGTGGATTTAGGTCATGACAGAATTTCTTAAAAATCACTTACCTGTTGAGGGCATTGCACATCTCTATAGTGACCAGCACAGACAGTGCCATAGTCATGGGGTATGGAGACTCGAACACGGAGCACTGCACTCCTGCAAACTCAGCATGACCTTCACTGCACTGCAGATAGTGAGACTATAGAAAAAACAACAGAGAGAAGATGTATTTAGAGAACTGGCTCACTTCATGATATTTTATCCTTAATATCCTTATCCTCTGACCCGAATCCCTAAAATTATAATTATTCATTTATTTCACTTATTCATATATATATATATATATATATATATATATATATATATATATATATGTGTGTGTGTGTGTGTGTGTGTGTTTATAATTTTTCTATTTTTAATGCAATAGTTTTGGAGGCATTTAGTTATTTTATTATTTACCTCTAAATTACTAGATTTTATCAATACTTCTCAAAAAGTCTCACGTTGGGTGTCTCTGCCGACCTCTTGTGGAGAAACAATAATATAACATGTTTTTACTGAATTAACTGAATTCCGAATTAACTGTTCCACTGGGTCCTATAGTCATTTACTTCTGTTTCTTTCTTTAGTTTGCATTCAAGTATATATTAGACATTATAAAATCACTTTTTGGTAAAGTTTTGGCATTTTTAGTTTAAATTTTGAGAATTTTTTTTGTATTTAGTTTTAGTATTTTGTATTTAGTATTTTGTATTTAGAGAATTAGTTGTATTTATACTGAAGTGTCAGATTTTATAATAATTCAAGATAGTAAGGTGGACAGCAGGGGAAAAAACGAACAAAAAACAAGTAAAACTTTGAAGAATATTTATTTGAAAATGCAACTTTATTCTCGATATTTAATGAGTTTCTTCTCAAGATTGTATTTAGACTTTTTTCCTTGAAATTTAACAAGTTTTTTTTTCGAAACACGACTTTATTCTCGATATTTAATGAGTTTATTCTCAAGATTGTATTATGACTTTTTTTCTTGAAATTTAACACGTTTTTTTTTTCGAAACACAACAACTTTATTCTCGATATTTAATGAGTTTATTCTCAAGATTGTATTATGACTTTTTTTCTTGAAATTTAACACGTTTTTTTTTTTCGAAACACAACAACTTTATTCTCGATATTTAATGAGTTTATTCTCAAGATTGTATTACAAATTTTTTTCTTGAAATTTAACAAGGTTTTTTCGGAACACGACTTTATTCTCGATATTTAATGAGTTTATTCTCAAGATTGTATTACGATTTTTTTCTTGAAATTTAACACGGTTTTTTTTCAAAACACAACGACTTTATTCTCGATATTTAATGAGTTTATTCTCAAGATTGTATTTCGACTTTTTTCTCTAAATTTAACGAGTTTTTTTCTTGAAACACAACGACTTTATTCTCGACATTTAATGAGTTTATTCTCAAGATTGTATTACGACTTTTTTTCTTGAAATTTAGCGATTTTTTTTTCAAAACACAATGACTTTATTCTCGATATTTAATGAGTTTATTCTCAAGATTGTATGTCGACTTTTTTCTCTAAATTTAACAAGTTTTTTTCTTGAAACACAAATTTATTCTCTATATATGATTAGTTTATTCTCAAGATTGCATTTCGACTTTTTTCTCAAAATTTCTCGAGTTTAATCTCGCATTATAATGACTTTAATCTGATGAGATGGTTTTATTTTTTTCTTATTGCTTGGCCCTAATCCTCTTCTGTACCCAAGGTCTTGGACCACTCCAATGAACAATTTTTCAAATTAAATTAAAAGGAAATGAAAGCGAGGAGAAGTTTACATCAAGTTTACAGGAGTCCTTTTCAAAGAGGTACTCTTCAAAGAGAAACTGCAGTGTGTGATTTTGTTTTGGGGATTTTATTTTTTATTACCAGTTGGTAGTAGTTGAGCTTTGGTCCATCATGAGCGGCCATGAACCACCAGGCAGCAGCTCCAACTGTTGCTGCCCCTACATAACCTGAGAAACAGAGAGAGAGATAAAGACATTGAAATGCAATTTAACCAATTAACATTTTCAGTCAATTCATTGATTCTTAAACTTTAATTCATGGTAACCATCTAAAAGAGAGTGTGTGAAATTTCATACATAGATTGTTGTAATTTAGCCTCTTGACAGTTCTCTCGATTCTCGAGTAATGTTTACTAGAGCTAGGTTGACAATATTGATTAAACGATTTTAAATCGATCTTCATATTGTCGAAGTGACATCGATTCTTAAATTCTACCTCCCATCCAATAAGTCTTTCGTATTCTGCTTTATCATGAAATTCCAACATTAAATATTGTTTTGACGCTCTTTAATGTGGCGTGACTTCAATGTTTAGCGTCATTTAATGTTTATATTTCAAGAAAAATTGGAGAAGATTAATAAATAATTCAAACGTTTATATAAAAAACTGACTTGTATGAAATTGAAATATATAAACTAGTTTTTTATTTGAATGTTGATTATCTAGAAATAAATAGCAATTGAATTTGGACTAATCAAAAGACTGGATCAATCCTTCATTTTAATGGCATTAATTTATATACAGTAATGACAAGGAAGTGACATTTGTGTAAATGACTCACAGCCAATAATGAGGTATCTGCAGAAGAGCCAACCAGAAATGAGTGGTTCTTTAGGGGAGCGTGGGGGACGTGACATGATATCCAGGTCAGGGGGGTTGAAGCCAAGAGCAGTAGCTGGGAAGCCATCCGTCACCAGATTGACCCACAGCAACTGGACTGGGATCAAAGCCTCAGGCATTCCCAAAGCAGCTGTGAGGAAAATACTGGGAGAAAGATACAATGTTTAAGGTGTGGTCACCTTTATAAAACCTTTATAGTCAAGGTTTGTTTACATTTAACCATCTTAATCAAAACTCTTTAACACTGTAAACTGTGCAAAGTTATTAAGTATAAATGTTAGACATAACTTCTCAATTACACTGAAGCGAACAATATTATTACTTTATCAACTCACTGAATCAATGGTGGTTTGATGAAACCTGCGAACTGACAATCCTACCTAACGTACGGAACAGCAGGCTATATTAATAACCTTATCATAAAATGTGTTGTTGCAAATTGTTATTTTATATTTAACATGCACTGGACGGACGTCTTTGACCATCGTGCTGCATTTCACTGCTTTTTCAATGAGTTTTTAAAATAGCGTGCCAAGAAGTTCAACTTTTAAAAACACAAACTTGAGAGACATTTTGCTGCACTGCATCTCACAAATTTAAAAGCAAAAAAAGTGCTCCATGTTCATTCGGCTTATTACAGTTGGTTCTGTGTGAACACCCAGCCTAAACGCTAATCTACGAAACACGGTGCAGCGCAAACGGCTTTTTATCACGGACAGACAGACTTCAGTGGTAGACTGATTGAATCAGAGAGAATGCCACAAAACATCATTACTTTCTCTTTTAATTGCGGAAAGAACTAACATGGCAATTGAATTCATATTGAATGTCAGGGTATGCATACTCTGAGTAGAGGCAGGGACGCCACTGGTCACATTTTCAGTTGTTCGACAAATTTTTGTGTGCGAAATCAAGAAGTTTCAATAGGAATCTGCACAATTAAGAATTTAACATGAGGGCGATTTGCCCTCTCAGATTTCGCAATGGGTTCAAGTTGGTCATGTGAAGTTTGTTTGGAGTTCATTTCAGGATTTAGAACAACTTGCAAAAGCAAACTTTCTGGAATAATTCACTCCGGCTGATAAACTCCTCCACCATTGGTCCTTGGCGATTATGTAATAGGTGTGGCTCTAAGGCTCTGCCTTCTTAGATGTTTTACCCTGGTCGAGTTTTCTCGACAAGATGCGGCACTGAATAAAATGGCCGATTTTGTTAAATTGGGTGTCAAATTTCGTTCGACCTCCCCTCCACTGAATGGCAGACATGTCATACTTTATCCCCGACTCAAAAAAAAGTAATGTTTCTATACAAAATGTTCGAGTTAGAGCGCATTGAATCAGTGCGATCAAAAGCAGAGCTAGTGTGAGAGTGAGCCATTTTATCAGACCCTTTTCGTGATCGCGGTGACAGTCTTGTGGTGGAGACTTTGCCTATTATCACAGGGTATGTTGGACGAGGGTCGAAGTATTCCTAGTACAGTTAGGGGGCAACTTGAAGGCAGGGTGTGGAGTCGCAATAGTGTGCATACTCGGCACGCGTGCGAGGCAGATCTGGCCGCTCGTATCATCTAACTAATGATCTGTGCCTTGCCGTCGCGAGTGATCTTTGAACTAAACCGGTCTTGTCTACTTGTGTTTGTGTGTCATATGTATACCATTTATTAGTAGTGATTTACACAGTTTGTTTACTACGTATTATATATGTGAGCATACAGTATTGTGCAATATAGCATACAGAAGGTGATGGACATTTTGGGGGAAAGAAGTGCTGTATTTTATCATTTAAACCTGACTTTTCATGAAAATTCTATATTGCTGCCACTATATGACATCATAATATGCAAATTAGATGGAAAAATGTAATCCCTACATAAACTTTGGGTCATCCTTGATATTTATCTACTTTACAGAAAGTCTCTATCTGTTTTCACTTTTAAGATATAGCCTTTTGAAATTAAGATGTCAAAAGCGAACATTTTAGGAAAAAACCTCTGGTGCCTAAAGGGTTAAATCTTCTCAGGTTTATTTATCTTATTCGATCCGTCTTATTGAATCAGACGTCCACAAGTAAAAACGCGGCTTTAGTGGAAAATGAAGTTGTAATTCTAATTGAAAGACACATTGACACCGTTTTTTCATGTTTAATACTATATAGCTGCTTGCTTTAAAGCATTTTGTTGTATAAACGCCACTCTCAGGAGCTTGAGCAGCCCCAGGATGTTCGCTAACATCATAACATTGGCATAACAAAGGCATTTCAAACTTCTTTTTAACACCAAGCGAAGAAGGAAAAAGAACTCAGCCGTGAGTATATCACGACATTACGAGTAAGTGTGATATATAAGAGTCTGTATTTCTGTCTGAACTTACCAGACTACCTCTCCAATGTTAGAAGAAATAAGGTAACGGATGAACTGTTTCATGTTGTTGTAAATGGCTCGACCCTCCTCCACTGCGGCCACGATGGTTGAAAAGTTATCGTCGGCCAAGATCATCTCTGAAGCAGATTTAGCCACGGCCGTGCCTGAGCCCATAGCAATGCCAATCTCAGCCTTTTTCAAAGCAGGGGCGTCATTTACACCATCACCAGTCTGGACAGAAAAATCAAGTGTGAGGGTTCATTCGAGTTTTTTGCACTTTTGCAGTCAAACATAGCTAGAAAAACGTACCATAGCTGTGATATCGCTTAGGCTTTGCAAATATTCTACAATGCGGCTCTTGTGCGTTGGCTCGACGCGGGCGAAACAGCGGGCAGTGCGGCAGGCCTCTCGCTGCAGGTGGGTAGGCAGCTCATCAAACTCACGTCCTGTGAGGCCGCTGCCATACGGCCCACTTTCTGCCTCCTCTTCCTCCTGCTCAGTGATGATGCCCACTCGACGACAAATAGACAGGGCGGTGGCCTTATTGTCGCCTACACAAATCAACACAGGAAGAAGACCTTAAATTGACTTTCTTTAAATATGCATATTTGTTTATTCTTACTGGAGCTGGGTAGAGTTAGATAATAGACAGTCTTGTATTTGGCCTTATATTTGTCACTGAGCTTGCGCTTTGAGATATTCATATGAAACGATTCCATATGAATCAAGCAGCTTATTCCAAGTCTTTTGAAGAGATACTTATCACTTTAGATAGCAGATAATTTAGATCTTAATTAAAACAGATTTAATTTAGGCTTTTATTTACATCTAAACATATTTATTTACACATTTATTAACACATTCATTTACATCACATACGATAAACAGCTCAAACAGCTCTTGTTCTAGCACATGATTTACTATTTACTATTTTTACTATTTATGATGCATGCATGATGTTACACATGGATATGTGATGTGCTCTATTGGTGTATGTGTTTGAATAAAAGCCTAATTTATATCTGTTCATCATATGAAGTGATCGTATCTCTTCACAAGACTTAAATTGCTCGATTCATATGGATTCATTTTACAATCTGAATCTTCTGAGTTTTGGTTACCTGGACCTTCAATGTAGGGACAGAAATCCTTTAGGTTTCTTAATAAAAATACCTTAATTTGTGGTTTGGAAGATCAATCAAAGTTGGAAAAAGTTTGTAACAACATGAGGGCGAGTAAATAATGACAGAATTTTCATTTTTGGGGGAACTATCCCTTTAAAATCACCTCAGCATATGTGTTTAACCCACCTGTGATCATAATGACCCGTATGCCGGCCTGTCTGCACATACGCACTGCACTCAGGACTTCCTTCCTTGGTGGATCTAACATTCCCACACACCCCACGAATGTCAAGTCCGACTGAGAGATGCAAAAGGAAGAAGTGTTAGTTATGGCACTAAAATACGCATTTTAAAAGCTTTTATGTCAATTAAAGGGGACCTTTTTTGCCCTATTTTTACAAGATGTAAAATAAGTCTCAAGTGTCCCCAGAATGTGTCTGTAAAAATTCAGCTCATAATACCCCACAAATAATTTATTAAACCATGTTGTAAATGAATATTGTTCAATAGAAGGAAAAACATTCAGTTTTTTGCCCATGTATCTTTAAATGCAAACAGCGTTTGACAGCTTGTGCATCGGATACTCTGCCAAAAACTAAAACATCTGTTTGGTTTTGATTATCATCTCTATCGCGGTCATGCTCACGAGACATGGCAGTTCTTCATCATCATGGAATTTTATTATCTATATGTGTTTATCAGTCTTTTTTCAGAGTATTGACCGATACCGATCTGATATCAGCACAGTTTTTTTTTTAAATCAAGTATAATTTCTATAACTCTGTGTGTTGAACTGATAATCACTCTTTTGTGTGTTAAACACAATCTACTAAATACAGACAACTTCATTATAAAGAAAAAACATAATCTATGAAAAACATGCTATTATAAACTAGATTAGTAGATAATTCAGCAGTAAAAGTTACTCTAGAAAAATCATGAGTGCACAATAATTGTATAAAACCTGAACATTTAGTGAAAAAAAACAATATTTAGTGGGGAACAAAAAAGAGACAATAAGTGTAGCACTAAATCTGTTAAACTGGTACATTCCTGAACGGCTCATTTTGAGACAGTGTCTCAGATTTATGGGGACAATAACAAATGGAGTGAATGGATTTTTTTCCACAATAGGGTAGCTGTGTACACACACTGCAGACACATAAATATGTTCAAAAACAATGCAAAAGGGAATTTTGCATAATTTAGGAATTCACAAACTTATTCCCATGATTTTGAATCAGTGCTCCACAAACTTTGCTCACCTCATAGTCTATGAAGCCAGCAGAGTTCTCCAAGTTCAGGGTTCGAGGGTCAGGGGGTGAATCCCTGGTTGCCATGGCGAGGCAGCGTAGTGTATCACGTCCCGAGCCCCACTCTCTTACTGTGCTTAAGAGCTGCTCTCTGAGGTCAGAGGTCAGTGGCACCCGTGCTCCACCTCCAACCCGTATCCAGCGGCAACGCTCCAGTACACTCTCTGGTGCCCCCTTTGAGGTCAGGACAAAGAGATAAAATGCATGAAAATTTGTAGATTTGTAGATGCTTGGAGAGTGGGGATAAATTTCAAGAATCGAGAAGCATTTAATATTCAGAATGGAATATGGGAAGGGAATATGAAGAGTTCAGATGCAAAAGCCTCTAAATGCCATTAGAAATTTTCTTCTTTAATGATGATTTTTATCAAACTTGTATATTTAAGTTCAGTAATTTCACTTAAATGACAATTAACAGGTAATTATCATTGTCATTTAAGTGAAATCACTGAACTTAAATATACAAGCTTGATAAAAATCATCATTCTAGAAGAAAATTTCAAATGGCATTTAGAGGCTTTTGCATCTAACAATGCAAATTGTTGCAAATGCAATTGTCTTTTCAACAAACAATCCTGAAAAAAAAAAACATAAATCATGGTTTCCACAAAAATATTAAATGGCACAACTGTTTTCAACCTTTATAATAATAATTATACATAGAGATATAAATAATTGATTATATATCATTAATATATATACATATATAAACGATTAATCACATCCAAAATAAAAGTTTGTGTTTACATAATACATGTGTGTGTACATATGTGTGAATTAATACAAAATAATTATGCACAGTACACACGCAAACTTTTAGTTTGAATTTACTGTATATATATAAATGACATTGTTTACATTCCTAAAGATTCCCATCCCTAATTTTGTGCCAACGTGTCATTTTAAAAGGAAGGATGAAAGCCAGACCTTGACAAACATCTTGGCACCTGAAGCAGAGCGAGTGAGTTTGTTTGGAGAGCAGAAAACAGACATGGACTTCCTGTCTCGAGAAAACTCCAGAGTCAGCTCTTTCCTCATTAACTGCTTTATGACCTGAGAGAGAGAGAGAGAAATAGACTCGCTACCTTTAGTGACTGTCATTTTTTAAAACCACTGATATATATAACATATATAATAACCACAGCCAACGTATTACTATATGAGCAACTCACTGAACAGCAGGCAGTGGCTCTTTCAGCAGGTGTGAGGCCCTTCAGGTCTGTGTCGAACACGTTCATCTTCTCCACCAGACAACAGAGTGCCGTCTCAGTTGCTTCTCCCACTTTCTCAAACACCCCTTTACTCTGTGTTTTTCAGAGAGATGGAGGAAACACAGAGAAAATGAAGTCTCTACAGCTTCATGATAACATAGAAAGAGTAAATACATGTGCATATGTACCTCATTGTAATCCAGCGAAGAGTCGTTACACAGGGCACAGATAGAGGCCATTTCCACGAGCCCTTCATACTGACTACAGCGTATCGGCACACCGTCCTTATACCTGAAACAGAGAGAAGAGAGTAGAAGGAATTGGAGGAGGAATGCAGGAGAAAATAAAGGGTAAAGTGAGAGAAAGAGATGCGAGTCTAGTGAAAGACATCATAAGCAAACCGCAGGTTAGTTCAGAAGAGATTCTTGGGAGAAGTGTGTGTACGTGAGTGTAATTAGATGTGAAATAAACTCACACTTCTCCTTCAGGGGCGTAAGTAGATCCAGTTATTGTAAACTCGTTCAGTAAACACCTCTCACCTGCGACCATGTCCACAATAGACATCTGCACGAAGACAAACACACATGCACAGCCATGCATGCACACACACACACACACACAATTAGTAAGGTTTTAAAACATCATTCCATGGTATTAATCTCCTAGCTAACATTAAAAATAAAAAATCCCACAATGCATTTGTTAGAATCACAGTGGATGCAAGTCTCTCTCACCCTGCAGACAGACATCTGGTTGGTGGTAAGAGTGCCCGTTTTGTCAGAGCAGATGACAGAGGTGCAGCCAAGTGTCTCTACAGATGGGAGTGAACGGACTATAGCGTTTTTGCGGGCCATGCGGCGTGTGCCAAGTGCCAGGCACGTGGTGATGACAGCAGGAAGACCTTTGGGAAAGAACGAAAGACGTCAGCGAGTAAGTTATGAGAAATGATAGAGGAGTGGATCATAGAGGGGGTAAAATTTACGATTATACAATGAGATATTCAACAATATTTCTATAAATCTTCTCTGAATTTTTCATGAAACAATCAGTTTTATTTAGATTTAAATTTCAAGACTTTAATCAGAGATGGGTTAGTTTTCTGGATTATTTGGAAAACAAGTAGATGAATGGTCTGTTATACTGGTCACATAATGTGGTAAAGCTCATGAAGGCAAGGAATATGTAGGATTAATTTTTATTAAACTCACAGGATATACTCAGTGGAAAACACCTTATACATCTATGATAACGGACAAATGATCTCCAAGGACTATGTGTACTAAACATAGACTGTGAAAAAAGATGGACAAAGCCCCTTCACTCTCACTGAAGCTGCCAAAGTCCTAATATGGTGTTGACATCATGTGCAGATTTGGGATCTGATTATGCTCAGTACAGTGAGTGTGAAGTAAAGCCGCAAAATATAAGGTCCCACCCTCACTCCCGCAGAAACGGTTACTACAAAGTTTACTGCAGAGCAACTCATTGTGTCAGTGTGAAATAAACAGTTATAAAGAATTTTTTTTTGAAAGAATCGTTATGATCAACTTAGCCCAGGGCATTACTGACAGATTGGGAAGATAGGTGCTGTAAATATGAGAAAAATCCTAAAAAAATTATTTTATGTTCAAATTTTGAATCCCAAATTTTTAATGTGCTCTCAGACTTCTGGACCTCAACATATAGCTTGATGACAAGCGTTCCTGAGCAAAGAAGATTTCAATAGAGGGAAAGAAAAAGGTTAAGATTTGCAGACCCTCAGGGATGGCGGCCACAGCCAGAGCGACGGCGATCTTAAAGTAGTACACAGCTCCACGCAGCCAGCTGCCTCCGTGCACTGGGTCACTGAAGTGACCGATGTTAATGCCCCACACCGCCACACAGATCACTGTGATCACCTTTAGACAGAGAGCGACAGAAAGAAAGAATGATAATGAAACTGGATAATGCTGACCAGAGTGAATGCTGACTGTTACGTAGCGGCTGAGAGGGTCTGTCAATGAAATTAACCTGCTTTAATTCTCCTGTAAATGTAAATTATTGTTCATTTATTTATCACAGAGGCTTTTTGTAGTGGAATACTAGACGTTAGATTAGATTACCCTAATTCTGTTTGACATTGGGCAAAGTACAAGTACACAGCCAATAAAGTGCAGTTATAAGTGCAGTGTCCTAGAAGAGGATAGACTATGTGGTTTATGTGATCTAATGGTTGTTGAGGATGAATGGCATTTTTTGTTTTTTTGTCCTTTATATCACGAATTAAGAGTGAGTTTGTTTGAGAGGATTCAATGTAAAAAGCCTGATATGTTTTGGATGACGGATGGGGATATGTTGAATTGGCTCTTTGAAAATGAAATCTATAGTTTGGCTAGATATGTGGATAAGGCGTGGAAACTTAGGCAAAGAAATTTATATCCTGATATAATTTGACGTTGTCGTGTTTTGTTTTTGTTTTTTGTTTTTTGTTTGTTTATATTGAGAAAATTATGGTAATGTGCCTTGTATGTACCTTTTGTGTTGGTGATCTTCTTGTGTCTTTTTTTTGTATGATGGTCATCTTGTGTTTGGTGTATGTTTTATGTAATTAGTGTCTTCTAAGCCCATTTGGGCTGGGCATGTAAGTGCAAGACAATTAAATAAAAAAAAAAATAAAAATAACTAACTATATATTATTCAAATAATGGTGTATGTTCAAATGGTGTGAGGTATAGATAGCAAGAGATCAGTTCAATGCAAATTACAAATTAAAAAAAAAAAAAAAAAAAATCCATGTCAAATACTTGAAATCCTGCCAAACTATTTTTAAAAAGTCATATGCAACATGCAAGAATACTATGTGGCATATTTCAGAAATAAATATAATTATTTTGTACTTGTAATCACATTTTGTGTTAAAGGGATAGTTCACTTTGAAATTAATTTTTGATATGTTTTAGCTTACCTCAAGGGCATCCAAGATGTAGGTGTCTTTGTTTCTGCATTAATTCCAATTTTGATATTTTTAGGTCAAACTGTTCTTGTATATGGGGTCCACCTCAAAGAGCATGCACAGAGAAGTCCAAATTAAACATGATTTAATGACTTGTAAATGTAAGTACAAATTGATGGCCTAAGACACGAAACGAGCGGTTTGTGTGAGAAAACTAACAGTATTTATATCGTTTTTACCTCTTGTAATCACAGTCACGTCTAAGTACTCTGAGGGCGAGGACGCTTCAGTCTGCGCAAGCGCCAGAAAGCCCTGGAAGCGATCTCTTGCGCATGTACGTCACTAATTGTTTAAACAGAGATTTCAGAAGTGTTACCCTTCACTGTGAAGATCTAAACATATTTAGATATACAGAAAATTGCAATGGAAGACGATTTCGATTTATCAACAGACAACATAGATTTTTTTTCCCAACCGCGCAAGAGATCACTTCCGGCGCTTTCCGGTGCTTGCGCAGAACGAAGCGCCCGTGCCTTCAGATCACTTGGACGTGGCTGTGGTTACAAGAGTAAAAACGATATAAATACAGTTCGTTTTCTCACACAAACCGCTCGTTTCGTGTCTTAGGCCATCAATGTGTGCTTACATTTACGAGTCATTAAATCATGTTTAATTTGGACTTATCTGTGGATGCTCTTCGATGTATATATACCTCCCCATATACCTCCATTATATGACTGACAGACAAGAACAGTTTGACCTAAAAATATCAAAATTGAAAATACTGTGGAAACAAAGACACCTTCATCTTGGATGCCCTTGAGGTAAGCTAAAACATATCAAAAATTAATTTCAAAATGAACTATCCCTTTAAGATGTAACTTGGCAGTTAAATTCAATAATAAATCAAGAAAAAAATATGTTTAAAATCCTACTAGTTTCATTCATCATCAGATTCGAAATGGAGAATCATGTCAAGCACATTGCTCAGCTCTATACTGCACATTTTGCAAATGCAATAGGGTATTGTATATGTATGCACACAAGAAATGTCCATAATGTGCACAGAAAACAGACAAGGCAGTTACTCACCAAAGAAATGGATTAAAAAAGAGAGAGAAAAAAAAAGAAGAAAGAGTGCCCTACCTTAGAGAGTTGCTCTCCAAACTGGTCTAGTTTCTGCTGCAGAGGGGTTCTCTCTGGATCGGTGGCTGCCATCTCATCTCTGATCTTCCCAATCTCTGTGTGTACACCTGTAGCCACCACCACACCAATCGCTCGCCCTGCCGCAATATTCGTCCCCTACATGAACACATTTAAATGATTATATTTACATTATTTCCAGTATTGAATTTAAGATCACCTACAATTAACCAGGTCCCAAAATAAACACTCCTCAAGTGCCAAATTGCCTTTGGCAAATGAATAAAACATAGTTATTAGCCAGCTAGAAAGGAATCGTGACATTATACATGATTTAAATGGCAATTTATACGTAGATGATAGTTTCATATACATCAAACAATTACAAATGGTGTACTAAAGAGAATTATCTTTTTACCTCAACTTTTACTTCAGTTGGAAATATAATATCTTAACTGGCAATATCCTGGGAACATATTGCAGGCAATTTTTGTAGCAGATGGCATTTCTCATGACATATATGAATGACACAATGGCAAAACAAATTATTGTTAGTTCGTTGTAGGAACAAATCTCTATATTTCAAATAAACAAAATAAAGTTTCATAGTGGGCAAGAAAAATGTATAGCTGGTACTTTAACACACCCACCAATGGCAGCTGAGGCAAAAAAGGTCATTTTGTGATATTTAAAGCCATTTTATTTATTGCTTTACTTGATAGAGGCTCCATGTCACGGTTTATATTCCTGCCCTTAGATGGCCAGACATCCATTAGACCAGGAGTTCTCAACTCTGGCCCTTGAGGTCAGTTTCCAGCAGTGTCTAGCTCCAACCTTCATCGAACTCACCTGTCTGTAGGTTTCTAGTAATCCTTAAGACTTAACTCTGCAGGGAAGTGGCCTCGAGGGCCAGAGTTGAGAAACCCTGCATTAGACTTTACTTTCTCAGCAGGAAAAAAGTAATGGATGCTTTAGTGTGTGCGTGTGCATCTGTGGGGGGTGGAGTCTTTGAGGCTGGTACTCTCTGGTCATTATCCATCTAAGAGCTCAAAGTCTGTGTGATATGATGACTCAGTCCATAGCCATGTGGGAGCAAACTATATGAGTGATGTTTTATTCAACACACAGGCTCGCCACTGCCGGACATAATCCACTAAACAAACAACAATACACTTTCACATCTTGTGGTGTTTTATCTCATGCCTAATCATGTCAAGTGACAAAAAACAAAACCTGAAATTCATAAGGAGCAGCCACAGGTGACACAACATTATCACTCCAGAAAATCTTACAGAAAAGAGCATGTTTTTCTTATCCTGGTTGACGGCACGGGGGTCAGGCACTGGGTCTGTGTGTTTTATTACGGATACAGACTCCCCTGTCAGGATGGACTGGTCCACTCTCAAAGTAGTAGAGCGTATGGAGGTCAGTCGGATATCTGCTGGGACTTTATCACCAACTGGAGAAAAGGAATGGCAAAAAAGGAAAAAAGAGGTCATCATGTCATTTTTGTCAAGGATGTAATGTGAATAAGAACAATTTAAGATGTAACAAGCATAAAAGATGTGCATATTTATTTTACATAAACGCAACCAATGAGAAATCAACACTAATGCTTAGAAAATGTATAAAAACACAAGTTGATGAATTAAAATACTGTATATTTAGTTATATTTAGCAACAGATAGACCTTAAGATATCGCTTTTTCATCTTTAATCATCTTTCCTTGGTATGTTATACAATACTATAATTAAATATTTCCGTTTTTCCTAGCTTTTTTGGTGTCACAGATTGGAAAATGTTGCAATAATACTTAATAAGGTAAGATAAGGTAACAGCTTTTTTAAAAACAGCATCAAAAATATATTTGGAATATTTATCTATTATTTAATGGGCAGTGTTGTGTGAATTATATACAAAACTTGTGTATAAAAGGCACCATTTTTGCATCATTAATAAATGTCTACTATTTAGGAAAGTTGATATTCTTGTGATGTTGCCATATGTCAATCACAAGGCCTAAATGCTGGGAATTCAGAAAGAAATGTATTATAATTTAATATATAATTTTGCTACAGTGGGGCTTTGAGGTTTGAACTACAATACTGCTGATTAGCCTCATATTTTACAATCTACAGTTGTGGTCAGAATTAATGACACCCCTGGTAAATATGATCAAAAATGGCAGTAAAAAATAAATAGGCATTAGTTATCCTTTTTATCTTTCATTCAAAAAAATGCGCAAAAATCTAACCTTTTATTGAAGTAAAATAATTGAAAGTCGCGGGTAAATCAAATTATGAAATAAATGCTTGCTTTTCTCCACAATTACTGGCACCCTTTAAATAAATACTTTTTGCAACCTCCTTTTGCCAAGATAACAGCTCTGAGTTTTCTCCTATAATGCCTGATGAGTTTGGAGAACAACTGACAAGAGATCAGATATATTTATTTAGGCTTTCTGGTCCCCAAGACTTAAGTAATATCTGCAATATCTTGGAGAGTCTTTGGCCACTCAAACTTTCCTCCTCACCGTGCATTAAGACAATATAGACATGTGTCCTCTTCCTGGCAGATTCGTTACATCTTTAGTTGATTGGAACTTCTAGATTATTGCCCTGATGGTCCAAATGGGGATTTTCAACACTTTAGCTACTTGCTTACAGCCACTTTCTATTTTGTGACGCTCAAAAATCTTTTGATGCACATCAGAACTATATTCTTTGGTTTTACTCATTGTGATGGATGATTAAGGGAATTTTGCCTTTGTGCTTCCTCATATTTGAACTCCTGTGAAACAAGAAGTCATAGCTAGACAATTTTATGTTCAGGGTCACCCTGGCGTGCTAAAAATGGAAATATTAAAGGGAATATACTTCAGAGATATTTTACTTGTAAAAAATTCTAGGGGAGCCAATAATTGTGAATAATTTCTTAATGTGATCCCCCCCCCCTCCCCCCCTCCCTCTCTTTAATTCAGTTACTTCAATCAAAGGTTAGATTTTTGCACATTTTTTGAATGAAAGATCAAAAGGATAAACAATACAGATTTTTTTTTATACAGCCATTTCTGATCATATTTATTTACCAAGGGTGTCATTAATTCTGACCACAACTGTATCTTTAGAAACCAATGTCAGCCAAGATACAGATCGACACACAAAAGGACCTCAACCTTCCTAGGACCTAAACGATTTTAAATCCCTGCGACCCTACATTGGATAAGCGCTTTGGAGAATGGATGGATTGATGTTTTGAAATCCCAGATTTTCAATGGGATCTCAGACTTTTGACCATCCCTGTGCATGTACATTTATTTAAATGAATAATAGATTTACTTTGAAGTAACCAAATCATAATTACAAATGTAGCTCAAAAGGAGAGCCAAATTAGGTTGATTGCCAATTAGCAACAAGCATCAGCTATAAATGGGGTCAGACAAGTAGGACTTTGATCATGTGAGTTTTCAAAGCAAACGAGTTCCAAAGACATCCCGACTGCAGGTGCATCAGTTAAACAGAACGCAATTTAAACAGTCTGCAAAGATAACATTCGCAAATAGATCTGTGAAAACGCCACTGATGGAAAAGGAACAGTCACAGCTCACCAACAATAATGGTAGGACTGCTCTAACAGCACAACTGGCTTTTAAAGCCCAAGCACGTTTAAAAAAATTTAAACAGTATTTGATCAACACAAACCTTATAAACATGGAATTGGTGGCAGTGCTTTCGATTAGAAACTGTTTTATTAATGCACAAGGGACCTATAACAATTTGAACCCTTGATTAATGAAAAAAGTTCAACAATCTGATGAGTAATTTTTCATAAAGTTGAGGGAAACCCATATTCTTGGGCAGCAATCTCACGGGAGTCGTTACTTCAGATTATCACTCTGCATGGATTTTGGAAAGAATCAAACTTTGCCAAAAATGTATTTGACAATCCTTTGCTTAACTGTGGGAACAGACTGCTATTTTCTTGAGAAACATCCTTACTACATGTCTGCATCTGTCTGCAGCAGACTATTCTAGGCAGTTTTGATTGGCTTATACAATCAAAACAGCCATCTCTATTCAGCAACGTCCTATAATTATCTCCAGACATATCCTTTGAGAGTGGACCTCTATTTTTTTTTTTTCTTTTTCTCGGAAACACTGCCACCATTTTATTTTTGACAACTCCAGCCTTGTGAGAATCTAATTAGTTGCACACATATTATAAAATGCAACTAGGACATGAATTAAATACATCAGTGTAAAGATGTACAAACTACAGAAACCTAATCATTAAATGCATTTTATTGTGGCACAAAAAAAGAGATGTAGAAATCTAATTGTCATTCTTACCAGCCACCTCCACAATGTCTCCAGGCACAATGTCCCTGGCTTTGACTCTCTGTACACTCTTCCTGTCCTGTCTGTACACCTTTCCCATCTCCGGCTCATACTGTTTAAGGGCTTCGATGGCATTTTCTGCATTACGCTCCTACAACGCACAGAAACATACACACACACAATGAGACATGATTTCTA
Source organism: Pimephales promelas (assembly GCF_988280905.1). Classification (NCBI taxonomy): domain Eukaryota; kingdom Metazoa; phylum Chordata; class Actinopteri; order Cypriniformes; family Leuciscidae; genus Pimephales; species Pimephales promelas. The sequence goes on from NC_142774.1 coordinate 11,614,974, forward strand.
GTACAACAGAACGAAATTACTGCTTTATACATAGGTTAAAATATTTCAAGCTACATTATATTCATGTTTTTTAAAACATATTTCACAGGCAATACCTGCCACACTCCTACAATGGCATTGGCAATAAGAATGAGGAGGATGACAAATGGCTCTACGAAGGCTGTGATGGTTCCTTCACCTTCCTCAAACCAGGCCAGAGTCTGTAAGAGAGAAAATGTGATGCAAAATATGGTCAGATCAAACGTTTGTCAATGCTTTGGTAACAATATAATGTAAATGTTTTTAATTTCTCATTTGTGTGGGTAGAAAAGCTTACCATGCAAAATTTCGACCAGATTCACAAAAGATGCATAGACATACATTTTAACATAATTCAAATTATTCTAAATTAAGCTTTGAGTTGGTTTTAAATTTTAGCTTAAATTTAGTTTAACACACAATTAAAGATGATTTATGCATGACAATGTTTGTATGCAGGTAAAGCACAAATATGGGTCACACTTTACATAATATAAGTGTCTTTAACTACTACGTTCTTACATAATAAAAAAAGAATTGTTCATATAGGTACACTTTTGCTGCTGCTATTGACAATGTATACATATGAATATATACAGTAAGTATATATATATATTCTTTGATTACTTGCTGTAGCTAGAGATTTATAGCATTTTCAGTTGTTTATTAAGCTTGTCCTATTGTCCTTTGCCAGCACTATTCTTGATTACAGTATAAGAGTATACTTACAAAGGAAATACAGGCCGCAAGAAGGAGAATCCGAACAAGCAGATCTTCAAACTGCTCCAGAACAAGTTCCCATAGTGACTTGCCTGTAAACACACGCACAAACAAAGATTAGACAGACTTACGGCAATCACAAAGGTTCAAGATCCCTTTCCATTAAAGGACAAGTTCAGTATTTTACACTTGAAATAGAAAGGTTAAGATTGAAATTTGGACACATGCTGCTGGCCGAGTGTTTACTGATATGCTCACACAAAATCACTGCAAAAGATGCTTTCCAACAGGTTTTATCATAGTTTTTGTCCAAGTCAAGTCAATGGAGTCATACAAAAACTACGATAAAACCCGTTGGAAAGCATCTATTTCATCAGAAACTATCTTAAAACAGGGTGTAAAATACTGAACTTGTCATTTAAGTCAGGGGTTCTCAACTCCAGTCCTCGCGACCCACTGCTCTGCATATTGTGTATGTCTCCCTTACTTAACACACCTGATTCAGATCCTCAGCTCGTTAAGATAGACTCTACGGCTATCCTAACGAGCTGAGGATCTGAATCAGCTGTGTTAAATAAGGGAAACATACACAATATGCAGAGCAGTGGGTCGCGAGAACTGGAGTTGAGAACCCCTGATTTAAGTGACAAATAACTCTCAGAAAATGTGTAACACGTAACCAATAGAAACCCTTTACAAAAACAACATCTCTAAGAAACATTCAATCAAGATCTATTCAGCTACAAAGAGAGTGCAAACCTCATCCAAACTCCTCAAGGGAATCCAATAATAACTCTAATTAACTACACAACCAGCATCCCCCATGCAACAAAGAATATGATGAAAGATCTGCTAATAATTACGCAAACCCAAGGGAAGAGCTCACCTTCTTCTGCAGGTAACTCTGTGGCATAGGTTACAGCAAAATAAAACAAAAATGGGCAGAAGAAAAAACAGATATAAGGTTAAATGGGTAGAAGTATGAGGTTAAATGTCATCATGATAGTACGTCTTGTTCATATTGCAAAAACACTTGTATTTTTGCAAGTACCATTGGAGCCCCATCTTTCCCTGCTTTTCCTTAATTGCTCAGAGCTCAGTCCTGTTGTCTCATTGACACCGAAGTATCCCAGTACCTCCTCAACCGTCTTTGTATGGGCATTGTCCATCCCTGCAAGAGAAGAATATATCTTTAAGATGCTTTTAAAGGGCCAGCACCATCAAATTACATTTTTGTCATAATTTACTCAACCTCATGTATGTTGTTACCACATCAAGTATGACTCACTTTCTTGTGTGAAAAACAAAAGTGTGAGATAGATGTCTCGGTCACCTTTCGGTCAAAATACGCAAAGTGAATGGTGACTGAGTCTTACTATCTAACATCTTCTACAAGGTTGGGCCAACATGATGGTTAAATAATGACTCCCTTTCATTTTCGAGAAATAGAGGGAGCTTTCAATATTCACAAAAACAGTATCCTAACGTAAAAGTAATGTAAGCTAAAATCTGTTTGCACGTGTTGTTTATCGTTGTCTGAAAAAAAGGAACCAGGGGTAACAAGTAAATTATGCATAATTAAGTAACTTACCCTAAATGAAACCCTGTAAGTACATGTTGTTAATTAATAGTATTCAGTACTTATTTGTATTATTACACTGTAACAGGCACACCCTAAAATAACCATTTTCATGTACGTTAACTGTATTGAAACTAGTGCGCACCTGTTACCTGCAAGTTCGGCTGTTATGATGACTTTTGAAGAAAACATTTCAAAATAGATATATTTAAGAGCACTGTGACAAAATGTTTCAGAAAACAATTCACACATTATTATGTATGAAACACCAGAGACTAAATGTTTCAGCTGCGTAGTTCATTTGCTGCCCTAGTAGTGCTGACGTTATATGACGATGCAAATGTGAATAACAGAGACTCATTAAAAGCTGTGAATCGTTTATCTTGCTGTCAAGTTTGGCTTTTAGCTGACTGAACAAAATCCGCGCACACATCAGATTCCCTCTAAATGACTGATGAAGCCGTTACAGTGATCGATATTCCCTCAATCTATTGTATTATCAGACACAACACCTTAACGTTACTCACCAACAGGTTAACTTTAATTTAGTCCTCTGCAAAACCAACAACTTCCGATATACTAAACCGTTATACTTGACCGCAACAAGAGAATATCCCAGTGATGATAACCCAATGCGGTGAGGTATTGTAGATCTATTTGCTGTTGAAATCCAGTATGACAGAGGCAGAATGATGGCACTGCAGCGCTGCTCAAGGCAAATGATGGATTTCTGCTATGCGTTTTCCTTCTGATTTCAGCATGATCCGGAAAATAATTTAAGAAAATCCACTCCGAGATGAATAATTGACTTCTTAAGTGGATTTTACGACGCTGTCGGTACTTGTTTAATATGCCGGTAGTATTTAAAATGGCAAAGCCGATGCTATAATCCGCGATACCGCCTAGCTATAACCGTCGCTTTAACGTATTTAATACTAGGTCACTCAGCGACATTATTACCGTAGGTGCTTCCAGACCGAGACATCGACGGGCAGCGCTGCAGCCAATGAGCGACCAAAACATCGTCCTGACGGCTGGACTGGACAAATCATCTTTGTTCCTCGACTGATAACCCCGCCTTCTCGTTCTAGCTGCAGGAGGGCGGGGCTTCCACCCGCATTGGGCCTTCTGTTTAGCCAGTGACCGTTGCGTGCGACAGTGTACGCCACATAAGTTAATATTACACTAGCCAATCAGACTAGGTAAATGTTAAGTGACGCAACTAGGAACCAATGAGAAAACAACTCTAGCTGAAGATACCGAACAACGTCGTTCGGGTCAATAATCCAGCCCCTCCCCCGCAACCATCTGTCACTCAACGGAGGTTTATTGTAATGTCATGGTCATGACGCACTAGTCGGTCCTTTCGGTCCACAAGTGTACGAGGTCGATATGACGAACCGTCAAATTTGTTTGAACTCATAATACATATCGACTTGAAGCTATTGTAAGGGTTTTCCTGTCAAACTGAAGGCTAATGGGGAAGAAAGGGATCTGACCTATTTCAATTGTTGCCATAATTATCTGCCCCTAATTAATACCATTCTCTAGAGAAGCTGCTGTAATTCCTGTAAGGATATATTTTAAATATATACATATGCCTTACAGTAAAACCCTTTTTAACTGCTAGAAATGCTTAAAGTTGTTGATCTCAATTATTTCTGTGCAAACTATTGAGTGCTCACTAAAATGTGTGCCATTGTAGTTAAATCAATGTGGACTTTATAAAAAGTTGTTATTTAGCCACAAAAGATGCTCTCTGAATATTATATGCATGTATTAGAATAAAGTATAAACAATGCATTTGTGAAGCTTACATGTGTTCAATCAACGCATTGGCTGCTTTAGCGTCATATAGAACGCTATATGACAAAACGGCGCTATACTACGCACATGGCACCCGTTATCGTTAATATAACACACGCTGTGATGGGTAGGTTTAGGTGTGGGGTAGGGTAGGGTAGTCTCATATTACGCTAAAGGATTTATGACGCCTTGGGTTCGCGTGTTATATTAACGATAAAGGGTGCCATGTCCGTAGTATAGCGCCGTTTTGTCATATAGCGTTCTATATGACGCTAAAGGATGAGAACGGGCTGGTTCAATTGAAAATAAATTGCATTAAAGTCCCCAGAAAAGGCCATATAAACGATTGATAAATTATGCTTCCAACTCTAGTGTAAGCTCCTTTAAAATTGTACAGTATATGCATCCCCTTACATATCTTTGAACACCACTGCATAACTGAATGCTAAACTACTCCAGACATTTTCAATGTTGTCAGATGATAAATAATTTGAGTCTCTACTAATAATATACTAATAAGATGGATAAAATTGAAAAAATGGAGGATATGAGGACCTGATAAGTGTAGCTGGTGTATCAGGTGCACCTTAAATCATGATTGATTTATAAAGGGCTGTGACTAAACAATGATAGCTTTTGCATAGAAAAATGTTTAATACAATGTAGTGTGATGAACAGCAAAGCAAACGTAGTACAACATAATCAAACAAGTTTTTTCTTCTTTTCACCCTTTTCTGTTTTTTTCAGAGGGGATAGTCACGCCACAGACTGAAACAGAGGAGGGGAAAGTGAGTGTTAGCAAAAAATGCTTTGGTTTGTGTGGTTTCTGAATGTGTAAAAGGAAGAGAGAATACCTCTGTGTGTACTCTAGGTCAGTGTACTCTTTTAGAACAATGTCTTTAATCTCATGCGGGGGATTCAGCCCATGCAGTGCTGCCCTCTCCCATCTCTGCAGTCGACTGATCCCTAACACACACACACACACACATAGGGTCACACACACTTTATTTTACAGTACATGCATTTTCAATGTACTTACAGTCTATTTACCCAAGAAAGTACTAAGTAAGATGCCCCCCATAAGATGATGCATCAGCCAATGTGTTAAAATAAATGTAAACATTTGATATATATATATATATATATATATATATATACTAAATCAACTATTCTATTTAACATTTTATTTTGACAATTAGTTTTGAATTCAAATTATTGAATAATGTATGTCAGACAAAGCAGAATCCCAGTAAAAGAAATTAATCTGAAAGTTAAAATTATCCTATGACTTATTTAGAGGCATAAGAAAATTTACATATTTAATTGCCCATATTTTAATTAAAGATACGTCATTGAAGAAACACTTTGGAATCAAACTGAATGATTTCACTCAATAGGTTTAAATTAAGGCGAAGATGTCTGAAATGTCTAATTTGTGGAAATTGTAAATGACCCTGTTAATAACAATAAGTATTACATTTAAAAATAGTAACACTAGTAACAACATGCCATCCTGGGCCTTCTGTGCCAATTCTGGGGGGTTCATCTTACCCCAAGGGTCTCATTTTATCTTTTTACTTCAAAATACAATTTTTTTACTCCACAAATCCAAAAACACTGATGTGTTTACAAATCCCTCATTAACAAATACACACATTATTCAACATAATATAATGTCATAGATCACTATTTTCTAGAAACAACAAAAAATAATAATAATTTACCTCACTATACTATATCTCACAAACGTTTATATTAAGTGTAAGTTACATTATATTAAAAATAGTATACCCATTTAGCAAAAACGATGAGATGAGAGTTTGTGCCATCTATGGCCAGGAGAAAAAATGAAGGCAGCGGATCATCTTACCCTATAAGCAGTAGCTTTTGCTACGTTCACTTGAAACGGACCCACAAAAAAAGTGGCCTCCGTCCGCTGGCACTCAAAAAAGAGCCCCGTCCCGGCAATCACGGGGTTACAGGGCAAAAATGCCACCAACATAGTCTATTGATTTCATTCAAAGTTAATGTTAGGTGACTTAGCCTAGCACATTGTCGGTCTTTGCAGTATTTTTCCAACAAGAATTCCAAACAAAAATCCACAGAACCATTGCGTGTCTCCGAGCAACACAGTGATGTTTTCGTTATGTTGAATTTTCTAAATGAATTTCGTTACATGTTATTAACAATTCATTTGAATGATGGGGAGCCTCCAGAAACAGGCCTCTGAATTGCAAAGGCCGCCTCTGTCTATAAGGTATTACATGGGTTAAGTTTAGGTTTAGGGGTATAGGTTCAGGAGGACTAGTACTACCTAGTTTTATTTTTTAAGTAAACACACTATAAAATGTGAATAACAAGATACAGACAAGGCTTGCAACAAAAGAATTCAAGACCTTAAAGTGATAAAGCCGACAGTTTTCAGTGTTCTATATAAGTGTGCTTCAGAAGCTAAATGAAAAATACAGAAATAAACAGCATAATAATGTAACTGGCACAAAGATATTGGTTAATTATACTGATGATGTACCTGTACATGGTCCGAATCTCCAGTCCAGATCAAACTTCTTCAATTCTTGTAGATCTTTTTCTCTTTCACTCGATTGTGGGGGCTCAGGCTCTGATCAGTAATAACATGTTATTAATGCTCTTTTAAATAATTAGCATAATTTAGGAATACAATGACATTGCAAATCTCTTCTTTCATGTAAATAATAGGCACATACACACAATGAAACAAACTGTCCTACCTGCTTTTGGCGGGGAAGGAGACTTGTTCCTCTTGCCCCCTCTCTTTGCCTTCTTTACAACCTTAAAGGTGTCGGTGATGAGGCCACGCTTAGGTGTCATATCTAAAATGAAAGATAGTTGGTAACATTTTACACAGTAAGGTCCCGTTGAGAAACGTTTGTTACAGTATTTTTGTTAACGTTAGTTAATGAAAAATCAACTTGTAAAATTGCATGTAATTTGTAATAATTATAAATTACATGCAACTTACCCTAAACCAAACCGTAATCCTACTATTACCCTAATCCATAGACTTAAATTTACTCAGTAATTAAATATATAATTACACTGTAACAGTGAAACATTGACATAAAGAGTAACCCAAATTTTATTTCAAGTTCACGTTAGATCATCTTTTATTTAATAGTGTTTCAGAATGAATTCTTCATTTTTGGGAGCACAGTGCTTATTGAGCAAGATGATTGACATGAAATTACATTTATTTCAACAAGATAATTCGATAAGTAAATCAGTCTATGTGTTAAAGGAATAATGTTGCTTTGTGAACAACAAGGGGTTCACATTTTGTTAATTACACAATATCCGCATCACGCAGATCTTTGGTCAGATAACGTTACTAGTCTAGCCCATTCGACCAAGAAACGAATGCATGTATTATAACAAATTGCAAACAATCTATTTTTGTATAGCATTCCAATTTTCGATTAAAAATTGCATTAATGGTGATGTTTATTAATCGATCGATGGATGCTTCCATCTCGACTATAGCTTCTGCAAAAGTGCATGTAACGTTAGTACGTGCATTCTCTTATGTTTTAAATTTACGGCATACCTGAATGCTGCTAGAACGTTGTCAGATGATAAAATATTTGCGAATGTTGACAGTTGTCTCCGTCAAATCCTTTTAACTTTCGCTTTGTGGTTCGATCGTTTACAAAACAGACTGACATTCAATAGGAAAGGCGGGGCCACGCACAGAGCGTGATGGCGTCATGATGACGAACGCGTAGCTCTGCGGCGCTCCGCACATCTACGCACGCAGGACTCGAGTCGGCCTTGATCCTCTCGCCGAATTACAGTAATTCTGATTCATATATATCACGTTTCATTTGCTGTGCAATAAAATTGTTTGAAATAAACTATTAATGCTTGGAATTTACTGTAAATTTAAAATAAGTCGTTCGTAACAAAACAGAAAAAACACTAGCCGCTATGTATGGCCGAATATGGTTGTGTTGCTAGCTCTATTTATTTGTTTATAGTTAGAAAACAATTGACAGTGTGCAGCTGCAAAATATTTAATTTCGCAAAGTTTTATTTTACACCTCAAAGCTAACTGTTTACATCCAAACCAACCTGCAAGGAAAAAGTTGTCATTTATGAGCTTTCCTTAACTGGCGAATCCATAATGCCACAGGCAGTGAAAAAGAAATAAGCTAACTTATATGCATACGGGATGATGTGTATATTTATGATTTTACCCCTGCCGTCGCAGCTTTTGAACGTCACAGGTCCACTCTGTCTAAGCTGGAGTGGCTGACATGAGTGACACTCTTGAATTCAATGAAATTTATCAGGAGGTCAAGGGCAGCTGGGTGAGTAGAGGCTCCAGCAGTTTGGTTTCTAATCTGAGATGTTATTCTAGAAAACACTGAACAAAAACGACTGACTTGCCTCTCTCTTTAGAATGATGGCCGTCTGCGCTTCAGTAAGCAGACAGTGGTGTTTAAAAACAATAAGACCGGGAAGGTGGACAGCATTGGGGTCTCCGAGCTCACTCAGGCCCAGTGGAGGAGAGTCTGTCTGGGTCACGGCATCAAACTGTGCACCACCACTGGTCACATCTACAAATATGATGGCTTCAAAGACACTGTGAGTCAGAGATACATAATTCGATCAATCAAAATACCTCCCACCCTCCACCCTTTCATTCAATGCCTTACATTTTCATCCATCTCTTCATGTACAGGACCTTGACAAGATCTCTGAGTACTTCAAAGCCAACTACAAAGTGGAGCTGATGGAGAAAGATATGTGTGTGAAGGGCTGGAATTGGGGAACAGCTAAATTTAATGGTCAGTGCAATCCTGAAGCATCGCTATTGCTGAGATATGTACAGTTGCATCTTGTATAGTGACTTGACTTAATTCAACACTCTTAAAAATAAAGGTTCCAAATAGGGGATATTTCAGCAATGCGTTTTTCTTAAAAAAGTGAGAAAAACATTTTAATAATCTAAAGAAGTATAAAGAACCTTTTGTGCAATGAAACCATTCCATGGATGTAAAATGTTCTTCATGGAACCATAGATGTCAATAAAGAACCTTTATTTTTAAGAATGAAGTTTCTATGGTCTATAATAGAAAGATAGATTAGTATTATATATATTATATAAGTAGATATTTGTCATTGTTTAATCATCAGCCTCTGCCGATAAGTTTACTGAGTTTGTTTAACCAATTTCATGTTCCAGCATAGCATTTTTAATACACTTAGCTTGAAAATGCCTTTTCACTGCCATTTCAAGGTATTAAACTCTTTGCCCCCTTGGCTTTTCAGGGCCGTTGCTTTCATTCGAGGTAAATGACAGTCCTGCATTTGAGATTCCACTCTCCAGTGTATCCCAGTGTGCAACAGGAAAGAATGAGGTCACGGTGGAGTTTCATCAGAATGATGACACAGAGGTATCCCTCATGGAGGTGCGCTTCTACGTCCCCCCCAGCACAGGAGATGAAGGTTCAGACCCTGTGGAGGTAAGTGTGTTTGCGTGAGTGTGTGTGTGTGTGTGTGTGTGTGCGTGTCCACCCCTACCTAACACTGACCAGCAGATGGCGTAGTTTACCAAGCAACAATCATAACATGCCCCTAAACAAAGGGTTTCAATCTTTTAGATGCCATGACGGACCCCCAAATAAGATCATCCTCATGCAAGGTACCCCAATCCTATTTAAAAGAATTATTATTTTAAATTTTATTTCAAAAATGTAATTTATAATTATTAATTTTATTATATTATAATTTTATTATAATTTTATTTATTAATATTATTATTAATTTTTTGTATAAAAACCCAAATTATACTGTAAAAATTAATATTATAAAAATGTTTAAATATTATTTGGGGAAAATGTAGTTTTATTTTATGTTTGAAATGGTTTTAAAAAATCTACTCACTATGGTACAATTTAATTTAATTCACAATGCATATCATTTCAAAGAAGCTTAAAAGAAAAATGCACGTTTGTACATTACAATTTAGAGTGATCTGTTTTCAGACATGACTGTGTCAAAGTAATGTCCATATGTCAAAAATATACAGTTCTAAGATAATATAAATCAACCAGTTAGCTAATACTATGTAATAATTTAGGCAGAAATAATGAACTCGTTTAAGCAAATATTACAAGTTGTGATCATAATGATTACAATATAGAGAAAATCCATACTATTGTTAGATGAATAATTATACTTTATAAATAATGTATTGCTAGATGTGTTATTTATCATTTAGAATGTATTTATTTAAATATTTATTTGAATAATTTTATTATTTGTTTAGTTTCATCTCTTTTTATCATTATTATGCATTTATTTCTAAATTCGACATGGGTTTTTCTCTCTCTTCATTCCTTTGCGGCCCCCGGGGGTTCCCCAAATCCCAGTTTAAAAACCTCTACCCTAAAGTACAACATTTACATCCTTAAAGCCAACTTAAACTGAAATGCAAATTGAGGCCACAATACTCTTCTCTGCTGTTTTAGGCATTTGCTCAGAACGTTTTGTCCAAAGCAGATGTCATCCAGGCCACAGGAGATGCTGTGTGTATCTTCAGAGAGTTGCAGTGCCTCACACCTAGGGGCAGGTACATACACCTACACACCAAGATATTTACCTCACAATTTTTCAGGTTTGCCTTTAAAATAAAATAAAAAAAAGTGTGAAGTAGCAGAACATGACTTTTTGCCTCTCTCTCTAGGTACGATATCCGTATTTATCCAACATTCCTCCATCTGCATGGTAAGACGTTTGACTACAAGATCCCGTACACCACAGTGCTCCGCCTTTTCCTGTTGCCTCATAAAGACCAGCGGCAGATGTTCTTTGTGGTAAGTGGTGCATCATAGTCTGTAAAACAGTCTCTGATCCATCTTTAGGGCTAGTATTAGAGGACTTTAATCTAGTTTTGCTGTGTGTCTGATTGTCTGATATGAGACCTGCAACCTCCCTTCTCTTTCAGATCAGTCTGGACCCGCCCATTAAACAGGGTCAAACCCGCTACCATTTTCTCATTCTTCTGTTCTCCAAAGAAGAGGACATCAGCCTCACTCTCAACATGAACGAGTGAGTGAGAGCGAGAGACAGAGAATGAGTAAGACCGGTGAAGGATGTGATGGGTGTCATAAATAAACTCTTTACATTTTCTGCCAAGACTAAAAGGAGATACCAAAGAGAAATTAATTTTGTGTGCAGTTATGTTTAGCTATATTCTGTAAAGTGTTATGTCAAAAAAAAAACTCTTCCTGAGGAGCTGTTTCAATTCAACAAGGTCGATGATGCTATTTCATTTAGCAGACGCTTTATCCTAGGCAAATTACAGGACACTAAACCTTGGAGCAACATGGAGTAAAAGGAATTGTTCACTTGAACAATTGAATTGATTTTCTGCTGTCATTTCCTGATTCATTCACATGTGTTGCCATCCAGCAGTATTATTTCTCTCTGTTTCCCTGTTTTGCAGGGATGAGGTGGAGAGACGTTTTGAAGGAAAACTTAATAAAAACATGTCTGGCTCTCTCTATGAGATGGTAAGCAGAGTCATGAAGGCCCTGGTCAACAGGAAGATCACAGTGCCTGGAAATTTCCAAGGGTAAAACACATATACAAAACATATAAATAATATACCAAAATTTACTACAGTAAATGACTGTAAAATAAAGTAATATTCTGTTTTAAAAACATATAATTGTATTACAATATTAATAAAATGAACAAATAAATGTATTATTTACATTATTTAAATTTACGTTGACAGTTTTGTCTAACAAAACAATATGTAGCTTCTTTAACACATTGTTAATATTATATCTTTAAACATTAAAGAGTATAGAAAATGCATAAATATAATGAAATATACACCTAAAGGCCTTTTCTTAATGCCCAAAACATTGCCATTGGATCAAATCTTTGTGATTTATTTCTTATTTTTTAACAGTAAATTGATCAATACAATTTTTAATTTCAATTTGAATTTATTCCTATAAAAAATAACATCTTACTGACCCCAAGGTTTTGAACATTACTGTATGTAGTACAACATAATACCAATACAAATTTTATGAAGTCTGATCAATTCCACTATCATTATGTCTCCTTCTCTTCTCTGTAGTCACTCAGGAGCTCAGTGTATAACATGTTCATATAAGGCCACTTCAGGGCTGTTGTATCCTTTGGAAAGAGGTTTTATCTATGTGCACAAGCCTCCGGTGCACCTCCGCTTTGAAGAGATCGCCTGCGTGAACTTCGCCCGTGGAACCACCACCACTCGCTCTTTCGATTTTGAGATTGAGACCAAGCAGGGCAATCAGTACACCTTCAGCAGCATCGAGAGGTACCCATAAGCCTAATGTTATTGTTGCCCACTTGTCGGGAACATAGCTTTGTGGGAACTTGACCATACCAGTAATGAAAAGACCAGTGTCCATTATCCTCTTTAAGGCACTTCCTGTCATTATGTCCTTGAGCACTTAACCCCCATCTGCCATAGAAAGTCTATGCTACCTCTTTGTGGTGATTCTTTCTGCTTTATCTCATACTGAAGTAAAAGGGCCTCTCTCTATTAGTGACCTGACCCCTTCTACATAAGATGTTAAGGGGAACAAAGTTACTTTAGGCACATTACAGTATTTTCAGTTGGGTCCATATTATGACTGAATCAATACACTAACACATCACATTAATGTGGCAGAAGCAACAGTTTCTTGAAAACAATTCATCCTTGTTTCGTTCGAAACCTGTTTGACTTTCTGTTTTTGTCCATGCAATGAAAGTCCAAAACACTTATGTCATATAGGTTAGGTAAATGATGACAGAAATGTCATTCTTTGAGTGAACTATCCCTTTAACACATTCTTCAACCATTCTGGTACGTTTTTTTTTTTTTTTGGTAACAATACACACAAAAAATGTACTGCGCTTAACTTAACTATAAAGTTAAAATTTTCGCTCTAATTTTATATGAATAGGGAAGTCCACACCACGGATATATTGATAATGACATATATTTCCAGCTGATGAATGATAAAAACATGGACAGCCAATCAGAATCCACCCAACTTTAAAGCAATTTCTGAGAAACACTGTTGATATTTGAAATTGACACCCAAACAAACACACCTCGGCATCTCGTTCTCTACATTCTTTCTACAAATGTCCTGCTTGCTCACTCTCTCTCCTCCCCCATCACGAGCGTATACACCCCCTACCCCCCTACCCCTACCCCCTACACCCCCATAAAAACTACTACTTTGTTTTTATATGTTCAATCTATCTTCACCTTCTTCTTTAGGGAAGAATATGGGAAACTCTTTGACTTCGTCAATGCTAAGAAGTTAAGCATCAAGAACAGAGGCTTTAAAGAGGTACAGCTACAGTCCTTTTTCTGTCCTATCACCATTTTCATCTGCATAGACATGTCCATATAGACCCTTTCACACAGTGGACGTACACTCATTCTACTCTTTGTGTTTGTGCTGTATGTCTGTATTGTGTTCATGTAGAAAAAGGTTGGTATTGTCCCGCGGTTTGGTGTCGGTGCTCCAATAACTTGCTTGCATGGTGTTTGTTTGCGTGTCACAATCACAACCCGAGTGTCGAAAGCATTCTCTCATATCTTTGAAGGCTTAAAGGAGATTTCTCATCCACCAAACGGTGGGCAGGCTCACTGGTTTATGATTTGACCCGTGAACGCTGTGTTAAGATCACTCAGATGTCATTATCAGACTGCAACAGTATTTCATCTGAACTCTGTATTTAATGTTGTGGTCGCTTTACAAAAAAACCTTTTCTAATCTAAACAGTTGTGTGTGCTATGAACACAGCAATGCTCAAGGGAGTGCTTTTGAGTGAGTTAACACTGATTGCTGATATGAAAGTACCGTGTGCGCGTGTGTGTGTGTGAGAGAGAGGTCGATGAGGATGGGAACATGAATGGGTTTGAAATCTATGCTTGGAGAGGGTTTCCTGTGTCCGCTTTGTTACAAATACTAACTATGCAATGACACGATGTTGATATTGCATTGATATCATTTTTATTTGTATTCTATCAGGGTATGAAAGGTAATGACAACATGTACAGCGACTCGGACGACGACCAGCATGATGCGTACCTGGAGCGCATGAAAGAAGAGGGCAAGATCCGTGAGGAGGGCAATGACAGTGACGACTCAGAGGGCGAGAGTGGTGAGTGGTAGCTCTCTGAGCCAATCATTCTTATTTTATTAATGACTGTTTACTTGTTTTCTATAACCTTGATGACTTGATGTTTTTTGCTGTGATATCACAATTGTTGTAGAAAATTGTGAAATTTCAGTAGTATCTTAAAAGTTGGTATCAAAACAACCTTATTTCCAGGAAAAATAACTATATTGCGATATACCTATATTGTTCTCATGAAATAAAATTACTCGCATTGAGATAAGAATTTGTTTATATTAGCCACTTCTACCCGCAACTGTATTTGGGTGTGATAAATTACAACTGGCTTGGCTGAACAGAGTATGTGTTGTGTGAGATAAATTAACATTTGAATTGACTTTTTTTCTCCTCCCAGATGAATCTTTTAATCCTGGAGAAGAAGATGATGATATAGCAGAGGAGTAAGAGGCTTTGCGTTTATCTGTTTGTGACAGCTTTAATTAGTGGTGCTTGCTAAGTAAAACATCACAATTACTTTTGCTCATACTTGAACAAACTCATAACTATAAATATTAACAAACAAATTAGTAAAAAAAAGCACCTATAAAAGTACCTTAGTATCAATGAAATTTGATTCTAAAAACACACATAACACCCTAGTGTTAACACACTTACACTTTTTTTCATAAAATGAAAAAATCTGATACCTGAAAAAGTCATATTTGTGTGTGTCAGGTACGACAGTAAGGCCTCTGCCAGTGAAAGCAGCGCTGATGGCGGGGACAGTGATGAAGACCGAAAGAAGAAACCAGCTAAGAAAGCTAAAATTGTAAAAGAAAGAAAACCACGCAAGAAAGAGGTGAGAAAAGAAAGAACAAGCAGTTTACAAGCAGTACAAGTACTTACAAATTCAGTGCTACTTTGTGTGTTCTTGTGTGTAGAAAAAGGCAAAGGATATCAACGCCCCCAAGAGGCCAATGAGTGCCTACATGCTCTGGTTGAACTCTAGCAGAGACCGCATTAAATCAGAGAACCCAGGCATCTCTGTCACAGAAATCTCAAAAAAAGCTGGGGAAATGTGGAAACAAATCACCAAAGACAAGAAAGAGGTGACTCTATTCACTTGGACCTTCCAAAATGTTAAAAGGATAGTTCACCCAAAAATTGAAAATTAACCCATGATTAAATTACCTCACTCTCAAGTCATCCTTGATGGATATGGCTCTCTTCTTTCAGACGAATACAATCGGAGTTATATAAAAAATGTTCTCCTGGCTTTTCCAAGCTTGATAATGGCAGGGAATGGCAGTTTCTGTTATGAAGTCCATAAAAGTGCATCTATCCATCATAAAAGTGCTCCACACGGCTCCGGGGGGTTATGTGATGCGTTTGTTTAAGAAAAATATTCCTATTTAAAACTTTATAAAGTAAAATAACTAGCATTCGACTTAAGTCTGAGCATAACTTATGCAAGTAATGCAACATACTGCAGGTATTTACGCTACGCCATGATGCACTACACTAATTCTACGCCAAAAGTAGACTGCGTTTAGCCGGAAGCTAGAATTTTTCAGAGATACACATCGCTTCAGAAGGCATTTATTATTCCCCGGAGCCATGTGGAGCACTTCAAAACAGAAACGGCCATTTACTGTCATTATAAAGCTTGGAAGAGCCAGAACATTTTTTTTAATATAACTCTGATTGTATTCGTCTGAAAGAAGAATGTCATATACACTTAGGATGATCTGACTCAAGGGCTAATTTTCATTTTTGGGTGAATTATCCTTTTAATGCCTCAGATTGTTTTCTCTTAAAACTTGAACTGATACCTTTGTCTTGTTCATTCCAACAGGAGTGGGAAGGAAAAGCAGAGGAAGCAAAGAAAGACTATGAGCGAGCCATGAGAGAGTACAAGGAGAGTGGTGGAGGATCCTCAAGCAGCTCTAAAAAGTACTCAAAATAGTGAAATAGCCTAGTCCTACGACTTACTGCTTCAGCCAAAAATAATGTCATTTATTAACTCACAATCACCATTGATGTCATCATTAATAATAGGCTTTATCACTCTTTTCCCAAATTTTATTCCTGAAGGGAGAGGAAAAAGAAAGGAGGGAAGAATGAAGAAAAGAAGAAAAAGAAGTCAGGCGGTGGGAAGGAGAAAGAGAAGGAACGAGTAACAGGCAACGACAGCTTTAAGAGTCGAGAGTTCATATCCAGTGAAGAGAGCTCATCAGAGTCAGAAAGAGGGAAGGGACGGAAGCACAAGGTAACACTAACACACGCTTAACAAAATTGTCTATCTAATGGAAACAGTTTCACTCAACAACATAGTTACAGCAACAGCGCAACATAGTACATAGTTTGGAAGGTAGGTAACTATATAGTTCAGAAACGTACGTTTTTAAAACTACATCATACTATGTACATCACATACTAAAAGGAGGGTTGTCAAACAACACCAAAGTATTGCCCAAATGTCAGGATTATGTATATATATATATATATATATATATATATATATGTATATATATATATAGTCCTACAAACAACAAATAACAAAAGTATCAAGCCATAAAAAATGTTCAGTCACATTGCATATGTTACTATGAGCTGTTGAATAAAAAATAAAGCAAATTCTGTCTAATTTTTAGGAACAATACTAATGATTTATTTCAAGATTTACCTCAAGAATAAAAAAGAGCAGTATGACTTTTAATAGTAAAACTTTACAATGATGTTCCATTAGTTAGCATTGGTTAATGCAGTAGCTAACATTAACTAACAATGAGCTGTTATAGTATTTATTCATCTTTGTTAACTTTAGTTAATAAAAATGCAACTGTTTATTAGTTCATGTTAGCTCAGGTACCTTAAATAATATAAACAGAAAATTCTTTGGATTTTAATAATTAGTCTTAATATGAAACTTAAATGTGTCTCCCAGTGTCCAATTATACAATTTGTTTTGATTTATCTGTGACACTGATTTTTTGTTGTTGTCATTTGTTTTTGATCCTCTATTCTCTGCTATGAATATGATCCCATCCAAATTTTGATTTATGTGTCCACAATTCCTGACACTTTTTAGAATTTATAATTGTATATATTTTATTGTCCTGTTTCAGATTTGATCTTACACCAGTGGGTATTAGGGGGAAAATGTATTCACTATGTTCATTGTCTTCCTGTCATTCTCTGTGCCTACTTCTTTTTATACAGGGGTCTGATGATGAAGAGGAAGCGGTCAGTACACCGCCAAGCTCTGAGGAATCTGGCTCAGACTGAAAGACACTAATGAAAGACATAAACAGGGGGAGAGGAAAAAAACATTTCTTATACTTCTCTCATCATTTCAGTGTACATGACCTGATGAAATCCTGATAGTACATGTATTCAAAAACACTTGTGTATTTAGGGGCCTAGACTTCTCCTAGACCGTTTGTCCGATTTTCACCAAAATCTCCACACTGTGCCGACAAAATGTCATGAACTTTATCTCAATAGATGAAACCGTTTTCGTATACCGCAGCAGCAAATTTGAGGCATGATGCCAACATGACTATTCAGGCTTTATTTCTGCAATGCCTTGACATATTGACACCAAACTTAACATGTGTCATTGTCACCTCACTCTGACCACACCACATCAATTTCGTAATTGAGCCACCGATTGGTCGAAAGTCCAAATGGTCAAACCGCTAGATCATATTATTAGTGACTGTATATATGATTATTCAGCCATTTTGCCTAAAATCATCTTAAATTGTATTTAATTGCTCCTTGCTGCAGTTGGTCTGACACTCCTGGCCACGTTGGCTTGTCTTTTCATCTTCTTTACACTTGGCCCCGATAATTGCTGCTTGCAGCTATATTTAACTTTGGTATTGTTGACTCCATAGAATAGCTCACCAAAAATGAGCTATTAAATTCTGTCATTAACTGACCCTTATGTCATTTTAAACCTGTATGATTATTTTTTTTCCTGAATGAATTTCAAAGACGCCATAGAAGTATTATAAAAATAGCCCATACAACCATAACATTATATTCCAAGT
Source organism: Pimephales promelas (assembly GCF_988280905.1). Lineage (NCBI taxonomy): Eukaryota > Metazoa > Chordata > Actinopteri > Cypriniformes > Leuciscidae > Pimephales > Pimephales promelas. Next base: position 11,633,319 of record NC_142774.1, read on the forward strand.
CTTGCAGAGCTATTACTATAGCTTTGTGCGAGGAACAGCGAAAATGTTGTTCACTGAATTCACCCTAGCTTTAGCTCATTCAGGAGATAAGAAGTGATGTCTTATTTATTAACAAATCATTTGTTTGAGCTATTTTCAATAAATCGGTTGATCCAATTCTTAAATAGGTTTTTATGAATCGGAATTGGCATTTCATACATGTTTGGAACAACACAAGGGTAAACTATTCCTTTAAATAAGAGTTTATTCATTTTATCTTGTCCTGGACTTGTTCTTATCACTATGTTTATCTGTTTGTACAGACATATTTTACAGTGCTGTTTTCCAAACAGAATAGAAACTGCATCTTTGACACATCTATTGAGCTTGCTCTATATGTATTTACATTGAATGACAGTTATGAAACAAATCTAAAATATTTTTTTTTTTACATTTGTATTCACCTGGAAACATATTTGATTTTGATCCGAGCTCAACGTTTTTTTTTTTCTACAGTATTTTGAAATGTTTAGCGAACACATTACTAATTGTGCACGTTTGTTGATGCATTAAATAATCTACATTTTAAAAATATTTTATTGTTAAGAAATGTTTCTAATAATTGTCTAAATAATAATATTCATTTATGACATTTATGAAGCCAACAACCATTTTCTCATTCACGTGCTCATGCTCATCATCTTCTGAAATGGAAGCGGAAATGTTGTGGTTTTTAAGATAATGTGTTTGTATTGCCAGTAAAAGCCAACAACTGGCAGCCTGCGATGTAAAACGTTCTGGGAAACGTCCTTTCACTTTCAGTTGTACGACTACGTGAATATCATCATCAGCACAACATTATCATGTCCAGATGTATATTTTGTGACGTTACTGTGTAAAAAGAAAACAGCAAATCGATTAATGGTTAGACAACCCATTAAGCCAACTAGGGCGCCACCTTTTTGCAGGAGCAAATTTTCCAAGCTAGTTTCAGTTGGGAATCATTAATCAATGCCTTTTATCAACATTTACTGTCAACGTTTCTAGCATTATGACATAAAAAATACTCGTCCTGTCTTTTCTGCGCCCAAGTTCACTTTTATCCAGATACAAAAGGGGTTGAATGAGTTTGTTATGGGCCAATGCCTAGGGCTGAACAGACACTTGCCAGTTATCTGTGTCCTTGTTCACCATTGTCCCTACAGGCCCCGGCGTTACCCACTGAAGGGTATCTCTCTCTTAATGGCTTACTGTCCAGTTAGACTAAAATGTAGCTCTCCTTGAGAGAAAGAATGCATTATCTTGATGTTTTGAGAGGACTCTCCTGTTTATACTTAGAGCCTTGTCAAATCCAACCTTGTTAAAGCTGTGTGTTGGCGTGTGTTAGTTTTCTTGGTTGCAGAGTTAAGGAACCACTGGCATTATTGGAGATTGACTGAGTTGTTGTTCTAGACATGCTGGCACCCAGCAACCCAAATCTGTGACAGTGTCAGCTGCATAATCAATGGAGATATGCTTCCATCTATCTGTATATTTGTGGAAAATTACTATGTTTTTCTATTTCTTAGCCAATGAGAATCATTCAACCCTGTAAGGACTGACGTAGCTTAGACCTTGGAAATGGTATACAAACTCCTGCGTGAGTCTTGAAACTAACTTCTGCTGATGAAACTGCAAACTTTCTTCCGTAAATCGTTTCTTTACTTTATTATAATTCTGACTCTGGGTCTTCATTCATCAAATTAAGACCCAGAGGTTCCAGGAGGGTACAAAGCAGGCGGAGGCATTCAAGCGCTACCTCCCTCGCCATCCCCAACCCTCTACCGTTAAGCTCCTCATACAGGGCACAGCTGAAAGGGATTGTCACATCCCGTGGTCCTGCACAAAAATCATGGGAGCAGGGATGACAATCTCAGCTGAAGCCTTCTAAGCAGAAGCTAGATCTGAGGACCGTTCTTTTAGCAAAGAAGGCTGCGGCTCAAAAGAAATCCTGATGCCACCAGCGTCAGATTTCTGAGGGCAGCCCCCTCCAGGGTAGAGCGGTGTACACCCCAATACACGGTGTCCATGCCACTTTGGTGCCCTCAAGAGGCTGTTCTGTCAGGCTTCTGCCAAACATATTTCAATGGGTCCTGCAGAATGTAGAGAAAGGTTACAGAATCCAGTTTGGATCTCGTCCACCACAATACAACGGTATTCTACTCACGTTAGTGCATAGCAAGCAGGAAAGAAATTAAATCTATATTTGTAAAAGAAGCTTTAGAACAGTGTGGTCCATTTTTCCCTAAACCTAACTATGTACCTGGGTCTCGTCTCCAAATCGACGTCCCCTTAGTTCTGCCTTTTCTTAAGTCTAGCTGGGTCCCATCTCAAATCGACGTCCCCTGGGTCTCGTCTCCAATCGACGTCCCCTAACATCTACGACGTTTAATATATCTGGATCTCCTGAATGACTTGCTTGCTTCCTGCTGCACAACAGTAAGAAACAGACAGATGTCAGAAAATGTTCTTTAAATGCTTTAATCACGGCCGGGAGGAAGTTCTCTGCATTTCCTCAGAGAACTTCCCCCAAGAAGAAGCATTAAGCGTGGCCAGGGGTTCTCAGACAAGTTCCAGTGAGAATCCCACCAGTAAAGACGGATATAACCGATTTTATAGAATAGGGTTATGGCAACAATGCCATGATACATTACATAATTTCCCTACAATTTGATTGGTTTTCATATGTAAACACTTCTGTTACCAGGTAGAACCGAACTCTGTTTTTGTTTTCAAAATCAGACATCTGTCTAGTTTCATTTCCCATATTTGTTATTTGTACACTCACACAACCAAAGTTATGAGTGTTCGCAAAAGGGGACAAATACATTTTGCCGAAGAACAGGACGTCTTAGTACATTGTGTTAGAATTGTTAGTCTGTTAGGCCCAAAAAGGAAGTCGGTTAGTGGTTAGAATCATTGTTAGTTTAATATACAGTTTGCTATTTTATTAATTAAAAATCCATCACAACAGGTCCCTTCACTCTACAGAGAATAGGGTTTCTAACAGTTCTAATTAATAATGTTGGTTAATAAAGTAATGCGAATACAACCAGGAAAATGTTCCTAGGGTAACCAGGAACCACTCTGTTGGTAGTTCCTAGAACTAAGTTCCCCTAATTGAAACTTGCACATCAGACGCAATGGTACAGACGTGGCCGTGGTTACAGCCATATGCTTTTCCCCCAGTTGCTCTGCTCTCAGGAGTTAGAGAAAGTCCCACAGGACGGAATAAGTCTACTGCTATTAACACCATATTGGCCAAGCCAGATTTGGTTCTCGGGCCTAGTGTCCCTCCTCAGCGGGTCTCCCTTGGAGATTCCGCTGTCTCAGGCGGGAGGAGCGATTTTTCAACCCCGCCCGGAAATATGGAACTTGTGGATTTGGCCTGAGAGGGCCCAACTCACAGGGGGCCCAACTCAACCTCCTGAAGTGTAAAGTCTTCACTTCTTGGTGCAGTATGCAACAATAGGATCCAGTTAACTGCCGGGTTGGATTCTACAAGTTCGCTTTTCGGCAGGGATATCCCCATCTACCTTAAAGGTTTATGTGGCAGCCATAGCGGCTTACCTTGCCCCTGTGGATAAGGCATCTTAGGGGAGGAACCCTCTAATAACTTGTGTGGTAGATTTTTAATGATAAGATAGTAAACTATCTTTTAGAACTATCATGTTTCTGACTCTAAAAATCTGACCTTTAGATTATCTAACCTTATGAAAATCTTTACCTGACTTTGTTACCCCTTTGTTTCTAATGACTAATTCTTACCTTACTTCCCTTTTAGGCATCCTAACATTTTAAAAAAATGTAGTGTTCGAAATTAGTGAAACCTCATGACTTTGGTTGTGTGAGTGTAAAAATAACAAAAATGGGAAATGAACTTGACAGATGTCTAACCTTATAGCATCATGGCAATGCGCAGGTGCCACCCCGACTCCCTTGCGTCATCATATTATATTAGCATGCCTGCGCCATCTGCTCAGATTTCTCTGCCTTCACGAAGCCTTCATTTTAAGCCATTCTGTCTCAGTTTTTCTGGCCAAATAATTCAGATTTGTCATCAGCATTCTTCATCTGCACTTCAGCGACTGTGAATAGTGGAACTCAGTTCTACTTGCGGTGAAGTGCCATGGAATTTTGTTGTTCCCCGCCACTATGCGATAGCTTTATTGCGAATGACGACCCTCACAGTAAGTGTGTTAAATGTATGGGTTTTTCGCATGCGCGCGAGGCTGTTTTAGGCTTCTGTGACTAGTTTTGTGACAACCTGCTTCTCAAAACCCTCTGCTCTTGACTGCCTCAGGTTGCTCAGAAGATTTTAGTATCGCCTCAGCTTGCTCAGAACCTTGCCGGAGGTGATGCCAAAAAAGTACCCGAAAGCAGGTACAGGTACAACTTTTACACAGTGAAAAACCAAACAAAGGCGAGCCGAGTCAAGTCGAAGTTCTGGAGATTGACTCACCAATCAGTTAAAACACTGGGGCTGGATTTGGCATAGTGATGGTTATTAGACTAGGCCGACGTCGACGAGTAGACACGCCAGAGTATAAGTATTATTGGTTGGTAATTAGGTTTATCTACGACACTTGTTTCCTTCGTGGTACTTTGAGGCTGAGACCTACGATTCGAACCAGAGTTCCTGCTTGGGACCTGGCTGTTGTTTTAGAAGGCTTATCTGTGGCTTCATTCGAACCCCTTCCTTGATACAGTTTCAGAAAGGTTTCTGTCACCCTGCCATACTTACTTCATCCCTGTGATAGACTTGCTTCGGCTAATGGAAGTTAACACCTGTCAACCCTGATGTGCATTTAAAGGGTTAGTTCACCCAAAAATGAAAATTCTGTCAGTATTTACTCACCCTCATGTTGTTCCAACCCCGTAAGACCTTCGTTCATCTTCGGAACACAAATTAAGATATTTAAGATATTAAGATCACTCCTGCATACTAGTCCATAAGCTTATTGAGGGACTGGCTCTTGCTGTCCTCGAAAAGTCATTAAAGACATCGTTAAAATAGTCCAAGTGACTACAGGGGCTCAATCTTAAGTTTATCAAACGACGAGAACACTTTTGTGCGCAAAAAAACAACAAAAATAATGACTTTATTTCAACTATTCGTTTATTTCTCCCTCTGCGCGAGTCAGGTTACTAGTTTAATAGCGTAAGCTTCTGTTATTGTACGTCACACGCATCACACACACATGACCAGCGTCGGCCAATAGTGAGCCTACGTGTGACGTAGCTCTACGCAATTACACTACGTTAACTGACTTACAGGCTCATGGAGAAGGAAGTGAATAGTTGAAATAAAGTCGTTATTTGTGTTGTTTTTTTGCGCACAAAAGTGTTCTCGTCGTTTGATAAACTTAAGATTGAGCCCCTGTAGTCACTTGGACTATTTTAACGATGTCTTTAATGACTTTTCGGGGACAGCAAGAGCCAGTCCCTCAAGAAGCCTATGGACTGTATGCAGGAGCGATCTTAATATCTTAAATATCTTAATTTGTGTTCCGAAGATGAACGAAGGTCTTACGGGGTTGGAACAACATGAGGGTGAGTAAATACTGACAGAATTTTCATTTTTGGGTGAACTAACCCTTTAATCCTTTCCTGGTTGTGACGTCACCCACACATGACGTTCCCTCTCTCCCTCTTGGATTATTGGATATACGTATTTCAGACGCAATCACGCGGAGGTTCTCTTCTCAGTGAACTAGGGTTACAGTCGTAACCTGAAAATTTGTGCTTCTGGGTTACTATGGGTTAATTTGGGTTAACCATGGTTTTTGTTATACAAATGGTAATTATTCCACAAAAAAACATGGTTACTACAATTTTACTATAATAAAACCATGGTTAATTTTCATAAGGGCTGGTTACTGGTAAACACAAAACCTCTCCCTTCCTCTTTCCTGGTGCTATCATTTCCCTTTAGTCTGCTTTTTTCATCACTCCCCCTATTCATATCTGTTACATTTCTGTGAATTTTGTCTCTCTCTCAATCATGGCTCTCAAACCACTTTGCTCATTATTGCATTTGGCGCACTGATGACTTTGTTCACCAATTTGTATTGAGTCCCATCCATTTCCTCACTCTCCCCTCAGTCTCATTCTCTCACCCCCTTTTCACTTTGTACCTTCCCTTCATCTCAAGATCCAGTTTCAAGACAATCAAATCAGCGTGAGACATCTAACACTTAACATTATCCCTGACTGATAGACATCTTCATAAACTCCAGCAGTGCTTGAGCATAGCCCCACTCTGCTGCCTCTCATTCGATTTGGTCTTCTGTCATGTGTTACTCCTTCATTGTGTGTGTTTTTGTGGGGAAGCAAGTCCCAGATGTATTGAACTCATAGAGAGCGAGAGAACCACAGGTTAATGTTTCCACTCCCGGCCCTCTCAAGAAATGTTGCCTCTTAGTTGTGGTTAAAGTGTTTATGTGGTAATGCTGATTTTTTTTTTTTTTCATTTGCATAATTAAGATTGTAGTTAATGGTAGTCTGGCACTCTCATCCAACTGGACGCTTCAGTGTTAAGGATTGATATTTAAATTGATATATAAATAATGATATAAAAACATTTATATAAATTTGAGCTTGACAAAGGTTTCTTTTTGTTTTGCTTTTATTTTAGAAAATAAATGAATACTTTTATTCATACTATTATTTATACTTTTATTCTGCTGAAAATTCAGCTTTGCCATTACAGGAATAAATTGCATTTTAAATTGTAAAACAGTTACGAAAGTGGTTTAATTTCCTTAAATGAATATTATTAATTGTCAATGCTGTTTTTATTATTATTTTGATTGAACAAATGCAACCTTTGTGAGCATAAGAGATGTTACAACATTAAAAACTACTAATAACTTTTGAATGGTAAAAGGGGAAAGGTTAATAAATAGCATTTTAAATGAATACAACTAATATTGTTTCTGATAATATTATTCATATTATTTGCATACAAAAACAACATTATGGATTTTAGGCCCCCAAGCATAAAAGTGTCTGTCAAATGCATAAATGTAAAAACCATTCAGTCAATCTCATTAGAACATGAGAGTTCAGATAACTAACTGATATTCCAAAATGACTATATGGTCCATCTGGGAAAAGATCGCAAAGATGTTGGCTAATCTTTAATGCCACTCTAATGAGATTTTTGCTACTGCACCTCTCTGACACTTAACATCTAGCCTAAAGCGCCACCACAAAGACTCTGTGTCGGATTCTGTTGTTTTATTATGGACACTGTAAATGCTTGAGTAAGAGATGTTAGGAGCTTTGGGACTAAGCCTTCATTTTGCCAGTAATTTGATTTACACATTTTTGTAAGTTGCTTGGTAAGAGAGAACATCTACTAAGAATGTCAAATGTAAATTTTATATCTGGATAATTGACAGAATAATTGAAGGATGAAAAAAAGAAAAGAGGGAGGAGAGATGGAGGGAGGGAACAAGGAGGAAGAGAAATATTGTTCTTCTATGAAAGCATTTGATCTCAAGATGTGGAGACTTTTTATCAGGGAAACAAATAAGGACGATTACTGAAGAGGTTTTTTGACTTTTATTGACAAAACGCAGGATAAAGTATTTGGACAGAATTATCACCGACATTACTAAACATTCATGCAAATACGTTAATACACTTGAAGTGTAAGTTCTGTGAATGCAGCAGTTGTCTGGAAAAATGTGGACCTGTATAACAGATTTCTTTACCTATGAGACGACCAAATCCGTGGTGGTAAAGAGCTGGACCATCGGCATCATCAACCGTGTTGTCCAACTCCTCATCATAACGTACTTCATTGGGTGAGTGTGCTGAATCTTTTTTACAATGGTAGAGAGATTTAAACTTGTGCCCCAAATAGATAAAAAAATAAAATATTGTTTGTGTTTAAAAACTTTGTTAAAAAGTATTAAGCATTTATTCATCTTAATGTTAATTTCAACATTAAATCCATTATTAAATGGATTAAAAATCTGATCTTATTATTTAATGGACCTGAGCTAACATGAACTAACAATGAACAAGTGTATTATAATTATCTAACATTAACAAAGTTTAATAAAGACTGTAACAAATAAAATGATTGATAGTTAATAATATAGTTAATGCAATAACTACGGGACATTATAAGTGTTACCAAAGAAATATATTGCAGTAATTATTTTTGGACAATTAAATGACTTAATTGATAGTTTATGATAATTGATGTTAAGTACAGCACAGTTGTATGAGACAAAAAAAAATGTTTTCTTAGTATATAAGTGCATGAAAATGAAAAAAGTTTTTTTATATATATATTTGTGAGCATTTTACATTAAAGAAAGCACAAATTGCTCTGTATTTCCTGTTTTCCCATCTCTCTATCTCCCCCTCCCTCAGCTGGGTGTTTTTGTATGAGAAAGCATATCAAGTGCGAGACACATCTATCGAGTCATCAGTGATGACTAAAGTGAAAGGTTTCGGAGAGTATAACAACCGGATCATGGATGTAGCCGATTATGTCACACCAACTCAAGTAAATCTCAAGTTTTACAATTTTTTGTGTGTGTGATCTATAATATTTAATGTTATGTGTGTTACAGGTTGTTGTCAAAATTAAACATAATTAAATCTAACAAAATCTCCCTTTTGGAGACATGCGAGGGGTTCTAAGAATGTTTTGCTAATGTTCTCATTAAGTTATGAAAACAGTATTTTTGAATGTTCTCTAAGCGTTCAAAATGACCAGTTTTTTAAAGCATTTATAGGACGTTTCCTGCAGATGTCTAATAGACGTTTAGAAGATGTCTCTAAGATGTAATGATTTAGAATGCACGTTAAACTGACATCTTATAAACGTCTATTAGACATCTGCAGGAAACGTCCTATAGACTCTTTAAAATACGTCTTCCAGATGTAAATAGGAGATCAGACAGCCTTGTGCTGGGTATTGACAAGCGCGGGTAGGTCATTTTAAAAACATAAAGCTTTTGTGGTCCGAAAAACAAAGCATAGGCCATTAGATCAACACCAGGACGAGTAAGGTGACTCGTTTTAAGGTGACTCGTTTTAGGGTGACTGGATAACTCAGAATGGACTGCATTGTGTCAGCAATTTCAGGTCCAAGGCTGCCTACAGAGACGCTTTTTTTGACGGCATGCTTATGAGGCGGGCAGCTAGTGGATCGATGAATGTGATTATTTATGTTTGGGCTTGAAATCGCTGATACAACCTTTAACATTAGCCTACTGAAATAATACTTGCTCATAACTTTGAGAGAACCTTGCCAGAACATTGGACCAAGTTCTGAGATCGTTCCTTGTTAGATGATGTTCTTACATGGAAAATCTAATAAATACTGTAAATACTTTATACTATTTCAAATTCTTAAAAAAAAACTTATAGTAATTGTAAACAAAAACAATAGCAGTTTATTATACAGTCTTTTTTACACACTGTCTGTGTGTGTGCATGTGTCCACTAGGGGGCGTCAGTTTTCTGCATCATAACAAAGCTCATCACGACAGAGAACCAAGTTCAAGGAAACTGTCCAGAGGTAAGTGGGCTTTGAATTACGTTAGTGGGTTTTTTGCTAAAATCTGTCAAGGTTAATGTACACTAATTTCATTGATTCTTGTCTGTGTGTGTGTGTGTTCATGTGTTTGTCTATGTAACTCTTTAGAGTGAGATGAAATTCAAATGTGACAATGACAGTACTTGTAAGAAGCTGATGTCAAAACCATCAAGCAATGGTAAAATTCTAATGTTCTTTATATTCTTTGTGAGATAAATATTTTTTTTTTTTATTGAAGGATCATATATATCATTTTTACAATAAATAATAATAAAGGAAACTATTTTTAAATTTGTTGGAAAAAAGTTTTTAATGTTTATGTCCATGTGGTGTTTTTAATATGCTTTAAGATAAATTACTTTGTTTGTATTTTATCAAATGATCAAATTATCCCTACGCTACATACGGTTTACTGTTGCTTAGTGATTTTTGCTTTCCTTTTACTTCCGGCTGCCGTTGCCGTTACATTAGCAACTGTTGCTTAAATCAGCTAATTAGAGAGCAGACGGAAACGAGAAAAGAAAGAATAAAGTCAAAATTGGTTGAATCTCATAACTGTGAGAATTTTTTAAGAATTCGCTTCAAGTCGAACACCTATTATTTCTAGGGATGCTGATTGTTAGAAGTCAGCTGTCTGACTCTGAGATGGCGAACGGGCACATGGTTTGTGTTAGCAACTTGATAACTGTAACAACATTTAAACAGTTTCATCGACAACCAAACACGAAACGAAAGTAAAAGCCTCACAGATACTCATTCTAAATCATGCCACCGGCCTTGTGCCGTTTTCTAATGGCTCTCGGCCCTGCCCTGCCCTGCCCTGCTTGCCACAAAAATGTAGTTTAGCCAAAGGCTAAACATATCAGTTACCGTTGTGTTTAAATTTTACAGTATGTTATGTTTTGATCTATTGGTTGTATCTCGAAGGGTTGCTGACAGGACGATGTGTGAACTTCAATACTACCCATAAAACCTGTGAGATCAGAGGATGGTGTCCTGCAGAGATTGATGAAATTCAACCGTGAGTCCACTTTTAAATAAAGAAATTAATAGATGTGTAAATGTTGAATATACAAGGACTGATGGAGTTTTTTTTTTATTATTAAGAGACCCCATGATGGAGGTGGAGAGCTTTACCATTTTCATCAAGAACAGCATTCGCTTCCCACGGTTTAACTTCACAAAGTAAATGGAATTAAACTCATAGACTGAAAAATCTCATCATTATCATTCTTTTTCAATCTACCAGTAAACCTTTTTGGATTATCTTTTTTTTTAAATAATGACCCTCATTGTTTCATAATTAGATCTCCTTTTCTGTAAATTATGGTTTTCATTAAATATTTCTCTTTTCCTTTCAGGGGAAACTTTTTGCCCAATATCAATAGTAGCTACATAAAGAAATGTAACTTTGACTTTGAGAGTAACATGTATTGTCCAATATTCAAAGTGGGTGATGTGATCCGATTTGCAGATCAAAACTTCACCGCTCTTGCTAAAAAAGTGAGTGTTTGTTTAATTATTTTTAATATTTGGCTTTTTTTGTTACTTTGTTTCTACCTTGCTTTTTTCCTTTCATCATCTAGTTTTACTTATCTAAGAAATAGTTCACAAGCACAACTTTACAACAGTTCTATATATAAGTATAATTATACAAACTAATACAATTAACTCATATTAAAGGGATAGTTCACTTTGAAATTAATTTTTGATATGTTTTAGCTTACCTCAAGGGCATCCAAGATGTTGGTGTCTTTTTTCCACAGTATTTTCAATTTTGATATTTTTAGGTCAAACCGTTCTTGTCTGTCAGTCATATAATGGAGACCTATGGGGTCCACCTCAAAGAGCATGCACAGAGAAGTCCAAATTAAACATGATTTAATGACTCGTAAATGTAGGTACACATTGATGGCCTAAGACATGAAACGAACGCTTATCAATGTGTATCAATGCAACGTGTATCAATGCAACGAGCGCAGACCGAAGCGCCCGCGCCCTCAGAGTGCTTGGACGTGACTGTGACAAGAGGTAAAAACAATATAAATACTGTTTTCTCACACAAACCGCTCGTTTCATGTCAAAGGCCATCAATTTGTACTTACATTTACGAGTCATTAAATCATGTTTAATTTGGACTTCTTTGCATGCTCTTTGAGGAGGGCCCCATATACCTCCATTATATGACTGACAGACAAGAACGGTTTGACTTAAAAATATCAAAATTGAAAATACTGCGGAAACAAAGACACCTACATCTTGGATGCCCTTGAGGTAAGCTAAAACATATCAAAAATTAATTTCAAAGTGAACTATCCCTTTAACAAATTAAACTTTATTATTCAATGTGTTACCAATAAGTTAATATCAATAAACAGAAGTAGTTTGGCCAATTTCACTAGTCACTTCAAAAGAGGCCAAAGAAATACCTGTTGTATAAAATAATAACTGTTTCATAAAAGTATCTAATAACTGTTAGTAAACATTACATTAGTGAACATTACATTTCAGACACTGTAAAAAGTGATCAGGTGACTTAAAAAAGTGAGGAGACCCTTTGCCTTAAAATTATTAAGTGAATACATTTCATGCATATGAAGAGATTCAACCAGGCGCTCAGGTGAAGTTAATCAGTGATAGGTGCTCTTGGGATAGGGAAAGGATCCACTGAAACAACATGCAGGTCCCAGGCACTTAATGAACGGATGAAGAGAAGGTAATTATTAAAAAGCCTTTATTGGAACTGGCAAATTTTATTGGAACTGGCTTATTTCATTTTAAGTTTACATAACTTTTTCAATTATGTATGAAGTTTATTACTTATTTTAAGGCAACGGGTTTCCTCACTAAGTCAACTGATCACTTTTTACAGTGAAACTCTCTTTAAGTGCACAGTCAAATTGGATTTGTGAAAGTAATCTCTGTCTCTTTCTCTCAGGGAGGAGTGATAGGGATAAAAATTGCATGGACATGTGATTTAGACAAGGCAGATGATGAGTGTAAGCCCAAATACTCCTTCACTCGTCTGGACGCCATGTCAGAAAAGACTACTGTGTCTCCGGGATACAACTTCAGGTTCTAGAACCTTTTCTTTCCACCTTAAAGTTTAACCAAGAATGCTTTGTTGCACTGCAGGCCTCTAATGATACTGCACAAACAAATGCCTCCAATTTGTCCACGTACTACATCCACATGTTTATCAGACTTTTTTGTAGTGGCCACACACTATAAAATGTTACAAGGCACCAAATCATTCGAAGTTGATAATTTTTATAATCCTTTTTGAAACTGTATCTGCGCGAACATGTCTAAATCTTTGTCCTTAGGTATGCAAAGTATTTTCAAACGGAGAACGGCACTGAGTATCGCACTCTGCTGAAAGCCTATGCCATCAGATTCGATGTGCTGGTTAATGGAGATGTGAGTTCATTTTAAATTGTGTTTTTTTCGAGCATTTTCTGCATCTGGGCATAGTTTCTCATTACATTTTCTCTTTAAAGGCTGGGAAATTTGACATGATACCAACTCTAATCAACATGGTTGCTGCCTTCACCTCTGTTGGTGTGGTATGTGTCTTCATTTATCTGCATAAACATAAAACAGCTCGTTTTCACAAATTAGATCATATAAATGTGTCACTTTTTTCGTAATTCTTTGTAGAAAGTCAACTCCAAATGTCAGCTTTACATACTCAAATTCACCATTTGATTCAACTATTTAAGATGGAATTTTTTTATTTCATATTAATGTGATGGTCACTTCACATTACACTGCTGGCTTGCAGCAAAGTGTTAGTCGAAAACATTCATTCCATATTGTCTTAAAGTTAAGTAGATTAAACTCAATAGTTTTATCTGTGAAATTTATTGATATCTGCAAATAAATGTAAATATGTTTACAACATTTCTTTACATTTGCATTAATACTCAACTCATTTGTAATCAATATTGAATCAATAATATGTATCAATAGATGTAATATTTGTTTTATATTAAGTTCGCGTTTAGGCAAGGCAAGTTTGTTTATAGCACATTTCATACACTATAGCAATTAAAGGGGTAAAAAGATGATACATAGATAAACTTCTCATCTGGCAAAACACAGGTGTATCAACTCCCAGCTTTACTCCCAGAGATTTTTAGATTTTAGTTAAACTTACTCTGAAGTTTAACTAACTTATTCAATGTAGAAAGAGCTTTTTTTTCTTTATTTACTATAATATAATACAAAATAATTTTGGCATATATGCTATATATTATTATTTTTTTAAATATGTACAACGTTCTAAAAAATCATTAAGATATCAATAAATGAGATGCACAAACACGTGATTGCTAACTTGTAGACAAACCTAGTTGCAAGGAAGTGGTTTAAACACTATAAAAAGGTAGCAGGAGGGTTCACCTGCCTTTTTTCAGATATTTTTTTATGTTGTTTGTTGTTGTTATTTACTGTAATTGTACCGGTAATTGTAATTTTACGTTTGTCTGTTGTTTTCTGATTATGCACACTACTGTAGTAGCATAAAAACTGGGACATGTGATTCTCCATGTTGACTGATTTGGGTATATGGAGAGAAATCAATGATATTTTCCTCAGTCTGCAGCATTGGTCTTGTGTAGTGTTTGGTGAACTATTGTATAGTTGCACTTTCTCTATATACTTCATTTACAGTACTCTAATCAATGAGAATTAGACATGCTAAACCTGTTTTAGGTTAACAACAGCAGTAACTGATTCAAAAAGATTGAAGTCATATGAAATGTGTGTGTTTCGTATGGTAACAAAATATTGTTTTTATGAAGTTGTGTATAGTTTTGACAAAAGTATATTGTGCTACTTTGGTGTAGGGTTGTACTAATTGTGTGTAGTGTTGTGACAAACTTGAAACTTTGAAAATTGTCCTTAAAGGGTCATTCCACCTCTGGAAAGATTAATGTGTTTTTAAAATGGGTAATTTATGTAGAAGAAATGTGAAATTATTTTTGAATTCGGAGCTTTCTAGACTGAGAAAAGCCAGAAAATGTATTTTTGGCTTATGTGGATGAAAGAATGCACTTGCTTTGCTGCCCTAAAAGGCCACAACTACCAGCAACAGTGCAGTAGTTAAACAACAAGTGAGTCTCTGTGATGAGTCTGCCCGAAAATGTGTTTCGAGATCGCCCGAAATGTCCGGGATTCGGCTTTTGCATTCTACAGTCGCCATTCATTATGTTTACTCTGGCGAGCAGGACGAGTGAGGGCCGTGTGGAGAACGACGCGAGGCTGGGGTGTGATTACCGATGAGCGGTAAGACGGCTGTGAGACGTAAGTTACCGGTCTCGTATCTCTCACGGAGGAGCGGGAATTTTCTTAGCAATGTTAAAACGCATATCAACCGATCACTTGTTTAGCGTTCATGTAAACACTACATTCAGATTCACCAATCAGAATGAATTCAGTTAGATTGAAATAAAAGGTGTGCATGTAAACAATAAATGGCGACTGCAGAAAGCAAAAGCTGAATCCCGGACATCGACAGCCGGACATGTCCGGAAAAAAAAGAGGACGGTAACCCCTGAAGTTACTACTCAGCTTTCTCCACAGAACAAGAGCCTACTAGCTTAGCTTCCAAAAAAGATGGCTGACACTATGTGTAATCCCAATCCTCCATAATGCATCTGTCTGCGTATTCAGTACCTTCGTCCTTATTTTCAAAAAGTTTCTGCCGGTGAAATCAAACGCATTGGCACTGATCTGTGGCAGGTCTGTTAGCGCATTAGGCCCAACCCCCTATGGATGGGTTTCAAAGGGTGGGAACTTGTGCTTGTAGTCTTTACAGAAATCCCTCCTACAATGACGTAAAATGACGATTTTTGCGTCATTGTAGGAGGAAGTGAAAAAGGTAAATAGCAGATTTCTCTCATCTCAGGGGAAAATGAGAAGAGTGCTGCACGACCATTCAATAGTATAACTGGGTTTCTAACAATGGAAAGCTTAATGCAAATGGGTGGAGTGTCCCTTTAAGCAATTGAAAAAAACAGTAATAATGAAATGAATTAATAATAGAAAGTAATTTATACCTGTGAACCTCTTTAAGTAGACCAAACTACTTTTCCTTTATTTTAGGGTACAGTGCTTTGTGATATAATTCTGCTGAACTTCTTGAAAGGAGCTGACCAATACAAGGCCAAGAAATTTGAAGAGGTTTGCATTTTAGAAAGTCGCCAAAAATATTACATCTATCCAGTTATGGTAACAATGAATGCTTCACTGCCTCTATCTTGCTCTGTTTCTAGGTATCAGATTCACATGTTCAGAGCACTGCTTCATTCTACAGGTCCAGAGACCACAGCCAGCATTCAATCAAACCGGATGAGAAGTTCTCAACTGACTCCGGAGCATTTTCCATTGAACGCTATAGTTAATAGTGCAAAGCACAGCGCTTGGGAAGGATTGCAAGAAGCGATTTTTTCATTAATTCAGTAATTTATATATGAAGAGTTCAGATGCAAAAGCCTCTAAGTGCCATTTGAAATTTTGCTCTAGAATGACCATTTTTATCAAGATTGTGTATTTAAGTTCAGTAATTTCACTTAAATAACAATTAATAGGTAATTATTATTGCCATTTAAGTGAAATTACTGAACTTAAATATACAAGCTTGATAAAAATGATAATTTTAGAAGAAAATTTCAAATGGCACTTAGAGGCTTTTGCATCTGAACTCTTCATATATATGTATAATACATTTTCCCCCATTAACCATTAGGAATACTTTAGAATCATCTTCAAATCAAATTAAACTTCAAAATTTGCCTGACTAATTAAATATTGAACAACATTACTATATTTTGTAAATAATAGTATTAAGTAAATACTCAAATTCTGATATGTATGCTCACAGTGTTAGCATGGCCTTTACACAATTATTAAAAATAGTTATTACATGGTTGTAATAATGTAGTACAGGGTTGAATCCTAATATAGAATGCGGTCTGCTCTTTCTTGATAACAGACCGCTGCTAAGTATAACAGACCGTTGCCATGAAAAACGGAGCGTTGCCATGGACGCAGTTCAGAGACGGAACAGACTATTTTCTTTAGCTGAAGCAATACAATCGTTTTTAAATCAATAAACTTCTTTTTTTATTTAAACTCCTCAATAAACCTTCCGCTTCGCATTGGGGTATTCGCTGTAAGAACCGCCTCGCTATACATTATCCTTACTTAATAAATCATGTGACTGTTTTGTAGACTCCCAAAATGTAGCTATGCAACTGTATGTGGTTTTTTTATGTCGTGAATATAAAGTTATTGTAAAAGAGTTAGCCTATCAACCTCACGTTTTGGCCAAGTGTAGAAGAAAACGTTTTTGCTTGATCAAATTTTTCTGAACTTTTCTAACACTGTCAGGAGTATTTTTGGTTCATTCTTGTCCCTGTTACGGTTTGCCTGAGCAGCCGTTTGCATGACACAGTTTCAATAAAAAACAGAAAACTTTAAGTGTTTTGTCTGATCATTTACATAACAGCAATTTGGGGGCCTGAAAATACAAACTTTTGAAAACAGATTTTAAAGTGCAAGTTTTTGAAAACAGTAGGCGTACTGTTATCATCTCTGTGTAAATGCAAAATTGTGAAAAAGGTGAAGACGTGAATTACGTAGGCCTACATAGGCGGGTAGTTTTTCCTTACAAAGTGACCTCCAACTACTGGCCAGTAAAGAATACATACTTTTTAATCGTTTTTCGCGAATCCACGTGAGTGGGTTTAGTTTTGACATCATTGTCGTAAAAATTATAATTTGCTTGTAAATATTGATGCTCATGGGGAGGCTCAGGGCAAAAAAAAAAACATGCATGTCATTTCTGATATAAATTGTCTCAAGAATGAACTAATGGGTTACGACAGAGAAACGAAACTGACAAGATGTCACATCAACTGAAATCCCTGGTTAGAGGCTTAACTTTTTTTTTAACAGCATAAGTTACCAAGCAAATGTTCAGTTTGGTTTTTTCATGTGAAGACTGCTGAGTATTACAGTAAGATAAAGTGAGAAGTATAGGGGTTGTAAAAAAAAGAAAGAAAGTGTTATACCACTAGCACTTTACAGTCCTGTTCCTCATGTGCATGCTATGTACTTATTATTGTGATGACAATAACTGTAATAAATAGCCACTAACCCTGAACATACTCTTACCTAACCTTAACCAATGTAATTGTATTATATTATATCTTACTTAAGGTAAGAACTCTGTAAGTGCTTGTACCGTAAAATAAAGTGTAACTGTTATACTGATATTGTCATGTGTGGCAAAGCGCACAACAACATAGGAGATCAGCAAAAACAGTCTTTAAATCCAACAGGCAAGGAAAACTCAGGAAACACAATACAACAACCACATAAAACATCGACAAGACAAAGAACTGAACAAAACAGGGAGAATAAATACCAGACAAAATGAGGGAACTAATGAGCTAATTAATTGAATAAAAGGTGAATTAATCAAGGGAACAAACTGGAAAATAGTTCACACAGGAAAAGAGAACTTAAACACACATAACATAATCGTGATATATATATATATATATGTATATATATATATATATATATATATATATATATATGTAAATATAGATTTACTATAAACTAAAAAAGAATTTTTCTTAAAAATAACATTTAAGTCTTTCATAACATTTAAGTCTTGAGTCAGACTAACAGTACAGCCGTTCAGCATGTGATCTCCATCATCTGTAGTTGCAATGTGAAATGTAGAAGTTGAAATGTAAAGAGATCAGCAACAGTGTCTGTAACCACATGGCACAGTGGTATAACGGTCTAAAGGAGCAAGTTGTTAGTAGATCAGAAGCCCATCCAAGTTGGAATCATCAGTTTGACATATTTTGATTGCAACTTCAACAACAGCAAAGGTTTTATCTTTCACAATGATCTTGTATATGTTAAAGGTGTTTTCCAAACCAAAATAAGGCATTTGGTCAATCTGCTCCACAGATGTTCATCAGGTATTCATGCACTCTCAGAAAAAAAGGTACAAAAGCTGTCACTGGGGCTGTACCTTTTCAAAAGGTACACTTTTGTACCCAAAGGCTGCATATTGGTACCTTAGTGGTACATATTAGCACCTAAAATGGACATATAACCACCTAAAAAGGACATATTAGCTCATGAAATTGACATTTTAGCACCTAAAATGGACATGTTAGCTCTTGAAATGGACATATTAGCACTTAAAATGTACATATTAGCACCCAAAATGTACATATTAACACCTAAAATGTACTTATTAGCTCATGAAATGGACAAAAGTTTACCTTTTGAAAAGGTACAGCCCCAGTGACAGCTTTTGTACCTTTTTTTCTGAGAGTGTGTTGGTATGAAACAGAAGCTGCGATAGTTTTATCTTCCCTATTGTGATGTGTATCTCAGTGAAACGGCTTCTCAAACAAGAAAAAATGTAGGGTGGGACTTGATTTTGTCCATTGGGAATTGGTTGGATGTTTGGATGGTTGGGGTTTTCTATTGCTGTCATGTGAATGACAGGTTGTACCGCCCTTGTGACAGTAAACTAAAGTAAAATCATCTGAGAAGAGATGTCATTGCAAGAGGGCGGGAAAGTTATATACACAGAAAAATCATTATAGTAAATACTGCAATATTCTGTATAGAAGGAAGTGTCAATTTTGATTTCATGTTGATAAATCATTTACATTTTATGTATTTATTTTTTTAAATTCAGCAAAACTCATGCTATGAGCTTTTATGTGGAACTCCATATAGACACAGTACATGCTGAGTAAGAGAAAGGGAGGAGTTGTGAAAAAAAAGTGGTGGATTTGAGACAGACTAAATGTTATGAGGAGATAAAGAAGACAAGTGGAAGGAGTGGTAAGTACATTTTACTACCATTTGGTAACCATGCATAATTTTTAAATTATTAAAAAAAGAAAAAATATGGATTTTTTTCTTTTAAATTACTATTCTATAAAACAATATTGTAAGCTTCATCAATCATGTTCTCTCCTTCACAGTGTGCATCAGGAATGGAGATGTTTAGCTTTTTGTTGATGACTTTCCTTTTTGGAAGTGGTAGCTTCTTAACCATGCAGAGAGGTGCTGATTAAAATTAGGCTATTTAATTTATTTAAATATTTCGTGTTATATACACAGAGTATTTTAAAAGAAAGTGTTTAACCCCTAAGGGTAAATTTTGGTGTGATGTTCACATTTAGATGAGGCTGCTGGCCGTATTCCCTCATTAGGCTGTATTTTGCCAAAAGCCTGTCCAATGACTGGCTATGAGAGTTGGTTCAGAGTGGGGTCACGCTGTGTCAAATACTTTGGGAATCCTCTCAACTTCACTGCAGCTGAGGTAAGTAGTATCAGTGTGGGACAAAAAGACAACAAAAAGAAACTGACTTATGTAATTCTCCTAATTATTCTTTCTTCATTTTCTGTTAAGATGTTTTTTTTATTGATGCTGTTGCTCTTTTCCTGCACACAGTTCAGCTGCAGAAGCAAAGCCCCTGGTGGACACCTGGTGTCAATGCACAACACAAAGGCTAATGGTGACGTGCTCTGCATTGTGATCAAATACAGTCCACAAAACCTGCGCATCTGGATCGGAGGCTTTGAGTTGTTTCAGGTAAATGAGACTAATTATAGAATTTACCTATAAACTTTAGCCTAAAATGTTTGATCTTTCTCAGTCTGGTAGATTTGTCTGGACCGACGGTTCCTTTTGGAACTATCAAATCTGGACACCCGGTGAGCCCAATCACAGATTCAGCAACAGGGAGGACTGTGTGGAAATGAACTGGAATCGTAAGCAAAGGGGTTTCTTTTTTAAAATATGCAATTTTAAAAAGCCTAAATTTTTTGTGGAACTTTTCATATATCAAGTAGGCTAGTTGATTTTGCATAATAGTTACAGGAAGAGACCACTATCCCAATAATTGTTACTTTTATTGGTAAAATCAAATAACTTGCATGATTGGTATAACATTTTACCTATAATCTATCATGATTATTTTATTCTCACATTCTATGTTGGTTTGACCTTATTCTGCTTTCTTTTAGATGTTGGCAAGTGGAATGACGATTCTTGTTATGTGCGGAAAAACTACGTATGCGCCTTCAAAGTGATGACAGCTTTGACTTAGACTTGCAGTAGGCTTAGACTGAACTGTTTTATCTGTCAATTAACCTTAAAACTTTGCGTTCAAAATTGTGAAAACGACATATTTTTTAAAAATGAATAAAAAATTGTTTTATTATATAAATGAGTTTTCGAGTTTTTAAATTGTATTGCATGGACTCTACCAGTGGATATTATCTTCATAAATACATAGTTGGGGTACATATTCATTGGTGTATAGGGATGATGTCAAAACCCTGAAGACAAATTTGCCACTTTATAATGGGTTTTTTTTTTTTTCAATTTATTAGTAAAATAAGGTCTGTGGTAAACTTAACTTTTGTGGTGAACTTAACAATTTTAACAGCACACACTAACACCCAAAACTTCTTTTGGTTTTGTTTTTGATAAAAATATGCTTCAAAATTCATGTTTTTGATATGGGTGTGTGTTGTATGTTTATGTTTGCATATAATACAGTTATGTACGGACCTTATTTTAATCATAAATTGAAGAAAAAAAAAAACCTAAATTATAAAACCCTATAGGACAATCACAAGTCTTCCGGGTTACCCCTGCCTGCATCACTATTTTCTTGTCCCAATAGCCTACCTTTATCTTTTAAAAGTATTGTCATAAGTGCACTATGGCATTATCCCAGTTCTCTCATCAGCCACTAGAAGGGGCCTAGAAACTTATTTTGTTACTTTCTTGAGATCATAATTGTTGTGGTTTTGGTGAGCTGAAATGCCATTTGACTGTGCAAGTGCACCGACATGATTCAATCAGCTTCAGTATTTTGAAGAAACAAGAGTTTTTTATGGTGTCTATCTCTTTCCACCACTCATCCACACTTAGCCCACCAAAATTAATCAAACTTTACAACAAAATCTGTCATTTTATCTGACATTAGTTAATTTTAACTTGATGTTTGGTTAAATTTTACACAGTCTCATCCCAAGAAATCATATAACTGACGTCTTGGGACGTCTTTTGACCATACATCAACATCCGCCTTTTTAGGGTACCCTTAAACGTCGGTTACATGACGATCCCGGAACGTCATACAACTGACGCTTTACCTTTAACGTCGGTTAGGTGACGGGGTAGGTTTAGGTCTGGGATAGGGTTAGGATCCGATAACGTCATCTAACCGACGTTTAAGGGTACCCTAAAAAGGCGGATGTTGACGTATGGTCAAAAGACGTCCCAAGACGTCAGTTATATGACGTCTTGGGATGAGACTGCGCTGTTAAATTATAGTGATATGTTTGGTAAAACACAAGTATTTCACTTTTTCCCTCACATTTTTAGAGGTTGGTGGAACGACGACTTGTGTAGTGTCAAGAAAAACTACATCTGCGCCTTCAAAGACAAGACATACTGAAAGTAGACCAGGAGTAGTTGTTGGAGCAGTTTTATATAAAACAGAGTACCATCACATAAAACGGTTTTCTTAAAATGATCATAAAAAAACTTTTGCAATCATAACAAGCACTTGATTTTATTTATTTAGTGTTTGTCTGATTAAGAACGACTAATTTGAATACTTCAAAGTCATCACTTTTAGCCAGGTGCAGAATTTCATTATAGGTTTCTCACAAAATTCTCACATAAAGCACAAAACTGAATTCAGGAAGTATAAAAGGGAAAGGGGTGGAAGGGAAAAAACAACTAATTAACAATTAATAGCTTGTTGATTTACAGTTCCTGAGCAAAATCGAAAAGCAAGCAAAGGACACACACACAGAATTTAAAATGACATGATATTTCACATAATAAATCACATTATAATATGTGTATTATTAACTTCAATAACACAAAATTCCATTTTGCCTATATTAACATGATAAATCATCATATTTATGACATTTGTTATGAAAAGAATTGTTAGGGTGCATAAAAAAGGTCCTAGCAAATAGTATAGGACGCGATCACCATTATCCACTGTAACATCTTAAATTAGTGTAATCCAAGCTCATTGTCATTTCAGTTGTTTTTCAGCAAAAACACTTTTTTCCAACAACAGTTTTGAATTTTCCAGTCTTTACAGTCACTTGTATCCTTTAATCTGCTGAGAAAGTAGATAATCAGAAATAACATTAATACAATGATCACATTACTTGATTAAATAATGGAATGGTTTTAGTACAAAAGGTTTTAGCTTTTTATAGATTATTGTCTACTGTATATGATTTTATTGACCTAACAACTGCAGATGATAGAGCAGTCATGGAGTGACTGGTCAGGTCTGATCTGGAAATAGTGGTGAATGATGAGGAGGAGACTTGGAAAAGGGGATGCTGTTAAATGGTAAAGATGCACGGACAGGCGATTCACTCAGGATGTTTTCAGGAATCTCGTAGAATTTGGCGTTTGACTTTTCTTTTTTTACTGAGAGAAAAAAAAAAACGAGAGCAACAAATCTGTCAGAGGTTTGCACATGTTAATTTTTCTCATTTAGTACATTCACTCCACCCAACCCCCCCAGAGCGTTTTCTCACCTTTTATGGGTGGTTTGTGGGGTCTCTTTTTGCTGAGACGAATTCGACTTTTGAGAGCAGAGTTGTCCAGCAATTCAAATGACTGAGAGAGAAAAAAATCGTACACATTATCAAGTTACAGTTAAAATCAAGTTAAAATAATTAAGACTCTCTCACATATTAGTTGAAAGGAGTAGTTCACTTTAAAAAAAAAAAAACTTTTGCTGATAATTTACTCACTCTCATGTCATCCAAGATGTCCATGTCTTTCTTTCTTCATTTGAAAAGAAATTAAGTTTTTTGATGAAAACAATCCAGGATTTTTCTCCATATAATGGACTTCAATGGGAACCAAACGGTTCAAGGTCCAAATCAGAGTTTCAGTGCAGCTTCAAAGGGCTTAAAACAACACCAGACGATGAATAAGGGTCTTATCAAGCGAAATGATTATTCATTTAATAAATAGATAAAAAAGTTTAAGTTTTATAAGCACAAATGCTCGACTTTGCTCTGTTCTGTGATGAGCGTTCGTGACTCTCTTCAAAATTAACAAATCTTTTTCCGAGTCATGACTCGAAGGGTCCTAGATAAGACCCTTATTCATTGTCTGGTGTCGTTTAAAGCCCTTTGAAGCTGCACTGAAACTCTCATTTGGACCTTGAAGTGTTTGGTTCCCAATTAAGTCCATTATATGGAGAAAATTCTGGAATGTTTTCATCAAAAAACTAACCTTCTTTTCGACTGAAGAAAGAAAGACGTGGACATCTTGGATGACATGGGGGTGAGCAATTATCAGGAAAAGTTTTTTTTTAAAGTGAACTACTCCTTTAACATAACCTATAGTAACTTCAACAACAAAAATACAGAAGTATTCCCCACCTTGACTGCTGAAAAGTCCATCGGCGGAGCATCCGATGACTTTCTATTCATTAATGGTACATCATTTTTGGGTATAATATACATGTGCAAACAGTCATAGATATCATCTGATTTCTTTGACTTGCAGTCTATCCCAGGTGCCATTAGTTTTATTGCATTAGTTGTTAGCAGTGCCTTAGGAATAGCAAAAGTATTTGCATCCTGCCTTAAATGCAAGTCACTGTTTACTTTTGCAACATTGTCCTGTTGAACATCTCTAACATCATCTTGACTGTTCTTTATGTCCTCTGATTGGTCCTGCTGTGGTGTCTGCTGTGGAATGTTGAGCTGGGTATCTTTTTCTGTTTGGAGAACATCATTGGTCATTGGTTGATCACTAGTGTCTTTCTCTGCTGGACTGGATTTGCTGGGCAGGTAATTGAGCCATTCTTCTCCTGTGAATATCTCATCCATTAAGTTGATCGGTTCAAGATTGAGTTTGAAGTCCTTTAAGGTAAATGTTCTGCTCAGAAAGAAAAGATATATTAGCAACTAAAGTTTAACAAAACAACGATTAATGCAACAAATATTGTTCATTGCATGTTAGTTAATGCTTAAACTACTGGGACCTCATTGTAAAGTGTTCCCATAGATTCAAACTGGTCTGAAGTGCACTATCAAAAATAAAGTGTTACCATTTGTTGTTCCCTCAAAATAATACAGTGATTTTAATTAACAATGGACTTAGTGTGCTTGAATGAACTTGAGATATTACCAGAGGCTATGTATTTCCACCATTTATCCGTTAACAGATTTTTTCCCTGCTGTACACTTTAAAAGGTTTTTCATGTTTAGGAGGTTTTGTTTATGTGGATTTAGTCATTCAGCAGTTTTTAAGGGGCAGCCGTAGCAGATCTGTAGTATTAGTAGCCTACACCATACATGTTTGTGTTTAATTTGTTCCATCACTTCACATAAAAGGAATGTCACAGAACTAGAAATGAGTTATAAATAAGCGGACTTCAATATACTAATAAGGAAGTGCTTTAAAAAAAAATAGACAAGAAAAAAAAAGAGTTTCAATTGACAAAAAATAAAAGGAATGTGCATATAACATTTAAACAAGTTGATTTCTCAACTCTGGCCCTTGAAGTCCACTTTCTTTCAGAATTTCTTTTTATGCAGCATTCACACCATATCATAATTACCTTATTAAAATGACAACATGAAATGTTATTCTAGACTGGGAATTATGCGTTTCTATGGCACCACCATTAATGCCTAAATTAAAATGCAGGGGTCACGTGATATAAGAGGGAGCTCTCAAACAATTCCCATCTGGTCATTATGAGCTCTATGAGGACATGATGAACACCTTTTACAAATCGAAATAATGTAATTTAAGTAATTATGACATGGCCTGAACGCACATTTAAGTTAAACTGTAATCAAAAACACCTGACCAAGCTAATCAAGGTTTTCAGGGTTAGAAACTAGTTGAGAACCCCTGGTCTATATCAAATGTGTCAAACTCAGCTTCTGGAGGGCCATTGTCATGCAGAATTTAGCTTCAAAATACCTGGACGTTTTTAGTAATCCTGAAGTCCTTATTTTCTTGGTTCAGGTTTGTTTAATTTGGGTTCAGGCTCACGGCAGGACAGTGGCCCGAACTGAGATTGAGACCCTTGCACTGAAAACAGGTGCGTTGCATTTACAAAATTTACTCATGTACATCGTTACCTCATGAATCATTTAAATGGTTCACCCAAAAATGAAAATTCTGTCATTATTTACCCTTATGCCGTCCCAAACCCGTGAGACTTTCGTTCACTTTTGGAACACAAATGAAGATCTTTTTGATTAAATCTGAGAGATTTCTGTCCCTCCGTTGACAGCTACACAACTGATACTTTAACACTTCAAATGTTCACAAAGAGATCCTAAAAATAATCCATATGAATTGAGGGGCTTAGTCCAAATATTCAGAAAAGACAATTACTTTGTGAAGAACAGATTGAATTTAGGCTTTTATTCGTATATAAACATTCATCAACTCACTCATCAGAGCTAGTAACAGAAGCTCAAGCATGTTCATTCTCGTGTTACGCAGCACGTTTGAGCTTTTGTAAGAACCAATGAGGTTCACTCACGTGTTACGCAGCACGTTTGATCTTCCGCAAGAACCAATGAGGTTAATTCTTGGGTTACGCAGCACGTTTGAGCTTCCGTAAAGAACCAGTGAGATTTGTTCTTGCATGTCAAGCAGTTTCGGTTGAGCTTCTGTTTATGGTCACTGAACAATATTTATTTAAGAAAAGCCTAAATAAAACCTGTTTATCGTATAAAGCGACTGAGTCTCATCAAAGTGGTTGTTGCATGGCTGTCAATAGAGAGTACAGAAATCTCTCCGATTTAATCAAAAAGATGTTTATTTGTGTTCCGAAGATGACCGAAAGTCTTATGGGTTTGGAACGACATGAGTAATTAATAACAGAATTTTTATTTTTGGGTAAACTATCCCTTTAAGATAAAAAAAAATTAAGATTCAAATTAAAATTAAGATATCAATAAAACTGAAAATAAATTCACAAAATATAAATAAATACAATAACAGTATATAAACAATTACACTGTTAAAAATAACACTGGTAAATATGTTAAGCATATCCCACCTGTTTAAGAAAACATATTTCCCATTTTTTGGTGGAAGTGGTGGTGGAACATCAACCTCCATGGAATTTAGCTGCATGGTGATTCATGCGATTTAAGTTTGAAAAAAGAGCAGAGGGAAGAGTTAAATAGTTAAAACGCAGCTAACAAAAAATGTAGTTATCAGTTCCAACATTCATTGAAATTAAAGATCTGTCATACTTTAAGAATACTTTGAGAATAGAAGTATGATAAAGTAAACATACACATTGTGCCTCCTCTTCCCCGCTGTCTTGAATGCTCTTATTGTCGGCGTGCTCACTATCGTGTTTTTCTTTCAACATGTCCATCAATTTATGAGTAAGATTCTTCATCTTGTTTTTCACTCCCTTCTTTTGCATTTTGACAAGTGAGTTGTCCTGTTCCAAAATCGTAGCAGCTTTGCTGAACCTTTTCATTATATCTGTCATGTTTTCATATTCCTGGAGGTTTGACATACTTGGAGCTGAGAGGGTTCTCTCCTCCCTACGCTTCTGGGTTACTGGATCTGAAGCGGATCTTGTTGTCCTGCTTGTAACGTTCACAGCAGTTTGATAGGTTAGAACACTGCTTGTGTCCAAACCAACTGCTTTTGAGGGACCACCACAAGCCTCATCTAGTTGTTCATGCTTAAACTCCGTTTGTGCAGTGTCACATCTCTCTGAGGACGTCGAGAAGAGAGACATGTATGCAGATGATTGTTGAGACGGATTGTTAAGCAGTGATTCAGCTCCAGCCATGTGCTCCTCCACGCTTGGTTCTTTCTTGTTGTTGTTGTCCTCCAACAATTCACCTTCTTTTGGCCCCTGACTTGATTCTGCTGCCTGTGTTTTTATGGATAAAGGAGGAAAATTCTTTCTCTCAAATTCATGAAACTCATCTGGAGGCCCTCTGAACTCTTCAACCCCTCCATTTCCATCTTCTGTTTTAGAACTGCTTGTTGGTTGTTTCTCATCACCATCTGATCTGACTGCGGTATCCAAATCATTCCTGTCTTCATTTGTTATACGTTCTTCAGATTCCAGAGATAGGTAAAACACACTTTGAGAGGTTGTATCCGGATATGCATCTGAAGTCCTTCTATTTGGATGGTCAACACGATTTTTTGGACCAAGTTTCAGAAGCATGGACTGCAGCAATGGGATGTTATTCTGATGACCATCCCTCACATCACTCTGCATGAAAAAAAGAAAAAACTAATGATTTTATGTTGCACTAATGCACTAAAATGGCACTAATGCACCAATGTGTCCCTGAGCAAGTCACTTAACCCCTATATAGTTGCTCCAGAGGTGTGCGACCTCTGACATATATAGCAATTGTAAGTTGCTTTGGATTTACCTTTTGAAGCACTATTTGTGCACTAGTATAAGATTGTACAATAGCAACAGAGCATATTTACTCTTACATAATATACAAACCTAAAATTATGTGATCTTTTTACACTCTTTAAGAACTTAAATGTGTTTTTGCAAAACTTGTCTTTAACAATCTGTTCCTACCTTTGCTGTTGATTCCTCCATAGTCTCTCATATTCGGTTATCCTTTACACATCCTGCATTGCTTAATAATTTTGAAGTGTGTTAACTTATTTTCTCCTTTCTTTAATCGAGAGTCTATAGCTCTTACAAAACAGTTGTGCAACCTGTGTGGAGCACCTTGTCTCGTGCTTCCCTCTGAGTCACTGTTTTCTCTCTGTCTTTTAACTTCCTTTTATAGTCTAGCATTTCTGTACTGCCAAAACCTGTTTTGTAAACATCACACAATCCATCTCCTAGTATTAAATTGTCCAATGTTATGCATGAATGTATTTTTGCATTAAATGTTAGGCTAAATGTTTTTATTTTGATTGTAGATCATTTATATTTCAAAATGTGCAGTTTTACAATACTATTGAGACTAAATTGTTAAAAAAAAAAATTGTGTTTTTTTACTATGAGAGAATATATATTTCAGATGTGCAAATGTATAACACGTGGAGGAAGGAACTGTAAAATATTAAGATTAAGATATTAAGAGGGTATTATGGATATTATTGGTATCTCAAGATTAAGAGTGTGTATTGATGTTGTTATTTTTCAGAATCAAACATATCTCTAGTCTTTTCTGGACTACATGTAAGCAGGAAATATTTTTTAAAAATTCAAGAAAAAAATCCTGACTGGAAATGTTAAAAAATCTTTCTGTCTTTGGAGGAGGACCTTGCTAGGAAGCACTTTGGTCAGACAAACTTGACAAACAGGAAAGTCCTTCCTACGTACTACGTACGTACTACGTACTTGATTGTAAATTGTGTCCCTATTTTCATAAATTCCACACATAGATATGTGCTCACACACCAACACCAGTGAAAATGCATTGCATACACAACAGTAAATTGCAGTGGTTCTCAACCTTTTTGACACCAAGGTCCCCCACAACAATATTCAAAGTTCTCATGACTATTGTCATGATTTATAAGCTTTTAAATAAATATTTAGTATTTTTGTACATTTCAACTCCATTAAAATGTTTATGAGTTTGTCAATATTACAGTTTTTTTTTAATTCGCTTCGGTACTATTATCGCAAGCATGTGGTAAAACCTCACAACTGTTAGTACAAGACTCAAAGCAGATCATCAAAAACATGTTATCACATGTTCAATTAAGTACAACGCACAAATGTACACATTCACTTGACTTTTTCACCACACCTAATCAGTGTGTCATCAAATAAATACCTATGAAGTAATTGTCTTTCACAATGCAATGCTCACAACACTTTTGATATGCCTCTCATCTGATTTGGGTAACATATAAATTATGTGTAACCACACATGAATACTCGTTATTGCTAATTGATTTCACATAGCAGTAAGCACAAACTATGTAAAAGTGCGGTGTTGTACTGGCAATTTCTTTCAAAATGGAGCAGGATAGACAGCAAGGAATAGGAAAAACTTGTGGACAAGGGATCTGTCAGAGAGGTGGGCATGGGCACGGGCACCAACAGAGAGGTCAGAGAAGTGGGCATGGGGCCTTTCAAACGGTTGGTCATCAGAGAGACGGGGGCAGAACTGTTGTCTCTAATGAAGTTGATCATGTGGTGTACCGAGGCCTTACTATGGCAGAGGCTGCCAAATTAGTGAATCCAAATCTTAAAAGATCAACAATTCTATCATCCAAACTTTTCGCCAAGAAAAACGGTAAGTGGAGGATGTATACTATTACATTTACAGTAAATTGTAATGTCTTGTAGTGTATCTGTAGAACCACAGAAAGAAAGAAAGAAAGAAAGAAAGAAAGAAAGAAAGAAAGAAAGAAAGAAAGAAAGAAAGAAAGAAAGAAAGAAAGAAAGAAAGAAAGAAAGAAAGAAAGAAAGAAAGAAAGACCACATGTCCATATGTAATTTTGGAATATACTGGAATATGGATATACAGTGTTCTTGGCTGCATATTTTGGCAAATGAATGGTTAGAATGAATGAATAGAATGGTTGTCTGCTAAAATTCGGAGAGTTCCGAGGTCACTGTGGCAACCAATGAAAGCCTACAGTGGTCGTCACGTGATATAGATTGCGGAAAACAACCACTGTTTTGTACTTTGTACACAATCTCCCACATGTGTTCTTGATGTCGCTTCAAACGGAATTGTAATTCTTTTAAAAAATGACGATGTTAGCGGTCGTCCACGTTCTCGTGCCCTTCCTGCTTTGCATAGCGCTTGCAAACACTCACATTTTCGACAAAGTTTTGGTGGATATCACTTATGATCACTATGCGGAGAAGAAAGTAGACGATCTCCCTGCCTTCTTGGCCATGCCGTTTAACTGTCTGATAAATTCAGGATACATTTTATTGGGAATCTATTGGATCTTGCAACGGATGTCAGACGGTAAAAACAGCAGTGGAGCCGCTTACACCAAAGACGTGTTTGCCTTCATGGCAATCGCATATGGACCGGTGCAGTGGGTCCGCTTGGCCACCTTGCGGCGCGCGCCCTCTGTTTTGGACCAGTGGTTCACTTTGCCTATTTTTGCGTGGGTGCTGGTGTGGTGTAATGTCATTGACCAAGGCTGGTCATCTCGTTACGCTTTAATGGTCGAATCGTGCTCTATCCTCAGCTATGGCCTGGCGCTCTTTCACGACCGAGGGTTTGAGGTAGCTCTGGGTCTTCACATCTCCTGCGCCGTGTTCAAAGGCGTCCGAGCGCAGATGAGCCACGGGGATACCCAGTCCATGCGCTACCTGTGGTTGGCGTTGCTGTCCTGCGCTGGTTTCGTGGTCCTGAAGCTTCTGGACCATTCTCTTGCAGAGTACTGGGTGTTTCAAAATCTTACTGGGCATTTCTGGTCCAAAGTTTGCGACATTCTGCAGTTTCATTACAGTTTTTGTTTTCTAACTCGCCTTAGTGAAAATGCACAAAAACGCGCTTCATAAATGCTCAGTACGTGTAATTTAATAAGTAGGCCTAGTACGTAGGCTACTGTGCGAACACAATATGAATAATATGACAATGAACAAATGCTACATTTTGTAGCCTATTATTTGTCAGTAACATTATGTCACACTGACAGCCTTGGCTATAGATTGTACAAATATGCCTAATGATTTTTTTTTTTAATGTGATCAACGATTTTGTAAATACACACTGATCTGATGATATTCTTTGACCAGTTTCATCCTCCTGAATCATTTTTGCAATCTTTTTTTTTAAGGGGGTAGGCCTATATAAACATAAAAACAGGTGCCATTATAGGCTATTTTGACTGAATCCCTATAATACAGTATTTTAGAACCAAATCTCTCTCTCTCTCTCTCTCTCTCTCTCTCTCTCTCTCTCTCTCTCTCTCTCTCTCTCTCTCTCTCTCTCTCTCTCTCTCTCTCTCTCTCTCTCTCTATATATATATATTTGTAACACTTTACTACAAGATTAAAATCCATGAGCAAAACATTTGTTACTGTATTTGTTCATCTTTCTTTGTTAATGTTAGTTAATACAAACACAACTGTTCGTTATTTGTTTGTTATTTAATAGTGCATTAACTAACAAATACAACTTTAATTAATCATTTCTTCATGATTAAATTAACAAAGATTAATCAATGCTGTAGAAGTAATGTTAATTAATATAGGCCTTCTTATGTTAACCAATGAAACCTTATTGTAAAGTGTCTATATAGTTAATTTCAACAACCAGACAGCAACATTTCAACACATCTGTTTCGTGTTGAATCCACATTGATCCGGAAGTGGCCGACACTATGTTTCAGTCTGGGTATATATATATATATATATATATATATATATATATATATATATATATCAATTTAAGTAACTTTCTCTCTTTATATATATATATATATATATATAACATGCACAATATACAAATGAACAGCCATTATTCTTGACTTAACTTGGCTCATTAAAACAACGGGCAAAAACACACTGCAATACTGGGATCTCAGCACATGTAGTCATAGAAAATTGTGTCATTTGTTACAATTAAAAATCATATTATGATGCATTACAAAGTGTTGCACAGAAAAATCTAAACTTTCTTATCATTGTTTTGCTTGTAACTAATCTTCATATTTCAAGTCTTGCAATACCAGTCAGAACTGGCTCTGTGGAAGTTGATCTCCATTTTTTCCAAAACAGTATGAATACTGCTTCTCGGAAGCCTTTATTTGTGCAGTAGATGAATGGGTTTAAACAACAGTCCAGATATGCCATTACTGAAGATAGTGATCTCAGCCACTCCGGAGATGGGGACAGATCAAGCCTTCCAAGGAGAACCAACTAGGAAAACAACAATGAGCAGTATTTGTATCATGGACTGGACAAACACATTCAAATCGATCCTTCCTTTGACAGAGAGGCCATTGAAAAACACACAGAACAGAAGATTTTTCCATTCTTTTCTCACCTCAGATACAGCAAACGCAGCATAGCAGAACAGATACACGATCACCAGTAGTGGCGTGATAGAGGACACGTCATCCTGGCTATACAAACAGATCAAACTGATAAAGGAAATGACCTTAAAATCCTTCTGAAAACCTCTGTGTTCACCACTTCCAACTCTACAAACCTGGAACACTCTTTCCCAAAGCCTAAATAAGTCAGGATGGAGCAGAAGAGTATGAGGAGGAGAGGGATGAAGATGGAGATGGAGAAAGCACAGAGGATGTAAACCAGCATGTCAGAGTAACTGCTCTCCCAGAACACTGCACACAGCATTTCAGCTGGATCATACCTGAAACATGGGACGCAGGGTCCAGTGAGAAGTTATGTAGATGCATATACAGTATTTGGAGTATCTCTGATTAACTTTACCCACCTTATCCAGTCATAGACTACTGGCACTGCTCCAAATATAGCACCAATGCACCATGATGCCACACATGCAACTGCCATGACAATAGACATGGCACTTTTACCTTTGGAAGGAATTCCCATAAATCTCTGAACACAGAGAACAGCTGAGGACAAAGAAGAAAAGAATGCTATTGTGACATAACACTTTTTTTTATAAATAACTTGAAGGAGTTTAGTTCTCATAATATACACCTTCATTTTTTTAACTTTGACATTTAAAGTTAAAATACTTGCTTCAGTCATATAATTTTACCCCTTTTTTAAATAATTAAATATTTAATTAATAAAATATTTTATTACTAATCATAACAAATGAAGAAAAATCCCAAGCTATTGGACAAAGAACTGTTGTATTTGTGACAACCCTTTTTTTTATATATAAAAGATAATTTAGATTTTTTTATTTATTTTTTAAGGCTAAAAGAGAGTTTAGTTTTCAGAATAACTTCACTTTTAATTCAATTTAATTAAAACAAATATTTGAAAAAGTTCGAAGGCTTCCCTTAATCATTTAAGAATTTTACCCTTTTCTAAAAATAAAAAAACTATTAAAAATTAAATAACCAAATAAAAAATAATGAAAGTGGAAAAAAAAATTATTGTATAAATGTGTCTTAACACTGTATATAGATAATTTTAATTTAGATAATTTAGAAGTCTCAAACAAGGAGTTTAGTTAATAATCGGAATAATTAAAAGTTAAGTCTCGGAATAATTTTGTTTTCTACTTTCTTGTAAGAATTTGACCCTTTTACCCCCTCCCTCGATAGCATAATTTTTTTAATAGATTTTATAGATGAAATAAAATAAGGCTCAAACAGGAGTTTAGTTCTTATAATAACTCTAATTTGCTTTAATTTAAACAAACAAAAACATTTGAATCACTTTAAATAACCAAATAATATTAATAATAAACATTTTATTAGGCTCTAATTATAATGAAAGAAGAAAAATCTCAAACACTAGTAAGAAGTATTAATTAAAACAGCAAATCATTTGAATATCTGAAGGTGGTCACATTACTTTTGTTAGATAAATACTTGAAAAAGAATGAAAGGTTGTGGTTGTGTGTAATATATCCTCTGTCCAACGCACCTGTCTGCACTCATTCAGGCTGTTTATTGTCCTTTATTACTAACGACAATGAAAGCAGTATTTGTAAAGATATCCCATAGAGCTATAATTAACTCCCTAAATTGTCCAATGTCAGCCATACCTACACTTCCAATGGAAGAGGTGATGAAGGTGAACTTTAGCAGGCTCACCACCTCACACCACGGTGAAATCTGACCATCACTCAGTACGGCTAAGAGGGAGCCACAGATTACGAGGATGGAGCAGAAGAAATCTGAGAGCGTGAGACTCAAAAGTGGCAGCCAGTAAAGAGACTGATAATGTTCTTTACACTGTGAGAAGGCAGAAAATAAAATAAATAAAGGCATGAGGCAGGTCATTGTATTTTAAAACATTAAGGGGGTAAAAAACATAAAATGATACATTATTCTTACCACTATTTTAACTATCAAAACCAGTCCATTTCCCAAAACTCCCAGTACCATCTCAGTTGTGAGAATGGGAGCGAGAACAGACTTCTCAATTCTGGACCAATAATTCTCCTCTGATTCCGTTATATTATTTGAAGTGTTCACTGCAAGGAATAAGATACATAATGTCACAGATTCTAAAAAGTGAGAATCAATTTAGAAATGAAAATTAAATACTTATAGCCAGGGCTTGACATTAACTTTTTTGTTCACCAGCGACTGTGGCTATAGCGGGTCATATCACTGTAAAAATAAATATTGTTGGTTTAACTTAAAGTAAGTAACCGGTTGCTTTAAAATTTTAAGTTGATTAAACTGGAAAAAGTGAGTTAATACAATGAAGGAGATTAATTTAATCATCAGAAACTCAAAATAATAGGTTATCTCAACTAAATAACTTATTTAAGTTGATTTGACAAAAGAAAAAATGTTGTGATAACAAATCTTGAAAATACTTTTTTACAGTGAGATAATTTTAATATCATCTCCTAATTTGGCAGCAGGTATATTAAGCTGCTGTCACTTTAAGACCTGATACACGGACCCATTATACACGTGTTTTCTTTCTCAATGGTTTGCATTCACTTGAAAGTTAAAAGACAACTGACTATTTACGTGAATACTAGCCAAGGCCAGCATTTTGTCATTCTTTTGTGAGTATTGGACTGTTTAAATGCAATAAGCAGCAAAAAAAATGTAATTAAATTAATCAACTTATTACTGAGAGGCACCTTTATATGCGCACACAAAATCTGCGGGAATTATTAAAATTATGCACAATCTTGCGCAGAAATTCAAGCCATGTAACACCAGCAAAATATTCATCCGGAGCAAATTAAACGTGTAAAGGGACACGGGTTTGTGTGTCAACTCGTTGTTTGACTGAGAGATGAGAGAGTATCTATTCAGCGGTATTGGAAGTGTTTTGGATATTTCAGTATGGATATGTATAGAAATTTATGTATCTAAAATTTTTGACAACACTACATTCCACTGTTTATTATTTCAGATGCCTTTTTAAAAGACTACAATTGAAAAAAACGCCTATAAAATTCAACCTGCCAAAGTGGCTAGTAGGAGTGACTGTTGTCCCACTTTGGCTGAGTGTGGTGTATGGTATGAATTGAAGATGAAGATAAAAGTGAACAGAATTTATTAAATGAAAGTGAACTACATCAAACTTAACATAAGCATTAACGAGAACCGAAAAATGAGAAATAAAGCACACTTAACACAGGCATATTCTAAGTGAAAACAAAAATGATTGATTATTACCACAGGTGATTCAAATGAGGGAACTGATGAATAAGCATAGAAATAAACTAGAACGCAATGAGTAACCGCGAGAGACAAACAAGTGGTGGGAAACTGGGAACAAATGAGACATGATGTGACTGAAGGATATAAACTAAAATCCATGAGGGTGAAACTAAGAATAATCATGCCACTGCTGAAATCCACCCTCATCTTTTTGTTGTTAAAGTCAAGCCCTGCTTATAGTCTGCATCAACATGAGTAGCTACTAAGTAAAAATTTAAGTTTCAAAATGAGACTTTCACAGTGATTTTGAGTTTGCCAAAGAACAATTTTCGTGTGAAAAACATTTTATAATCTAAAGAAAATTTTCCATGATAAATAACCTTTTGTGCAAAGGTTCTTTAAGGAACCATCAATGCAAATATAGTGTTTAAAAAATAATAAGTGTTTAAAAAAGCATAGGCTATCACGTTTGATTTTTTTATTTATCCTAATATAAAATTAGGGTACAGATAATTTTGTTTAAAGGTTGTTGACTTACTTTGTCACCGAAGCACCTACAGATAAACCCAACAATTAGCCTAGAAAAAGGAAAGCTTCACACTCGGCTGTTTTTTTGGATGTGATATATGAGAGCACAGAATGCCGTGATTACATGAGGACATACGTCACAGCTTTCTTTAATTAAACTTAGCGTGCTTCATTAAGCTTTAACCATTGAACACGTATTCAGCCTTTTTCACAGTGACGGCACTAATGGTTGTGTGCAGCAGAGCATTATAAGAGAAATCGTTTCCTCACACAGAAATCTTAATTTTAGGACTTTAAACACCTGCAGAACCCAAAATGTAGTGTATAAACTCGTCGTGTCTGGCTGAACTATGAACACATATTTTGAAAACTATTGCATAAGTCATTATCGTTGTGCAATGGTGAAACAATGTTGAAAAAATATATATCCAATGTTTGAGTGAAGGATCTGTTAAGACGTTTTAATAAAATGTCATATTATACAATTTCTCAAAAATATGACAAATCCTGGACTACTATTGATTTTTTTTTTATGAGAGTGAAACGATAAAAATCTGATTATAAAGGCCGTTTTATTATTATTTCTAATTTAATATTTAAAATAATATTTTAATTTTGCATACTTATTTGTACTGTAATTCTGTACGTCCTATATTTTGTAAGAAAATCTCACTTCCGGCGTTCTCTGTG
Organism: Pimephales promelas; assembly: GCF_988280905.1. NCBI lineage: Eukaryota > Metazoa > Chordata > Actinopteri > Cypriniformes > Leuciscidae > Pimephales > Pimephales promelas. The sequence goes on from NC_142774.1 coordinate 11,670,449, forward strand.
TGCATTTCCTCAATCGTCCGCTCGCTGTTCTGGTTGAGAAGGCCAAATAGCGACTGTCCGGTGAGTACGAACAGATTTTTAAACTCAACTGTATTTTTTGTCTTTTTGTGTGTGCACGCAACGCATAAACGCATTTGTGCAACCGATATAATTAATTAAATATTGAGAAGTCAAAAATTGGTTTAAAGGTTATACAAATAATGGCAGTATAGTCATTGAAAGTCCTTGAGAAATCTGCCTGTGGTTAAGCTAACGTTAAGTACTACAAACACTGCACGGGCAACATTTGAGATCGAATAAATGAACACCGAGTTACAGATAGTTATGGAAATCTTACATATACATTGATGTCTTAATGAAACTGAACAGTCAGTGTAACGTTAATGTGTCGAAAGCTAGTCTGCTTGACATGCTTTAGTTCGTGTCCTTAAGCCACTTGCTACAGTCCAAACAGTGCTTTATGCATTATTGTGGACGTATTACATGCTGTCTAACAATTAATTAGTGATAATTGATGTGTGGTTGTCAAATTAACCACATTTATGTAACTTATCTGCTGCCTCGCGATATGAGCGGAACCAATGGTTTAGGGTTTTTGTTTACGTTCAGTAAGGGGAAGTAAT